>NC_139587.1:26264166-26519166 GCF_946808225.1 Silurus aristotelis | reverse complement strand
CATGCTCCTTCATACCATACCAGAATACTTGCATTTATTATAATTCTTTTGTCAAATCCGACATAAATTCCTTTTTGTCAGAAAGCTCTGGTGCCAGTGGCCGCCGGAGTCATGTGAATGTGTGACTGGAATGTAGCGTACAATAGGCAGCATACATGAACCACCTCACACTGTTCGGCTTCAAACTTTTCCTTCAGATCACACACACACACTCACACACATACACACACACGTACAGACACACACCTCTACTGCACATGACTTGTCTAAAAGTCTGGAAACATCAAATGTGTCCCTCATGAGTAGACTCTGTTCTCTGTGTGTGTGTGTGTGTGTGTGCGACTTTTTCATTGCTTTGCACTTCCTTTTGACTGTGATGGACGTCCACGGCCCTACGGGAGACGCTTCGGAATGACTGTCTTGTTTTTTGCCAGCGCTTGTGTTTGGAAAAAATAGCAGGTCTCGTGGCTTCGCTCTCTCGACTCTCTAATCCGCCAGATATAAATGAGTGCTGGCAGCCAGACAAAGAAGTCTGCTTACACTTAAAGACCATATAAGCTTTTATCGAAAGGAGGCCTACACACACACACACACACACACATACACACACACACACACACCTTCTCACACACATACACATGTACAGACAGTCTTTAAAGTCATAACAGCAGGAAAAAAACATAACAGACACAGAAATATTCCTCCACTTTTAGAACACTGGGTCCGCCATGCTGTAGGACTCCAACACTCAAGGTCACGTAGATGGAAAAAGGACATGATGTCATGCATAGATCCGAACTGAAAGGAAGGCCCATCTCCTGTCTGGATGTTCCTTTGGCCTTTCTGCCATTGTCTCCATCCACCACTTGGTCCTTTTTCTTTCTAGACATTCCTACGTTCATTATATCTATTCAAACTCCACAACCAGACTGGATATTCCTCCATAACGTTATATTTAATCACCTGATTTACACTATATGGACAAAAGTATCCGTTTTTTTTCAAGCCATATGTGGTTCTTCTCCAAAATGTTACCACATAAATAGTTCCCTGTTCCAATGCCTCTGTGCACAAACCCAGCTCCATAAAATTATGCTTTACATGGGTTGGAGTGGAAGATCTCCTGCTAATAAACCCAATGGAA
Source organism: Silurus aristotelis (assembly GCF_946808225.1). Classification (NCBI taxonomy): domain Eukaryota; kingdom Metazoa; phylum Chordata; class Actinopteri; order Siluriformes; family Siluridae; genus Silurus; species Silurus aristotelis. The sequence continues at coordinate 26,518,022 of NC_139587.1, read as the reverse complement.
CACCAATAAACCCTAAATTCTACATCCATATTTCAGTGGGTCGCTGCAAAAAACACTTCCTATGATTCCAGCATGAATACCACCACCACCAAATGCTGTCCGTTCTGCAAGAGCTTCCGCTTCGTATTTATCCAGACCCACAAGAAACAAGAAATTCCACAAGAAACACATCCACTACGCAGAAGATCCTCAGGCATATCATTTACAGTAAAATCCCCTATAGCTTTACTTGTTTGTTTTCTTTCTTTCACTCACATCTCTGGAGTTTTCTCAAGTCCAGAGCTCAAATCCCTATCATCCGTATCATCGATCCGCTTCATAAAAAATTCACAGAAAAAAGGAAATTAAATATTTACCTTCCATTCCATTCGATATAATTTAGCTCTATGTGTATAGTGCTTTTATCAATGAACGTTGTCCCAAAGCAGCTCTATAGAGATAAAGAGGTTATAAGTTCACTGCCTATACGTTTATTTATATAGTATATGGCATGAGGATGAAACCTTAAAAGGAAAAAAAAAAAGGATCTCATCCTTATCATTAAATCTCCATTCATTATAATTCCATCATTGTTGAGATGAACTGATTCAGTGACGGGTCCTAAACTGCAGAACAGTTCATTATTAATTCCAGTCCAAAGCCATCCTGAAAGATCTTAGTCAGAAACTTCGTGAATCTTCAATCTATACGTGTGGAACCTTCCTCAGCTGCAGATCCGGAGAGAACTCCATCCCGAAGGAAGGGCGTCAGGATGAATCGGGGAGATCCGATGCTAAGAGAGGCACAGGAACACCAAGAACCTTAGGAGCATGTTTAACTCAACAGCGAGAGAGAGAAGGAGAGTAAACGGGTAACGGAGAGAGAAATAAGTATCATTACGAATCCTTATTGTTACAATCGATTGCAGGTGCTATGGATCCCAATATCGTGCATGAAGAATAAAACATATAGAAAATGTTATAGGAAATGATAAAGAGGTGTTTATTTTCAAATCACATCTTGTCCTGAAGGTTTATGGACAAAAGTTTTTTGTCCATTCAGTTTTCCAACCGTAATGTGGTTCTCCAAACTGTCTTTGGATGCAGGGGCATTAAATTTTCTCTTCTCTTGAACTATCAGACCCAAACCTTTTGACAACCTTTGGGATGAAATAAAATGATATCCCAGGCCTTCTCACCAAACCTACATCAATACCAGACTTTACTAACACCCTTGTAGCTGAATCTTGCACAAATCTCCATGAAAATCTAGTGGAACATCTTCTTAAAAGAATGGAGGTTATTCGAACAGAAAATGTTGACTCAATGTGTAATGCTCAGAAAGCACATACCAATCTTATGGTCAGGTGTCCACAAACTTTTGGCGATACAGTTACCTTTAGAGCAGTGGTCCCCAACCCCCATTAGTTCATTATTTTATTATGAAGTTGCATTTGTATATCGTTTATTTGGGAATTATAAATGCTGTGGCATGGGAAAATATTTTCGTTTATAAAATACAGCACATGTATTGTGATCAGATATTCGAACAGAAAGCTATTTAGATATATAAACAAAATTCATTCACAAATCATTTCAATCATGGTTTCTATGGATTCAGTGTTTATTTTTTTAATAGTTTAGACTGTTTCATTGCTCTAGCACTGGAGACTCCTTCCCTAAATGCACAATCAGCATATTTTTGCAGAAGACTTCACCACAGCATTGATTACAGACAATGTTTAAAATATGTGTTGGCTGTTTTTTTTGCCTCCACCTCGTGCATTAAAATCGTGTAACGCACATCAGGCGATCCCAACCGTTGCCAAGGTAACCACGGCTATTATTAGCTTCAACTTCGCCGACGTCGCGATCGAGGCGTCGTCACGCCGGCTTTGCTGGTCTGAAATGAACGTTCGGTCCCCCTTATACAGCGCGTCTGCTCTATAATGTGTGTGGAACGTAAAGGCGCCGTAATTTCTAACAGATGCGGAAAAGTCTGGAAGGGATTGTAATGTTGTGCCTCGTCTCCCAGCAGGGAGAATTTCAACAAACCTAACGCTGCCTTCGCTATGTTTGGTGTCGTACCGGTCTGCGGGCTAAAGGTGTATGATTCTTGGATGCAGCCCGAGACTCGTGCTTTTTTGCCGTGTTTTTTGGTGAGCTCACCGCAACAGACCGGCATTGTTCCGTATTCTTTATTGCTACAGCGGAGATGTGTAATGAGATGTGTAACTGCGTATTATAGAAGAACAATTTATGAAGCCGTTTGTTCGCAAAAGAAAGGTACGAATCATCTACGAGATGAGAAACGATGTTTATCTTAGCTATCTGATGTTTTAATGTCTGAAAAGCCCCTTTTTATTCATCAGAGAGACTCTGGCTCGATGCCCGGACGCCGCTTCGTCAAGCATGCGTATTACTCAGCGAACACTTAGGCGGTGGTGACAGGAAAGTGCGGCCTTCTCGCCTTCGCTTGTCTGTACGAGGAGACCCTTTCCCGTCTCCTCACCTTCACTCGCAAGCTCCTGTTAATCCATGGGATTCCAGTCTTCCGTCTTTTGTGTTTCTTATGTCTGTAACCGAAAATCCGTCAAAGGTTTAGTTTAATGAAATGTGACAAGACCGTTAGCCTGATGGCTCCGATTAGTGACCACTGAGATTATGAGACATATAAATGTCCTTTTCATTCATAAGGCTTTCTCTGCTCAATTCATACACCAAATTGCACAAGATTGCTCTCTTCGCTAGGGTAGACCAGGGCGCAAAAATAAACTGAGGAAATGAATCATTTCGCCTCATTTCATGCTGGAATTATTCACCAGAGACGGCGATTTAGTTATTAGTGTATTTGAATCAATATGAAAGACCACATCTGGGTTTGGTAGAAGAGCAGAAAAATGCCACCCAAGGCGTCACGCAAGGTTGTGTATAGGATCAGATAGGATTAAATTCACTTGAACTAAGAGACACAAACATGTCCCAGTATGACAGTGCCCCTGTACAGAAAGCCAGCTCCATGAAGATATGCTTTACATGGCTTGGAGTGGAAGATCTCCTGATAGAAAGCTCTAACCTCAAGCCTTTTGAACACCTTTGCTATTAATTGGAACACTGCATCCCAGGCCTTCTCATTTTACCAAGATCAGTGCCTGATTTTACTAACATCGTTAAAAAAAAAACCTCCCAGAGACAACCTTAGAGCTTCTGAGTCACCTGTCAAAGATCCCTGGAGTGGAGCTTCGGAAACGATTCAGTGAGCAGAAAATGATTCAGCTCAAGCAAACATTTTAAGCAAAGTTTAACCATTTTGTAGACGTCCTTATCCAGAGCAACCTGAGCAAGTGAGGGTTTAGGGCCTTGCCCAAGGGCCCAGCAGTGCCAACTTGGAGGTACTGGGATTTGAACTCACAACCTTCCTTACCATGTTTCAATCGGTGAGGATCTTTTTCACTCTGTATGCTCATGGTAGCAAATAATATTATTATTATTATAATACATATAAATATAATTAATATTATTATAATTATATAAATATAATAAACATTATTATATTTTATTATTATTATTATTATTATTATTATTATTATTATTATAAGCTCAAAATGCTTAAAAACAGGACAAAATAAGAATATTTTATTTTTAATAAAAGGTTAAATAATCATAAAAAATCATAAAAAATAATATATTATTAATATAGAAATTAATAATTTAAATATCATATTATATAATACTATGAATAATTTTTTAAAGTGAAATAGTGAACTTCTACTACTTCTTTTTCTTTCGGCTGCCCCCCTGTCCTCTACATCTGCCTCTTTCACACCAACTACCTGCATGTCTTCCCTCACCACATCCATAAACCTCCTCCTTGGTCTTCCTCTTTTCCTCCTTCCTGTTGTCTCCATCCTCAGCATTCTCCTACTGATATACCCCATGTCCCTCCTCTGCACATGTCCAAACCATCTCAATCTCACCTCCCTCACCTTGTCTCCAAAACGTCCTACATGCGCTGTCCCTCTAATAGACTCATTTCTTATCCTGTCCATCCTCGTCACTCCCAACGTACATCTCAACATCTTCAGCTCTGCTACCTCCAGCTCCACCTCCTGTCTTTTACTCAATGCCACTGTCTCTAATCCATACAACATCTCAGGTCTCACCACAGTCCTATAAACTTTCCCTTTCACTCTCACAGATACTCTATCACAAATACAGCTCTTCTCCACCCACTCCACCCTGCCCGCACTCTTTCAAGCACTTCTCAGTGAACTGTGATGAACTTTTATAAGTTTTTAAGTATTTATTTGCTATTTGAGTTATCGGACATCTCAGGTCATTCAGAGACACCTGTCCCTGTGTGATAAACACTCCTGCATTTTGCCTCATACTATTTAAGTTCACACACTTCTCAGGAACACACACACACTTAGTCGCATACACACATACACAAGAGCACTGGCGAAGGAGTAAAACTGTAAACACTGGGAGCTCGGAACGGTAAACAGAGAGCCGTGTGTATGCAGTCGGCAGCCAGGCAGCTGCTGAGACGTGTCAGGGGTTCGAGCGCTCGACAATCCGCAGTCCTTGATTCATCATCGTGAGTGCTCTACTAAAACGCATTGCGAGCGTGCTTCTCTTCTCCGGCCTCTGCTGACTTGGCGAATCTTTGTTCGGGAATGTCGCATACTCAGTGACCCCTTTCGGCATACAGTGTACGGGCAAAAGTATCAGGACACCGGACTTTTCCAGACATATGAGCTTCTTCCCCGAAGCTTTACCACAAACTTGGAAGCTGTAACATGAGATTTTCCCTTTTATTGAAATAAGAGACCCAAACCTGTTATAACATAATGCCAGCTCCATGAAGATAAAGTTGGAGTAGAAGATGAAGGTGTAGTTGTAGTGAAAATTGAGAGGTAAACTTTAGAGTCAATTCCACACAACACACATTAAACACTGCGAAAAAAAACTGATGACTTGATGACATTTTCAGACAAATACACACGTTTTGCGATGGCTGACTATTCAAGTCATATGTGGTTCTTAATCAAACTAATACCACAAACTAGGAGGCAAATGATTGTATAGGGTGTGTTTGAATGAATATTTTATTCACTTAAACCAGGAGACCCAACACTCTAAGAAGATACACTTTACCCTTTGTTGAAGTGGAAGATCTCCATCAATCCCAGATCTTTAGAGTCACACAGAAAATGCTTCACCTCGTCTAAAGACTGCGAACAAAATAAAGTGATGTCTTGAGTGTTTCATTTGGTGAGTCAGTGGATAGCGATCTTTGTTTTAAATTGAATACAATCACGACTTTCCTGTTTCTTGTAAATTTCTTCCCCAATTATTATTCCTTGTATATAATTACTCACAGTTCGCTGCATTCTTGATCTGTTTTTTTTTTTGTCGTCATTTTCCATCGTCCAGGTTATGGCTTTTGATTCTTCATCGTATTTATTGACTTTATACATTTGCACTTCATTAAAAAATGAAGTTATTTGAATTATCAAAGTAACTGTCTGGTCTTCCACAAACTCTAGATACACGTTGCATGTAAAATAGGAGCTCAACCTTTTCTTAAATACTCAAAACAGCCCACATGGGACCAAAGTCAATATGTTTGTATGTGATTTAAATACAATTTTCATACACATTAATTTAGAGTACAACATGTAGCGAAATACTTTTTACGACTGTCCAACATATTATAGAAATAAAAAATGTAAATAAAAAGTGTAATAAAGTATAAAGTATAAATATAAGTACCAAAATAGGGAGAAAACAATATAAATAAATATTTGATTAAAATATTTAATCATGATTTTATCGCATTTATCGTCTTGAGTTAACTTGTGATTATACGCAACGTAATCGCTTTATCTGTTCTAAATGTGCCTTAAATAAATACTGTTTTTAATGTTTTTAATACTACAATCAATATTTTAAAGTAATAATGGTGTTTTAAATGACGTAAATCATCAGGACACCGAACGAAACTTCTGTTTCCACACGGACGGCTTTAATTGCCGGATGTGCGCATCATGGCGGATTTTGGTGTTTAATTTGAGAATTTAGTAAAACAAATGTTTAGTGATGTTCGAGTAAAGTAAGGACGTCGTCAATAAATGTGTTGCATTGAAAGTTTTAATATCGCCGCTAATATTTATTTATATATTTTATATATGTATATATTTATTATTACGTACATTACATGCGATTGGCTGATTATATACATTGGATTTATTTATTTATTTTTATCAATTGTGCGACCCCTAATTGGAGAAGCCGAAAGAACGAAGACTGTATGTGTGTTCCTTTCATAAATAAAAATTCGGAAATTGTTCGAAAATATTTTAGTGGGAAAAAAAACAATCCCCAACCCGACCCTCCACCTCCCCACCCCAAAATCTTTGTAGGCTGTACAGGAGAAATTTCAAATCCTGGAAAGAAACAGGATTCTGTATTCCAAAAGAAATGAACGATCGATCTGGTAACCCCGCTCGGCTCGTAAACTCTGCTCTGGGTTTGCTCTTAAGTGCAGGAAAGTTATAGAGATAGCGTTCTTTAGAAGGAGGGGTCGTTTTAGAACGTGCCAGCAACACATTACAGTTCATGTGTGTCGCATTAATGCAGATTAGAGCGCTCCTAATGCGAGGAAAAACCCCCAAACAAACACCAATAAACTCGTAATGATTCTCTTTCTCACCCCCTTTAACGCCGTTTGAACAACAAAGCTTTTCATGGCAACCTGCGTCATTCGGTTACATCAGCTCTACGGCCGTTTATTTGCCTCGATTTTCCTCTTTTGCGTTTTATTTTGAACTTAAGTCATATTCCAGTTGGAGCAGGAATTTCGGGTTGCATTTTTGACCCCATATGCCGTTTAACGTTTCTCTTTGTAGCTTATCTTGTCTGCATCGTGGTGAGGATATCATACGTTTACACACTTGAACAAAAAACGCGATTTTCTTACTACATTAATCTAAGTTCGTATTTTATTGTGTTTTATTTTTTTTTCTTGGTGATTATTAGTGGTATCATATTAGTACAGATGCTTCTTACAAAAATGTGAATAGAGTTGGCTCTCATGTCTGGGTAATGTTTAGTGACATTAAGGTAATTGTTTGTTGGTTTGCTCGTTAATTGGGCGGCAAGCTTCAATTACATCACGCGTCGGTCCCGGAGAGACGCTGCGTCTTTTCAGTGTTGGCCAGAGACGGATTGGCAGCGTGATCAATGGACCTGCGTCATCGTCTTATAACACGTTTCCCATCCTGTTGTGAAGAAACACTCGGTTTTATTTTTGTCTTGTCTTCAAAGTCCATAAATCAGAATCCGGAATTATCATCGTATCAAGCGAGTAATTTGGTAATAATAATAATAAATAATCTGCAAGGTAGAAAGTACATTGATTGGACTCTTCTCAGTCGCAGCAAAGGGCGAACGTCCACTTGATGTCCAAACAGCTGAGACATCTTAGCACCTATCTCTTCCAGCAGTACTTATAGTAGCACTTCCCTTGCTTTTCTGACTGAACATCCTGAATCTGAACTTCCCGTTCCACATGTGGAGAGTTGTGCTTATTCATTAACAAAAAGTAAATTCAGGTACTGATGAAGGTGAGGTGAGGAGGCCTGGGGTGCAGCCAGTGTTCCAATTCCAATTCCAGCTCTACAGCAGGAGATCTTCCACTACAAAACATGTAAAGCATATCTTAATGGAGCTGGCTTTGTGCATTGTAATGCTGGAACAGGTTTTGGGTCCCCTAGTTCAAGTGATAGGAAGATTTCATGTTACATATGCAAAAATGTCCTATACAATTATATGCCTCCATCTTTGTGATAACAATTTGGGGAAGAACCACACATGGCTGGAAAAGTCAGGCGTCCCAGTACTTTTGCCACTTCAGTGTATGTCGCTTATACTTCTTACCTTGATGTCTTTAGTGCAGTTCATTGTTAATAGGACTTCACATCCAACCACAGAAACAGAAACATTTCAAATCTTTTTTGAGGGTGGAAAAGTTTTGCCACCCTTGGATTAATTTTTTTTTTTTAACTCATGTTATATTCAAAAAGCGTCTGAAAAAAAGGACTTGGAAAATTTTATTTATTTTTTTTCCATAGTGACCTTTTATAACTTTTCTGAGAAGCTTTGTGCCATGTTGTTGAGTAGAAAAATCTAGTAGTAGATGCTTGTCCTTGAACCAATCACATGCTTCCTGGACATTAAGGATGTTCGAGTTCAGCTGTGGTGCTTGTATATGGTACAGGAAAATGAAAATGCTGACAAAATGCAGCATTGTGGATTTGTTACGGTAATGTACTCCATGCTCCGGTGTTTAATCGCTATCCGTTATCACGCTATCCCGCTCTTCCGTCCACGTCCTTTATCTGAAGATGGATGGAGAGCACAAGTGATTTAGTTGGAAAATTTCCCTTATTTTCTCTGAGGGACGGTGCTCTCCAGCAGATGGAGATATGACTTCCTGTTACATAATCCCCTACCCTTAGAAATTTTGACTTCATTTGGTGTTTCCTGTCTCTCTCTCTCTCTCTCTCTCTCTCTCTCTCTCTCTCTCTCTCTCTCTCTCTCTCTTTCTCTTTCTCTCAGTGCAAGCTTGCTTCCTCTCGCTTCACTCAGGCCTTTTCGGAACTGCAGAAAGTGGAAACTTTAGAGAAAGTGGACTGGGGCTTCAGAACCTCATTTTTTTCCTCTGCATCTCTTTTTACATCCTTACGTCATGTTTTAGAACCGAAATATTCCGTTTGTACCTCACATTTTTCAAAATCCATGAGCTACATTTTAATTCAGGAATAATAACATTTTTGACAGCATTTCTTTTTAGCCACTATGAAAAGTGCATGTATACCCTGCTCAATTCTGATTTGTCAGAAGGTTGATTGATTTCCTATAGCAACAGCTTTCACTGATCTCCGTAAAGCAGTTTGCAGGCTGTGCAATTCACACCTTGGCCTACAGTGGTGCTCTACCTGAATCAATCCACCTCTTAATGCCATCAATATGACGCTGTTGTGATAGAAACCATCGATATTACAGAGAAATGGGGTATAACAGTGCGCTGCATCAGAGACAGAACACAATTCAACAAGTCTCCTTTCACTGTAGCCACAGCTGCACCACCTGAGTACATCATCTCTAGCAGAAGCATTAATATTAACCTCACACCCTGTGCATTTTTCCCGTGCATTACGGTTTTCCTGCGGATTTGAAATGAAGGCAAATCTTGTGTATTTGTGGAAATTTGACGCAAAAGTATACAGATTCGCCCCGACCTTTTCCTTACAGCTTCTCTTGAAAAGTCTGTATGTAAATGCCCTCTGTCAGCCATTGTGGAATGAAAAAAAATAAACAATAAATCCACACAAATATATCTGAGTTTGTGCCGTTTGCTACAGATGCATATCTTTTGACCAACCAATCAAAGGATTTGAAATGCCAACGTTATTGAACACCTGCTAGATAACCTCGAAGTTGAAATCTGATTGGTTAAAGCAACAGCCTTCAAGAAGCTTTAAGCCCACCCTCACACTGGTGATTTTGAAGGCCTCACGGCAGATTTTGACCTCATGCAACACGTGATGTGACAAAAGTAAACACATCCATAACTCATCAGAAGTACAGATACTCATGTTTTAAAGGACTCTTGTAAAAGTTGAAGTACTAAATACACTTGATCAGGTGATCAGGAATGTCTCTGTTCTCAGTCATGTTTCCATCGCTGACTCCCTCTGTCTCATCCACGTTACCCCCAGACTTCTTGTTGTCACCTGTCTTGCTCATTGTGAGCTTTATAAACTAGTCTACGTCTGTGGTGTGTGAGAGCCAGTGGTAGATTGAAAAAGCCGCGCAATGACAAGAAAACAGGTTGATGTGCTGAAAACGGAGCAGTGAAAAGGAAAAAATATTGATCACCAAAAAGATTAAAACTAAAGTCTGTTTTGAAAATGTAAGAAGTAGAAAGTAGAGATATTTGTAAAAAAAAAATGAATGAGTAAAAGTAAAAAGTTGCCAGAAAAACAAATAGCGAAGTAAAAAACTGATACCAGAAAAATCTACTTAAGTGCAGTAACGAAGTATTCGTACTTTCTGCTGGAATCTGATTGGATATCAACATAAATAGACACTCATTGTAGCTGCACACTTTAAAGAAATGCTATGAAATAAAGATAATAGGTTATTGGGAATAATTTAATGCATATTCATGGACATAAATAGATTAAAACAAAATATAAATTCGTGAAATTCAGATCACAGGTTTACGTTAACGCACACGTTTTGATACTGTACATTATCGTTTCTATAGCAACCGGTCCTTGCATAGGGACTCGTTTGGTAGACGCTGTGGAGAATGTAAGTGAGCGAAGAAAACGTGAAGAGTTTTTTGTAAGGAGACGTTTATTCAACGTGTCTGGATGGAGTCTTCAGTGTCAGAAGTAACACTGACGATTCTTTCCACCTTCAGGAAAGGATTTTATGCCACGAGCCACAGCGACAGAAGTGGTGAAGAAAGTGCCATTTATATCTGCTTCAATGTACTGAAAGTGGTAACAGGAACTAACTGGTAGCAGATGTTCCATGGTATTAAACACAAAATAAAATCATGAAAATTAATACACAATAATACTCAAGTCACTCTGGTATAAGAATGAAACACTTTAAGGTGTGGATTATTTTTTTGGAAGAGCATGCACCAATGTGTTGATAGCTTGCACTGATTACTTCGGTTGCACCATCATTAGAACCATATTCTTTAATCGACTGGTGATACCACACTTTCCAGTTTCCTATGCAGAATTCCAGCCTGACAGCTTTCCTCTGCTCGGCACTGAGCGACTGAAAACCCAGCTGCTTTCTCTCGTGTTGTAAATGAGCGTCTCCCTGCATCCAGGCAGTCAGACGGCTCGAAAAAACCCCCGCCTCCGAACACGTCCTGAAGCCATTAAACGTCTCGGATACGAATATCTCCTATGCATGTGTGTCTGCCTTAACCTTCAGGGCTTTCCGAAAAAGACTTTTCCCTTATGGAAAAATCAGAGTCGCATAACTTACTGTATTTTCCCATGCGCCGACGACGTTTCGACTCGAAATAAATGAGCCATTTTTTTTTCTTTTGCTGCCTTTGTATTGCAACCATCATCCTCCCCCATCTTCCGCTTTTCTTTCAAAGGACCTACCATTCAGGAAAGGCCTGTATTTTTTTGTGGGTTAATCAGCTGGGTTTATCAGGGGTTATATGCAACGCCAAGTCCTGCAGCAATCGTTCTCATTCCTTGCATACAGTGAACCCACTATACGCACGTTATCAGCTCTGATCACCTCATTACTTTACACTCAATAAGGTTCCATGGGAAAAAAAGGAACCTGATTGGGTGCCAAGTAATATGAACCATGAACATCTGCCCTAACCGGTACAAACTTCTGTGTGTGTGTGTGTGTTTATATCTGTGCGGCTTGATGTAAAAAGGATTCTGTTGAATTCTCATGAAAGCGTCTGTTATGCAGTGTTACGCAGGGGGAGAAAAAAAATGTATTCCATTGACAGTAAGCACAGCAAACGCATGCGTCTCGCAACGCCGAAGACCCCCGGTCAATTACATGCAGTCTTGTTCTGTCTGAAACATTCCTCCGAGGAAGACCTCGTGAATGGGTACTCAGTGCCCTGGCGCACAAGGCGCACTCTCACGATGCTGCCTGCAGAGAAATATCTTCTGGCTGGAAAAGTTGTAAAAGGAAGCACGCGAGCCATCAGAGAGGGAAGAGAAGAGAAGAGAAGAACGTGCAAGAGAAGGAAGAAAAAACCAAACCTGTCCAAGCCTATCATGTAGTACCCAGCATTTCCTGTAGATGGGGTGCTGCGTTCGCTGTTCAGTGCCAATAAGGGGACACCTGGACCTCGTTCTGGGTGAGTGGAGCCTCTCTGTGGCCTTGTAAGTCTGGAATTTAGTACACTTTAAGAGGTAATTCCCCTGCTCACACACATCTGATCAACCTCATCAGTTAATGAGCATGTCACTAGGTGTGTTCAGAACAGGGAAATCACCCATTGGTGTTCTGATGGAACAACTGATTCATTGATTCTTTTTTTAAACACAATATACACAAAGGTATTGGGACACCCGAAATTTCCAGCCAGAGTTGGTTCTTCTCCAAACTGTTACCACAAACTTTCAGGCACACACTTGAATATACGATGTCTTTGGATACCTATAGCATGACCTTTTTTCCTTCATTTGAACAAGAACACCCAAAGATGTCCAGCATGACAATGTCCCCATGCACAAAAGCTCTCCGGGCCTCCTCACCTGGCCTATATCAGTAACTGACTTTTCTAACGCCCGTGTATCTGAATGAGCACAAAATCTCCATGAAATCTAGCGGAACATCTTCCCAGAAGAGTGGAGGTTCTTACAAGAGCAAATGAATGTGGAACGAGATGTTCAAAAAGAAGCACGTACCAGTCTTATGCTCTGGTGTTCACAAACTTTTGTGCATATAGTTTACATTTGCTCTATAGTAAGATTCAGTTTGCAATCTCAGCAGGACCAAGCTGACACTACTGGGCCCTTGAGCAAGGCCCTCAACCTCTAATTGTATAAATGAGATAATTGTAAGTAATTTTGGATAAGGACAAAATACACCGAATTTCTAGTGTTGAAATCATTTGTACAATTTGTTTCCTTTTCATCACAGCATCAGAGTAACACATAGTCCTTCTCCCCTTAGCCCTGTGTTTTCTGTGATTGTTGTTGCATGTAGCACCAGGGTGCAGCAGGAACGTTGTATAATTTCACTGTGTAATGCGTCAGCTATATATGGTGGAAATGACAATAAAATCTTCTTGACTTGACATCAGAAAAGTGCCCTCTATCTGCCCTCTTCTGCATACACAGAGTTTCAAAATGCTCACGCTCGGTGTCTGCTTTGAAGGCTAGCTTTTCTCACCGTGACTGAAAATCCAATTCGAAGCTCTCTATCCTCTATATAACAGGATAAAGCATTTTATTACTTTTATATTACAGCAATATGACACCGATTACAACAGAATGTTCAATTAAAAAAATAATATAAAAAAAAAACAACAACACCTATTCCTACTATATTATATATATACTGTATATAACTATATTAAATGCCTATTTATTCATCTATTTATGTATTTGTTTGTTTGCTTATTTATTACAATGCCTAACACATAATATCTATACATTTAATTGTAATAATAATATGAATTTTTACACAAATAAAATAGTATCATGCATTCATCAAATGTATTCATTATTATTTATTTAATTAGGTATTATTGCGCATGCATATTCATTAATTTTCTTTCGTTCTTTTATTTATTTATTTCTTTCTTTATTTATTTATTTATTATCAAAAATAACTGTATAATTTATTCATTGTGATGGTTATGACAATTGTAATAAGAAAAAGAACTAAACACGTGTATAATTAATATTAATAATAAGAATAAAAAGGTTTTACAAAATAAAATAAAAATGAAGTTAAAAAAAGGGATAATGCACAAGACAAACAGAGCTAAAATGTTTCTAAAAATGTATAATAATAATAATAATTATAATAATAATAATAATATAATTTATAATAATATTTTTTATAAATTTTTTTATTATAAATAATAAGATTATTATTACTACTATTATCATATATATATATATATGTGTGTGTGTGTGTGTGTGTGTGTGTGTGTATGTGTATTTATAATTAATAAATTATAATATAGTATAATATATAATTTTATATATATATATATATATATATATATTATATATATATATATATATATATATATATATATATAATATATGATAATAAAATAATAGTTAATGAACAGTAATAATACTAATAATAATAACAATAATATTTATTAATGTCTTTTTATAAAATAAAGTGAATTTGTAGAAAAAAAGCTGTGGCGATGTGCTGTCATTCTCGTCTGGGCTTGCAGGTGTAAAACCATCTGTGCCTTAACCGTTGAGCTCATTTCCTGGACAAAGGCCTCATCAAGGTGTTCTGTCATCTTTTTTTTGTTTTTGTTCCCTCTCTCTCTCTCTCTCTCTCTCTCTCTCTCTCTCTCTCTCTCTCTCTCTCTCTCTCTCTCTCTCTTGCTGTCAGTATACATCACTTTCTCCATGTGTATCCCTCTCATGGTGGTTCACACCTCCTTATCCAAAACACACCTTTACTGACGCCAGTGGTGAACAAGGTTTACAAACCATGTAGTTGAGTTAAAGTAGAGATTCACTCGTTTAAATGTGACCTCCAGTAAGAGTAAAAGTGTCCCTTTAAACTTTAACTTGAGTAAAAGTACAAAAGTATTTGCCTTCAAATGTACTTAAGTATCCAAAGATAGTTTATTATTTCTATAATGTTCCTATTATCATTTTTATCACAAGACTCTTTACTTAATCACCTCAGTTTATGTGAAAAGACTCGAATGTGACTCTCAGCACACTGATCTATTAATAGAATGATATTAATGACTCAAACACTGATTGATTTCTATTACAATGATCATGAGCCCAAAACCTTCTTTTCAACTACTTCAGAAAATCGTGTGAACGAGGTCACGTGTGTTGTGGCGAGTCCGAGTCTGGAGTTTCTTCATCATTTGTTCCTTTCTAAATGTTCTGCTTGCTGTTGAACTGATGCTGAACTGTAATGTTGGTGATCAGCAGATACACTGAGCGCCGCTCAGAACACGTGTGAAGTTTTTATCCTTGTAAATAAAGAGGAACGATCGTTTTTTGCAAAATTGTAGTCGAGTAAAAAGTAAGAAATTTGACTTTCAGGAATCCTGAATTGGAGTGAAGTTACAGTAAAAGTCTCCCCAATTGGAAATACTTCAGTAAAGTACAGATACGCAAAAAGCTACTTAAGTACAATAACATTACATTTACTTCTTTACTGTCCACCACTGATATATATCTGTCTCATTTTTTTTTCTTGTGCACTGCAACCCTTTTGCTGATCACACAGATGCATGTCTACACAGGTTCTATTTATACAGTATCTCATAAAAGTGAGTACACCCTGCACATTTCAGCAACTATTTTAGTGTATCATCTAAAGGAACAACACAATGGAAAGAAACTGTTGTTGCAGTGTGCAGCTTACGATCAGACAGTGACAGACAGCAAGAGGACTCAACTTCTTTGATGGACCCTTTCGAGCTCTGTTCTAAGTAGAACCTGTCTTGGAAAACCTCTGTATGACCCTGGCCACTGTACTGTAACTCAGCTTTAGGGTTATTACAGCCTTATTCATCTTTGTAAAGAGAAATCTTAAGAGAGTCTTTACCATGAGGTCCATGTAGAACATCCAGTGGTCAGTATGAGAGAATTGGACTCAAAGCACCACATTTTAACTGCTCTAATACAAGATACACAAATGTGTATGGTTCTATCAAGCAGTTCAAACATGAACATGATGAATAGGACCAGGTACAGCTGCTATCACTTAGAGTTGCCAGTTATTTAGACAATAATGTCTGTATGTTGAGTTGTTTTCAGAAGACAATAAATCTGTACTTCTATACAAGCTGCACATTGACTACTCTAAAATATATCAACGTTTCCTTTTACAGTATTGTCCTTTGAGAAGATATACACATATGGTTGATGAAATGTGAGGGGGTTCACTCACTTTTCTAAGATACTGTATATTAATAATTAATACGAGAGGTGTTGAGTGCTTGTTCGCTGCTTTTCTTATACTCTGGTCAAACTCATCCCAAATCATCCAAACTGGATATAGATCAGGTGATTGTGAAGGCCTGGCCATCTGATGCAAGACTCCATCATTCTCATTCTTGAACAAATAGCTTTTACATAGGCTAGAGGTGTGTTTGGGGTGATGTTCCCCAGATGGGATGACATGTGGCTGCAAAATGGTGTGCTCTAAGTATTGACTTCATCGCCAACACTTTCAACAGCAAAACACCCCTACACCATCACACCTGCACCTCCATGCTTCACAGGGGGAACCACACATTCAGGAACCATCCGTTTACCCTCTGTACGTCTAAGTTAAATATGGCAGAACCAAAATTCTCACATTTTAGATCAGGAGAGTTTTCCACAAATCTAATGTTTATTCCTTTGTGTTTCTTGGCACAAACATCCCTTTTCTGCTTGTTGTTCTTTTAAATAATGGTTTCTTTGCCACAATTTAACCATGAAGCCTTGACTCAGTGGATTCTCTGAACAGTGGATGTTGAAATATTTCTCCTAATTGATCGCCGAGAATGTTGATTGTTGAAATTGATGATTTTTTAAATCATGCTTCTGTGTTACCTGTCCAGTGCGCTCCAGAGTGTAGCGGGCGGTGCGTCAGTAATAATGGTCCGTGGAAAATGTAGCGCCGTGTTTTGTTAAATGGCTTAAACGATGCACCAATGCAAATTAATTTGCCTCGATTAATTTCTGTAATTGTATTACTTGAGATATTCGAGGAATCGTTACAGACCTAGACAATACTATAAAAATGAAACTTGGATATATCTTAGAGGAGTCAATGTGCAGCTTGTACAGCAGTACAGATTTACTGTCCTTTAAAAATAACTCAATATACAGCCATTATTGTCTAAATAATGGCAACAAAAGTGAGTACACCCTAAGTGAGCATGTCGAAACTGTGTCCAAAGTGTTGATATTTTGTGTAAGCACCTTAGTTGTTACTTCTGGGCATATAATTCATCAGTGCTGCACAGGTTGTTGCTGGGATCCTCCTTTACTTCTCCATAATGGCATCACGGCGCTGCTGGATATTAGACACATGGCCCTTTTCCACCTTCTGCTTGGAGATCCCCACAGGTGCTTAATAGGGTTCAGGTCTGGATACATACTTGGCCACTCCACCACCTTCAGCAGGGCAGTTGGCATCTTATCGGCATGTTTAGGGTCATTATTAGGTTGAAAACTGTCTTTTGGCCTATTATCTGAAGGTAGGGCATCCTGCTCTGCTTCAGAATGTCACAGTACATGTTGGAATCCATGTTTCCCTCAATGAATCGCAGTTTCCAAGTACCAGCAGCACTCATGCAGCCCCAGACCATGATGCAACCACCACCATGTTTGATTGTAGGCAAGACACAATTTTCTTGATACTCCTCATCAGGGCATCACCAAATGTTGTTTTCAGCAAACTGTTTGCAGGCTTTCTTGTGAGCCAGCTTCAGAAGGCGCTTCTGCACCTGATGCACAGCACGAGGACTTAACTTCTCACTTTTAAGAGATAATGTATGTAAATCAGTGGTTCCTGAGGCTGGTGATTTCAATAAACCCTTCCTCTGCAGCAGAGGTAGCTCTTGGTCTTCTTTTTCTGGGACGGTCCTCGTGAAAGCCTGTTTCATCATAGCATTTGTTGGTTTTAGAGACTGCACATGGGGGTATATTCAAATTGTTTGAGATTTTGGATTCACAGACCTTCATTTCTTCAAGAAAATTTTTCGTAACTGAGTGTTTCTTGGCATAATATGGATTTGGACTGTAGTTGTAGAAGCACTAATCAGGCTATTAACTCTGTACTTACCCTTTGCTCTGCACATGATGAATGATTTTCTAAAGTACATTAAAAAAGCAGAAAATGACACAAATAAACTCTTGACAAAGCACAGCTATGACCTGAAAACCATTCCAGTTTTATATACATTTATACAGTACTGTCAAAGTCCTGAAAACACCCTTTCTTTAACCTTGGAAGAAAATTCTATGGACAGATGAGCCCAAACTTGACATTTCTGGCTCTAGCAGAAGAACTCGTGTAAGATGGAGAACAGGAGAGAAGATGTGATCAGACTGCCTCACCTCCAAAGTCAAACATATAGGAAGCTTAATAGTTTGGGGTTGTTGGAGTTAGCAGGTTATATTAAAGACATATTCTGGAAAGTGAAAGGAACCAACATGGCAACCATTCCATACTTCCACATCATGCATTTCCGTCTGGACGAAGCGTACGCCCAAGATCTGTAAGTGTTATTTAGAGAGCAAGAAGTCATCTGGATTGATATCTATCATGTAATGACCTGCCCAGTCACCCACACCTAAATCCTAGTGAACTGCTCTGGGATGAACTGGATCACAAGAAAGGAAGAAATCTGAAACTAGTGAAGAACATCTTCGGCAGGTTTTACAAGAGACATGGCAAAGTATTTCAGATGAATGTTTGGACAAACTAACTGTCTGTCCGTCTGCTGAGAGTGTAAATCTGGTAATCATGTTAAGGGAGGAGTTTTCCGTTTAAAGAAAGTGGAACATCAGGACATTTATATATATTTTTTGGTCAAAATATATCTTCATATCGTTACATTACAGAGTTTGTTGCACAGAAATAAAAGGAACATACCTGTGTCTCT
Source organism: Silurus aristotelis (assembly GCF_946808225.1). Taxonomy (NCBI): domain Eukaryota; kingdom Metazoa; phylum Chordata; class Actinopteri; order Siluriformes; family Siluridae; genus Silurus; species Silurus aristotelis. The sequence continues at coordinate 26,499,632 of NC_139587.1, read as the reverse complement.
CAACCATGTCATATTTTTTAATTACATTATGTTCGCATTCACAAATATTATTTAGCATTCATGAATTATTTATTTTATTTTATTTTATTTAGGAAAAAAGTCCTTTTTAAATTCTTCACTCAGGACTGTTTCCCTCACCGCATTCCCCTCGATCTGGAATGTTCCTCAGGTGACACTTTTTGACAGGAGGTTTACTGCCATTTTCATAATTTCCTGTATTTTTCTGTATCATTCCATGACACCGATTGATGACTTAAAATCTTAAAAATATAATCCTGCTCCACTAATTACAGCTCAATGAACAAAACACAAACCATTAGAAAGTCCAAAAAGTGCTAATAGCATTGGATGCTAGCTCATGCCTTTTAATGCATTCTATGCTAACACGCTAGCACTGGAATCCAAAATGCAGCAAAGAAAGATTGTAAAGGATGAGAGTGTCGATGATCTCAGTTGGAGCTGCACACCTCTTGTTGAAAAACATGATTTAAAGGAAAAAATATTGAAGAAGAGTTTTCAACGGTTATAAATGAGTTTGTGGGATGCTTTTGGTGCACATGGGCTTCATTATCTTCAAGATGTCTAAATATGAAGCAAATTTTTAGTTTCCATTATTTATTAAAAGTGCAAGTTGCACTCACAGACATACACACACACACACACACACACACACACACACACACACACACACACACACACACACACATATGCATATAGCACACTTTGCTTCCTATCATTAACCACACATTTCATTAGAATGCTAGATCAAGCGCTACACAAGCGATCGCTAGGACAAAAAAAACCCAGCACGTGACTCTTTGCTCGATCATCAGATCTCCGTTGAACGCACTCGGTGACCTTTACCTGAGGGGGAAACATAAAAGGTGGAGTCGTGAGCACGAACTCCACGACACGTGTCTTTAAAAAAAAATAAAAAATTACTGGGTGCTCTTTAGTAATCAGCAAGCTCTTAAAATGTACTCCGAACATGCATGCAACATAAAGCAAATGAGGTTAGAACCAAAAGCGTTCGCACGTCCTGTTCTCGGTATTCGAGTGATTCTTGCTTAGGAAGACTTCTAAGAACGTGAGCCGCCTGTGCTATGATTTGTATCTCACGAACGTCAGCTTCCGTCTTCTCTTTATTTCTCTCTCTCTCTCTCTCTCTCTCTCTCTCTCTCTCTCTCTCTCTCTCTCTCTCTCTCTCTCTTCTCCCGCACCCGTGTTTACACGGCCGAGTCAAAAACAACACGATAGAGTTGAGCTGAATGGACTAGAGTGACGTCATTGACACGGGGGGCCTTTGAAAGAACGCACCTGACCTACATGGGGTGGAAAATGAACACACACACACACACACACACACACACACACACACACACACACACACACACAAGTACATGCACAATTACACGTGTCCTCACATGACCTTTAGATCTGATCGCTTTGAGCTTTACAGATGATTATCAATCGATTAATCAACCAATCAGACAATCAATTCTGGATTTTTATTAAGCTGAGAATTTTTTCTAATAATTATGAAATTTAGTTTTGCTCAGAAACAAATAATAATGTATTCAGAGCAACTTATATCCTAAATATTTCAGACTTACTCTCCTAAATAGTCTAAGATTCAATTCAATTAAATTCAATCCAAATAAATAAATATACAGCCCATTTTGATCATGCAGATAAAAATGTAAATCTTTTAATAAACGGATTTAATTTTCACTTTTCGTGATCCGTTACCGACACAGGGGCATCTTAGGGGCAGGGATTAAAATATTTAACAACGTATGAGAGATTCTGTAAAATATTCTGGTCCGATTTAGATCTGTAAATTGATTTGTCACTGTTTTTAAGCGCATCGACGTTGCGCTCCACTTCTATATATTTATATATATTTACAACACCTCATTTCACTGTGTTTTCTTCATTAAAAAATTATTTTTGAGGAAGGCTGCATTATTTGATCCATCATTATTGATCCACTTTCTTCAAATTCGTATACACTGCATTCAGACGTGTCCTTTAGTAAGCGCATATAAGCGCAATAATATTAATCATTTCTGTATCTAAGGGAAAAAGTACTAACCCCTGCTGAACTATGACTCTGGTCAAAGTAAAGCTGTTTTTTTTTTTTTTTACTTTACACATTTCTACTCGAGTAAAAATTCTCATTTCAGGTATGAAAAGTCCGTATGAATAATGGATGTAGGTCCGTGATCCATTCTTCTGCACATCGGTGCTTAATAAGAAGAATTTTCTATAGTTTCTATAGTTACACACACAGCAAGAGTATCCATACCTCACACACACTCTCACCAGAACCGTGGGGTTACTCCTGTACTCTCGTCACAGCTTCTCACCTAAAGCTCGTTGTTTTCTCACCGAAGTTTCAAGAAACAGCATCTTTTTTCTGAAACGTAGTGGAGTCAAGAGTAACCTATTACACATTCCAGTAGTTTAGTTAAGAAGTTCTTCTGAACTAAAAAATATTCTACAAAAAAAGTACAGATATATGCAAAATGCACGTAGCTATACTTCATCGCTGTCCAATATGAGTAATGATGAGTACATGAATAAATGACCTGTACCTCTTGATGTGTTTTATTCTTCTTCCACCACATCTACTCTCCACTGAGCATGATTCTATTCAGAAATCACTCATCAGTATATTAGTTATGTTTTATAGAGACCAACAAGTAAATTCCTGCTTTCACTTACATCAAAGTGTGAGGTCACTGAGCATGAGCTCTAAAAGTTCCACCAGACACCGCAGCCTTCAAACATGTCCGCCTTGGACTCCAACTCCCAAAACACCGACACACTTTCTCGCTCTGACTCGCTCTCTTACTGATTAAGCACAGGTGTGTCCAATTACACACATGCGAGAGAACACATATACACACTCACACACACACACACACACACACGCACACACACGCACGCTATTTAAAGGACCTTCATTCAGGAAAACAATGCGAATCAAGGAGTATTTTTTTTTTGCATCGGTTGACTGAAGAATTTGACGCATTGTAAATGACAGGAAGTTGTACATCTGCGTTTTCCAGAACTTTATAAAAAAAATCTTTTCAGAACAAAATAGAAAACATTTTGCACTTAATTGCACACAATTTTATCATTTTTCTTTATAATACATTTAAATATCGTGTGTATGTGTGTGTGTGTGTGTGTGTGTAATATATATATATATATATATATATATATATATATATATATATATATATATATATATATATATATATACATATATATATATACATATATATAGGGAGGATGTGCTGCAAGTTAGAGCAATAAAGGATGGAGATGGAAATGTGTTGACTAGTGAGGAGAGTGTGTTGAGAAGGTGGAGGGAGTATTTTGAGCAGCTGATGAACGAGGAAAATGAGAGAGAAAGAGAAGGTTGAAGGATGTGGAGTTGGTGAAGCAGGATGTAGATAGGATCAGTAAGGAGGAAGTGAGAGCAGCGATTAAGAGGATGAAGAGTGGAAAGTCGGTTGGACCAGATGACATGGTAGAAGCATGGAGATGTTTAGGAGTTTTTAACTGTTTAACAAGATTCTAGAAGGTGAGAGGATGCCTAAGGAATGGAAATGGAGTGTGCTGGTACTGTTTTTTTAAGAATAAGGGAGATGAGCAGACCTGCAGTAACTACAGTGGAATTAAGTTGATTAGTTACACCATAAAGTTACGGGAAAGAGTAGTGGAAGCCAGGCTGAGGGAAGCATGGTTTCATGCCGAGGAAGAGCACCACAGATGCATTATTTGCTTTGAGGATGTTGATGGAGAAGTATAGAGAAGGTCAGAAGGAGTTGCATTGTGTATTTGTGGATTTAGAGAAGGCGTACGACAGGGTGGAGAGAGAGGAGTTGTGGTATTGTATGAGGAAGTCAGGTGTGTCAGAGAAGTATGTGAGGGTGGTGCAGGACATGTATGAGGACAGTGTGACAGCAGTGAAGTGTGCAGTAGGTACGACAGACTGGTTCAAGGTGGAGGTGGAACTGCATCAAGGTTAGGCTCTGAGCCCTTTCCTGTTTGCAGTGATGATGGACAGGTTGAAGGACTAGGTCAGACAGGAGTGTCTGTGGACTAAGAGGTTTGCGGATGATATTGTGATTTGTGGTGAGAGTAGAGAGCAGGTGGAGAAGAGCCTGGAAAGTTTATAGGACTGTGGTGAGACCTGAGATGTTGTATGGTTTAGAGACAGTGGCATTGAGTAAAAGACAGGAGGTGGAGCTGGAGGTAGCAGAGCTGAAGATGTTGAGGTTTTTGTTGGCAGTGACGACGATGGACAGGATTAGAAACGGGTTTATTAGAGGGACAGCGCATGTAGGATGTGGGTTACCTTGTTTTAGAGACAAGGTGAGGGAGGTGTGATTGAGATGGTTTGGACATGTGCAGAGAAGGGACATGGGGTATATCGGTAGGAGAATGCTGAGGATGGAGACACCAGGAAGAGGAGATTTATGGATGTGGTGAGGGAAGACAGGTAGTTGGTTTGAAAGAGGCAGATGTAGAGGACAGGGGGGTATGGAGACGGATGAACCGCTGTGGCGCCCCCTAACTGAAGCAGCCGAAAGAAGATGTATAGGTTTATGTTTTGGTGTAGATGTACATATGGTATTGTGTGTATATGTAGGTTTATGTGTAGGTGTACATTAAAGGAACATATTGGAAGCTCCTAGTAAGAAGTTTGTGATTCTTACACACATATGATTTAGAATAGATTTACTCCTGACGCTGATGGAAATTCTTTTAATATCTTTACCTTAAAGTTTCTAGTGTGGCTATTTTTCATTTGTATTTTCACTTTTAAATGTGTGTGAGAGAGTGTGTGAGAAAGAAAGAGCAAGAGGAAGAGAGAGTGTGACACGTTATACAGGAAATGGTTTGGAAACAGCACGATTGCTGTTCATGTGAAGAAATGCAATTTACTGTCCTAAAGCCCCCCCTAACACAATTCTTTTACATCATTATAATCTTATGTAAGTGGGTGCAGAAGGGAGTTCTGTTCGCTGCTGCATCGGTGACTGGCGCAGGTTCACACTGCAGAGGCGTTTCATGATTTGACTGGTTGAAAATGTACAGAATTTACAGAATGTGATCTATTTTAAGCTCCGCCCACACCTGTGACTTTGGGGTGGTGGGTGTCAAGCGTAATTAACCTGGAGTGCGTGCAGCGACCCATCTGGGGTGTGTTTTATCACTTCATCAGTGACGATTGGTTTTTGTATTGTTGCCATTTCAAAGCCACGTTAAAACATTGCATAATAAAACACTTTGCTTTTCTTTAACCTGAATGTATTTCTGTATCCACCTGGAGATAAGAGTTTCATCGTTATTTCATGTGTATGTTTTTTATCATGTATTCTGCATGAATTCAAGAGCGTTTGTTTTCTAGTCGGAACCTTTTTCTAGTGAAAAGTACATACAGTACAGTTTAAACCTTGGTGGAAATATTAATAGGAATAGTAAAATTTTTTATGAAAGACTGAAATTAATGTATTTCAAAGTAACGCCAAAATTCAAGAAAAAAATCTAAATTAAATAAAATAAATTAAAAAAATCAGTTTTCATAAAAAAAAAATAAAATAAAAAAAAACCTAAATAAAAAAAACAGATGAATGCAGCACAGAGAGAGATTATCTAAAGCAGCTCTGTAAACAAAATAGATATGGATCATGTATAGTATCCGGAACATGTTTAAACCAAAGTTTATTTCAATTTAATTTAACAATTTTAATTTAAATAACAATAATCATAATGTTATAATATAATAACAATTATTATTGGTATTATATTATTATAATATTATTATAACAAACATTATTATATACTTTTTCATTTTAACGATTATTATTATAACATTATTATTATTATTATTATTATTATTATTATTATTATTATTACAACATACTATTATTTATTAAGTATTAAAAAAAATTCTATACTACAGAATTTATGATGTTCACTTACATGATGCCCTATTAATCTTTTCTTTAAATGTATTATATATAATTATATTATATATAGGTATTATATATTTATTCTTTATTTTTAATATCATGAGAATAAAAGGTTTAATGTTTTATTTCATTTATATATATATATACTGAAAATAATAACTATAATAATATTAATATAATAATTTTACCATATATTCATTACTTACTTACTGAAGCTCAGTACAGTGTATTTGTAGCTCTTTATCTTTTTATTTTGTAGCTCAGATTTTTGCCTACGAATATTATTACGAATGTTTTATTCGTTTGCTTCATTTCCTAATTTAAATTATTTGTTGAGACTCGTTTAGTACATTTTTATTAATTTTTTTTATATTATTATTTTTTTTTATTGATCTCCTGAAAGCTGCAAAGTTGTGACAGTGAGCATATTTTCCTTATGACACTTAAAATTATTATGAAATATGTTTTTGTTGTGAAATTAATCATTAGCTATTCAGCATAAAACATAAACAATTATAAATAAAATAATAAATGAGTAAATGAATGAATGACTTCACAAACAACTTCAAATTCTATTTATTATTCTATAATCATATAATATATAATAATAATAAAGTTTCAATTCAAGTTTTTTTTTTCAATTCAAGTTTTATTTATTTGATTGAACAAATCTAAAATAATAATTCTGACTATTTTTTCGTTTGTTGTTGAAAAATTCTGATGTTTGACGGATAAATTCATGCACAGATGACTTTTTTTTTTTACATTTATGAAATTAAACAATGAAACGAATCATATTTAAAAAAAAGAGAATTATACAAGAATTTGATTAAGATAAAATGTTTTAAATTGTACATCAGTACAACACAATGAAAGTGGTAAAAAAAATGTAGCAAACAAATTTTATGAATTTCTTAATTAAAAACAACAAATTATAACGTATTATTTTGACTCTCTTTTTTTCTGTTAAAATTTTTCATGTTTTTGTGAATCTTGCATCAATCGGTGATAAAGTCATTATTCATTTTTAATTTATTATTAATACAAAAAAGTTCCTTACTAAAATGTAATAAAATGAAATGTAAATTAATCCAAACAATTTCATTAAACTCAATAAACCAAACAGATTTATATACAGATTTCAATTTATTTAAATGCATTAAATACATTTCTTACAATTTCTTAAAGGTCCTTGTATGTTGCGTTCGTTCGTTCGTTTTTTGATTCGTCATTGAAAAACTAAATATGAATTACAAAGCTTTTGTTCCTTTTTTTATTTATTTAATATTGAAAGTAGAAAAAAGGAGAAAATGCCTGTTTATTGTTTCTGACATACAATAAAGAAAACTACTTAAAATGTTGTTATTTTCTCTATTAGTTTATTTACAAACTGTAGCCATCAAAATTTCACAATAACAAATATGATCAATGCCCTAATGTGACACAATGTTTCCAGTTTAAAATCCAATCAAAATCTGGAAGTAAAAGGGAATCTGATTGCTGGTCTTTTCTTAGGATCAAATGTCCATTCTGGAGCCATTTGCACAAGTAAATAATCTGCTGCAAAACAGAACAACATATTCAGAGATCACAGACAATATAGTAGGACAGAGGGCAGGGTGGGGCAGGGTGGGACAAGGCGAGGTGGGCCTGTGCGAGGCAGGGCAGGGCAGGGCAGGGCAGGGCTGTTTTGCAATGTGTGTGTGAAGATTTTGTCTATGGCATACCATTGTAAGAAAAGGATGTGTGTTTCACTCCCATTTCCTGTTCTGCGTGTTGCTTTTGAAAAGCCTGTAGTGATGCATATGAAATTCTTGGCATAAAATCAGAATGTTGGATGAAGCCACGAATGAATTATGCACTGATGATCAGATCCAGGTTTTTCAAGTGTCCCATAAACCCAAAATATCTCAAAATAAAAAAATAACATGACAAGAAACTATAAAGAAGGTGTTTTAAAAATATTTTTCAATTTTAATGGGAAAAAAAAGGTTTCTAAAAATAAATATCTAATCATTAGTTTTACTAAAAAAAAAAAACCCTAATGAACCAAACATACATGGGGCATGAAACAAAAGTCATTTCAAAATGTTGTTGTTTTGATTAGGAATTCCCATGGGTCTGATGTTTGAACCATCTGAGTGGAGGTGCTTTTTTTGCTTATAATATGTAAAATATGTCATAGATTCTATGTAAATCACTCAGTCATCAACTTCCTTTGTTTTGATTCAGCGAAGAAGTCATCTGTAAATGTGTTCTCTTTCTTTTCAGCTGCACATCAACAGTTTTTTTCCCCCTGTGGAACGTCTCAGCCTCATAAGTAATCTGTGTCATTTGGTGGTGTTCAGTGTGACTTAAAATTCTGAACATTAGTAATTCGTCCACTCGAAAGACCGTCACTTTGTTCACGAGCTCGAGCCGACGATCCAAACATCGCTCAGGTGCGAGATACCGGAGAGCCGAACAGCCTGAGGAGGCTTGTCTGCTGCTACACTCGGATTAGATCGGTGAATTCGAAAGGGAAGGGGATTGTTAGGGGTTTTTTCTCTCGTTTTTTTTCGCACTTTTGTCAGCGGGCTGCCTGCAAAATGTGACTCATAGTCTATGTAGTTCAATATCGTTTCAGCCGAGTAATTCACACAGAGCTTCTGCATTCAGACGAGATATTATTAACTGTTCCTGTGTGTGGATTCATTTCTTAGAGCAGCAGCTTCAAAGTACTTTTACACTAATAACAAACAGATTTTAAAAAAAAAAAAGGTGTATGTAGAAGCTGTAAAGGTTTCTATTGGACGTTTATAAGATTTATAGAAGTGTTAGCGCTTTGTAAAAAATTATGGAATGGAATAATGGAATTATTCCGACATCTTCAGGACAGGATTTTTTTAAAATTTTTTTTACCAATTTCTTTCTAACATGATTAGCAAATTATTTTTATAGAAATAAAGGTTGTTGAGCAAACTATTGCTTTACGGCTACAACAGGAAGACAAGAACGGTCCATACCATTAAACATAACAATGTGGTGATATCAAAAGGTTTCGAGACCAACAGATCGCACAGTTCCAGAGAGCATCGAACTTCATAAGTCAGTTTTGCCGAAAGACATCGGAAGTTATGCAACTGGTGCTATTCTGACCACGTGTGTTACCACGTCGGCTATTCTGACCCCTCTGTCAGCGAGCTCTCCTCACACGTGAGTTTCTCGCCGGAAACAAAATACTCCCACTTCCGCACTCACCCTACTGGACAGATTTCGGCTCCTGTGGGCTTTGCCTTCTCCTGATGATGAAGATCCATCTCAAAGGTGTTTTGACACCATTGCGGAGATCCGGAGTGAGTCGCAGGAGGTCGTCTCAAAACTTTTTATAATCAAAACTCTTATAAACCATTGAGTATTTAAGTACACTGTATGGACAACCGTGTTGGGACAAGATATGATTTCCATGGGCTGGAGTGGAACATCCCCTGCTATAGAACTCTGACCTCAACTCTACTGAACACCTTTGGCCTCTGATCACCTCACCTACCTGAATTTACTAACACCCTTATGTCTGAATGAGCACAAATCTCCACAAAATCTAGAAAATCTAGATCTTCCCAGAAGAGTGGAGACAAAATGTGGAATGTGCTGTTCATATGAATCTTATGGTCAGGTGTCCACAAAATTTTGTCTGTAGAATGAAATTCTCATAGATCACTACTTTTACTGATATTAAAGTTCATTTGAAACAAGCGTATTTAAAAGTATAAATGTAAAACGAAGAGCTTTCTTTTGACCGGAGTTATATTTAAGCAGGAGATTAGTACTTTTAGTTAAGTGCAGGAATGATATACTTCACTGGTTGCTCTTAAACACACTTCAGGCCACGCTTTTACATAAAATAATCCACTTCCGAGTGATAACGCCACTTGGATTCATGCTGACCAGCATCTCACCACTCCGTCATGGATTTTCTTACTAAGTTCCTGTTTCCCCAATGGGACATTTGTTTCTTTAGTCTTGTGGATGAATTGCGGGTTAGAAAAAGGAAGTCTCTTTTTCCATTGTCAATCATCTACCTGGAGAAGAAAACATTACGTCAAAGCAAAAGAAATCTTTCCCAGTCGTCTGAGCACATGCCTCGGCTGTCTGAGCATGTGTCTCTTAAAAAAAAAAAAAAAGCAAGCACTTTGTTTTGCCTTCCCATCCCTAATCCTGGTGTTTATGAGGCTCCATATTTAGTTGTAAGACAAAGGAGTGGAATTGGGTGCAGGCCGTGGGTGGTCTTGGTGTGACAGTTGCCCGGTTACTTATGTATCCATCTTGTTTAGCGAGGCTTCGTACACTGGCCTTTTGAGACCCGCCTGTTCCTCCATTCTCCACGACTCAGATTTTACAGCCATCTGCCAGGTTGCCTATCCAAAAGCGCGGCTAACCTTGAAACCTCTTTTGAATGCCGGCCCGCCACGTTTGACCCGTACTTTCCAGGTCGTGACCTTAACCTTATTTCTTTGCATGTGGCCATTCTGACAGCAGGGTTAAGATGATCTGATACCCCAGCTCAGTGCTGCTGCGAAGGGCCGAGTTTCAGGAAGCAGACCACTTAGCTTTGATGCTCCGGTTTCTGCTCTGACCCTGCACCATCCTTGCCAAGCCCGGGTCCATCTGGCCAGACCTTCAGTCAGATTTCCTCCCACCACCCAGACAGTTGCAGTGAAGAACGAGTCCCTTAACTTGACCCCCCCAACACCCCCCCCCCCGCCCCTTTGTTAACTTTCACCTACTTAAGTAAGCTGTGGAAAAGTTAGAAACAGACAATGGGTGTTATCTCCTGTTTCCTAGTTCCTCTTTATGATTCAGCCCCAACAAACATTTCTTGTTTTGGTCTGTGAGCTGACCTTCCCTGGGGCAATAGTGTCAAATCTGGGAGGTTCCACCGCCTGGGCTTCGGATCCTCAGGAATCCACTTGCTCGTTTTCCAGATTCCGGGCTTCTGCTTGGTGTTTCTAGGAAGAAACATTACTGGACTTGCCTTGTCTGGATCAGATAGGGAAGGGAGGAGTGTATGAGGGGGAAAAGACAGAGGGAGAGAGCAATAGCAAAAAAACACTGCTCTAGACATAGAGCATTACACTGTCAGGCTAAAAGAACATCTGGGTTTTTCCCCTTGACAATGCTGACATGGAAATGCGACAACGAGGACAGAAGGACATCCGGTTTCTGGGAGACAAGAAAGGTCACAGAGAAAGAAGGGAGAGAAAGGAGGGAGGGAGGAGGGTGGTAATGCAGTTTATGTATTTAAAGTGGAGGGTATTTTTTTTTTTGGGAATGTTGGCCAGAAACAAGGTACTAAAAACGAACCAGCAGAAGTTGGAAGTGTGTCTTGTGAGAAAGTGTCAAATGTCTGCTGGGGAAGAAAGTGGAGATGGCTTTGAACTTGAATCGGAGATCAGGGTTTGGGTTTCCTGCGGAAGTGTGTCCATATGTGTGTGTGTGTGTGTGGGCGGGTGTGTTTTAGAGGTCTTAGTGCTCTTTCTGGCAAGCAAAGCCATGGTTAGCCTTGAGTGCCTTTCCTTGTGGGGGAAGTATTCGGAAAAGGGCAAGGATGCAGAGCCGAGCAGCATCCGAGTCGCAGGTGCTTCTTATCCCTCACTAAGCAACTCTGAAAGACCACTTCCACCTCATGCACTGCCTGCTGTCTCCACATCAAGTTCATTTAAACATCTAAATTTGGCTGGTGTTGTTGGTAATCCCGAGGCCACACATTCCCATGTGCAACGTTTAACACTTCGATTTGCTAAGTGGAAAGACGTTGTGTTTTGACGATCCGCAAAACCCGAGAAACAAAACCTTTCCGTGCATTAACCCTGTTGTTGTACAGTATTTAAAGGTGTTCGTTGACATCCGCCATGTTGAATGATGTAATCAACAGGCTTTCCGTTGCAATTTCAACGCAAGGTAGAGTGACATCTAGAGGAGAAGACCGGTATTAAAAGAACACGATTCAATCGCGTCTCGTAAATTATAATGACAAATGTTACGTTACAACTGACCATTAGATTGAGCAGTGATGGATGAAGTACAAAAACCATGTAGTTAAAGCAGAGATACAGTACGTACAATATTTCTCTAGTAAATGTAAAAGTGCCCCCTTTAAACTTTCACTTGAGTAAAAGTATAAAAGTATTGAAAGTACTATGATTTATTATGGCTATAATGTTCCTATTATCATTTTTATCACAAGCCTCTTCCTTAATCAACTCAGTTTATGTGAAAAGACTCTAATGTTCCTCTTAACACATTATCTATTAATAGAATGATATTATTGACTCAAACACTGATTGATATCTATTCAAATTATCATTGGCCCAAACCTTCTTTTCAACTACGTAAAAAAAAATAAAATAAAAAAATTGTGTAAATAAGGTCATGGGTGTTGTGGCAAGATCGAGTCAGGAATTTCTTCCATTATTTATTCCTCTCAAAATGTTCTGCCTGCTGTTTGTTGTATGTTCGTGATAAGTAGAAACCACCAAGCAGCAATCAGAACAAGTTTAAAAGAGAGTGCACGCTCTAATCTGATTGGTGGTTTTTATTCACTCATAAATAAAAAGAAACGACTGTTTTCGCAAAATGTGGTTGTGTAAAAATTTAAATATTTGGCATTGAAATGTAGTCGAATTAATGTAAAAGTCTCCCCAAATGAAACACTTCAGTAAAGTACAAATACGTGGAAAAGCTACTTAAGTACAGTAACAAATGACATTACTTCCTTCCTGTCCACCACTGATATTAGAACATGCTTTTTAAACATCCTAGTCCAAATTTAATCCCAATTTGCTGTTATCATAGCCATCATTCTCCTGGGAAGATGTTCCACTAGACTTTGAGGTGATCATTCATCTACAAGGGTGTTAGTAAAGTCAAGAACTGATGTAGGTGAGGTGAGGAGGCCTGGGGTGCAGTCAGTGTTCATCCCAATAGGGTTTATAGCTTTAAAGTAGGAGATCTTCCACTTCAACCCGTGTAAAGCAGATCTTCATGGTGCTCCATGGTGTTCTTTTGGGTATATGTTCCACTAGATTTCGGAGTGTGATTGTGGAGACTTTGCTCTTCAGCCACAAGGATTTTAGTAAAATACCACACTTTACTACAGTGATGTAAATTGAGGAGACCCAACAAAAAAAATATTGATATGGTCATCCAATTCCAGAGTTTATTCTCCTGTGAAGACTTTTCACTAGATTTTAAGGCATTGCTGTGTGGATAAGAGGTCATTCAGCGAATAGAGTATTAGTAAGATGAGATACTGATATTGGAGCAGGTGAGGAGGCTCTAATTCCACTTTATCCCAAAGGTACTTGGTGGCGTTGAGGAGGTTGGGGCTTTTTTCAGAACACTCGATTTTGTTCAATCCATCTTTTACACACTACGTCGTCACTGACCTTGTTTCGTGCTGGAACACTGTTCAGGCCTCTTATTTACAGCATACCCAGACTTTCTTACGATTGTGTACATCTAACATCGAGGTAACAGTTTGAGGAAAAACCATAGATGAGTGCATTGTTCATGTGCCAACAGACCTTTGTCCATAAAGTCTATTTAGAGCAATAGAAGCAACTCAAAAAAGAAGGATATATCATAGGTGTGGTTGAAGAATGGGCCATACTGGTACACAGCCCATTATGACCCTGCTGGAATCTGTCATTTTGAGTGTTTTCCAGTGATTCCCCAATGCATCATGAGAGGGTTCATGCTTGATTCAAGAAGAATACATTTTCTTCAGCCCACACCCACTCCAGGTTTAAAAAATCCAAACATACAGCTACAGATACGGTACAACTGAATACATATGTTGACCTTCCATGGAATATTTACAGCATGGATTAATCGTGATCTTAAAACAATGCTGCACTGACATCTTTCCAGTCGGCAAATCGCAAGTTGCATGTTATGTTATGTTGTTGAGATTGCGCACATCATGCTGATGTTACCCAGATGTCGTGCGCACTGTCTGGGATTTTTCTTTCCCGCTGAAATACCTTGTTACGTTACAGCGTTTACCTGAAAGCATTTATAAAGTACACTGTACACCTGAAAGCATACAGATTTTGAGATCTTTCTAGGTTCTTCAAGCTTTTCTTTGCGTTTCTGCTGTAAGCAAACAACAACTTAAAGCTCTTTGTGTTTCAGAGATTTTGCAATTCTCCTCCAGTCTCTCATGTGGTGAATTGCAGGGCTAAGTCTCGCAGGCTAGAGTAAAAAAAAAAAAAAAAAGCCCCTATCACCTCACCAACACAGACTTAATGCGGTGTTCTTTGTTGTTTTCCTCTCCATTGCTCGTGCCCCACCAGAATTTCTAAGAAACGTGCCTTTTTTTATATTTCCTCCACTTTATAAAGCCAAATCAAACGCTGTACACTGCAGGTTGTTTATGTGCGTGGGCTGGATGATGCTTCACCACGGCCTCAAGCATCTGCTCCTCATCCGCAGATTCAGACAAAGCCAACGGCACGTTTTGAACCTGCACAGCCTCTTTATCGAAACAAACAATTCGTTTTTTTCTCCGTCTTCCTATCATGCTAAAGCGTCCAGTGCACTGGAAAAATGTCCTTCAGCAGCTTCCATATAACTGATGTAATAAAAAAGATTTGTCATCATGTGTCTAGCCTGTGGGCAAAATGGCAGGCTCGAGGCGGCAGTCTGCTCTGGTCTAAAGTCTCATGTGCTTCCTGTTGTAGCCTGCTGCTTGTGAGCCTCCAGGGTCCAAAGAAGGCAGACCCCTAGTGTATTGGACTGCTCAAACTAGACAGCGCTAGCTCGATCCTCATGACCTGCTTTCACACTTCTCTGTTTCTACACACATTACCCGTCATGCACACCATCACACGTCATTCCTCTGTTACTCGTCTAAGCTTGATTGAACTTTTAAGATTTCATGTCTTGTCAAGATGTGCTATATCGAGAAATGCGCAGTGGTGCCAAAATTGATCTTGCCAAGATATGCAGTGTTGAGATTTCAGATCATGTGAAATCTAACCGTGTCAGGATTTTATGTCATCTCAAGATTTAACGTATTTTGACATCGATACATGTCAAAATATGTCTCGTCAATAAATGCCAAATCAATGTGTCATTGGATGTTCAAAAAGACACCAATCACACACCAATCTTATGACAAGGTGTCCCCAAACTAATTCAATTCAAACATTGGGGATTTTTATAAGGAACAAACTTACAGGCTCTTAACATTCCTTCATACAACTTTCTAACTTCAATATCTGCATCAATATCTAAAGCTGCATTGAGACGTCCATTGTTAAAAGTGCAATACAAATAAAAATGAATTGAATTGAATTTTGTCCATATAATGTGTCATGTCGTGTCATATCAGGTGTGGAAATGTCAAGAAGTGTGATTCATGACAAGATAGACCAAGATTCCATGTCACATTAGGATTTAATGCCTTGGCAAAATATATCAGGATTTAATATCAGGTCGTTCATGATTCTTATTCTCAAGCTTTTTATGCCAAAATATGCCAGATTTCATTTTATTCAAGTTCCCATTCTGTGATCTCTGGTATATTGTACTAAAGTAACAGTCACAGTAAAAGATTTTTACCTTCTATTATTCCTCTTCTTATCACAGGGGAAACAATTTTTATTCACCACAGCACCACAACTTCACTTTTAATGTAACTGCTCTCTTTCTGTCGTGTGATTTTATTAATCTTTTGCCCATTGTGTTTTGCCGATTTCTCTATTTTGCTTCTTCCTTGACGCTCTCCTTTTTTCCCCACTCTAACAACCATACCGACGCAATAACGTCGATCCAACAGCTTCTTTATGAATAAATAACAGCGACCGTTTGTTTCTGATAATCATGTTTTGATCGGGTGGGTTTTGCATAGGAAGTCGAATTCACAGATAATTGCAGCCTTGGTTTTTTGATCAACTTTTCAAATCAGACATGAAATACGGATATAGGCGTCTTAACAGGTGATGTATACAGGTATATACTGTATATATATTGAAAATATGCATCTCCATAACTGAGGCTGATGCGATTCTCATTTGAAAGCATAGCCAACAATACAATACAATAAATATACATATGAAGCAGCTAGCGATGCTATACGATACGATTCCCCCCATTACGATGCAGTATGATCCGATTTCGTTGCGATTCAACAGGATGCGTGAAAATATATAATAATAATATGATGCTCTATAATTTAACATGATCGTACACTTTTATTTCTTTGGTTCAGACAGACATCAAATCATCAATTTACTTACTTCTTACTTGGCCCCTTTCACAATCACACCTGTAGTGCAAAACATTCATTCATTCATTCATTCATTTTCTCCCGCTTATCCGTAATTCAGGTCGCGGGGGCAGCAGTCTAAGCAGGCCCCCACCTTCGACTGCTGCCCAATCCTCACAGCACCGTCCCTTACGGTCCCTCCTGCAGGTGGTGAGCCCACGGGAAGGCGGCCCCACGTCACTCCGACGTCACGGACCTTGATATTTCCCTCTTAAGGGACCCCCGGAGCATAGAGGGTTAAGGGCCTTGCTCAAGGGCCCAAGAGTGGCAGCTTGGCGATACCGGGGCTTGAACCCCCAGACCTTCCGATCGGCAACCCAGCGCCTTAACCGCTGGAGCCACCACTCCCCTGTAGTGCAAAACAAAAAAGAAAAAAAAAGCCAGATGTTCTTCGTCTCCAGGAAGACGCAGCTCTACCTCTGCCATGTAAATCTTTATTCTATGTGACTCTCAGGACACGCTTCGGTTTTTGTAGGTATTCAGGTATTGTAGCAGCATTGATGCTGAGAGAACACGCTCAAGAAACAGTTTAGGGAGGAGAAATCAACCTACATATCAAATATTACCCACAAATTATTGGTCGCTTTCTAAATAATAGAACTATAGCGTATAGCTATAGCGATAAAAATATGTAAAAAATTATACATTGTGATACAAATGCCAACTTGTATCTGATGCATCTTTTTTAAATGGATGCATCACATCTTTACCTTTTCTGCCGAAGCACCGGCACGAATTGGTGAATCTTACCGTCCCTAATATTTTATTGTCACAAGATCTTGTTGCATTCTTTCTTTTTCAAAACCAATCATTCTCTGGAAATTCCAGGCAAAAGCTGCTCTTTCAAGCCTAAATAGCATCACCACCCATACCGCCTTCAGACGAGTTTAACGGTCTGACTTCTCACGTTGCCCGACTTCTCAGGTTGCCTTCTAACGTTGTTCTGCAAAGAAAAGTGCCAACAACTTTATTTACATTCACGATCTCATCGAACTGCTCGCGAGAACGTGTCAGAGCATCCCCCCGCAACGACTGCCTTGAATATGTGCCGTGTCTCATTAGCGGGGAGGTTGAGCCATTCCGCATTCCTGATGACTGGGATAAAGCTCCTCTAATCCTCTGTTTTAACCAGGTAGCCCACGTTGGCAAGCGCTCCCTCAGCATTCCGGCTGCATTCCGAGTTGAGGAAGTTGTCAAGGCCCTGGGCATGTGGTGTCTCATGACAAAGCGAGAAGCCCCATTCACAGAGAGATAACCTTTGAAAAGTCCGGTGGGAAAGTCAACGTTGCTAAGATCATGTCACAAAGAATTCGAGGTGTCAAAGATGAGGACCTGAAGTACATTTTTTTTTTTTTTTTTACATTTTTGTTCTTCTCACTAGCACTTCTGAGCACATTTGAACAGATGAAGGTTTACACGTGATAGATCTCTACATGCTTGCAGGAGACCACTTAATGTCCCATTCTCTATCTATGAGCTTACTCAAAATCATGGTTAGCAAGCCTTCTAATAGGAAGTAAGAAAAATCAAGTGATAATAATGTAATAATATATAGACAGCTAGCTAGCTAGTTAACATTATCGGCTTTACTGTGTTGCCGTAGCCCTTAAGGTTTTTAATCTACCACATCAATCATATTTTTAAAATATTTGTAATAATTGTTATTCAAGTAGCATCTTGATACGTTTTACCACATGGTGTGTGCATGTTATGCTAGCGGGAGTGTTATAGGACTTATTTTTTGCTCACAGCGTACATGCTAATTAGTCCATAGGGTTTTATTTATCATTTAGTCTTCTATTCAATTGTATAAAATATTTTATTTAAAAAAATAATAAACCTTCCTTTTATTTCATTCAAACGAGGACTGCTATACTTTTACAGTCATTATCGGCTAAAGCAGGAACGTAAAAATATCATTACGGTCCTGAGCTAACCAATAGGAGAAAGAAATCGTGTCCACACCAATTTGGACTTACATAAGACATGTATATATGTACAAAAGTACATTTATAAAAATAAACTTCAGATACTTCAGGAACTTTAGGTGTGTTTTTACTGTGAATCTTTTCAGGAACTTTATTTGTGTTTTCACCTCAGGAATTGTTTCAGGAACGTTAGTTGTGGGTTTTTTTTTTACTATAGTAGAAATTTCAGGAACTTTATTTGTGTTTCTACTACACTACCTGTTTCAGGTACTTTGGTTGTTTTTCCACTACAGGAACAGTTCCAGGAACTTTAGGCATGTTTCCTCCACAGGAACACTTTTCAGGAACTTTATTTGTGTTTCCAAATAAGTGATAAACCATACTTTTAATGAATTTGAATTGGTTTCCAGGACTTGCCATTACACGCTGGTGCAGGAACGTAATAATATTGTTCCGGTCCTGAACTAACCAACAGGAAAAGGAAACTGTATCCACACCACGTTGTGTTTCCACTGTAGAAGATATGGTGTGTTTCCACCACAGGAACCGTTTCAGGAACAGTTTCAGGCTTACTTGATACACCTCTATGTCTTTTGACGTATGTGAACGTTAGCAATCGTGACCTGGAATAGTGTCTGCCAGCGATAACGGAAAAGCAAACCGAAAAACATTAACAAGAGCAATGCAGAAACAGAAAACAAAAAAAAGAAAACAGACAGGGAGAGATACTGTACACGAATCCAAGCGAATCCACTGCTGCTGGTTTTCCTCAACGGAGTATTCCGAACAAACTCGGCTTTGTAACGTTGTAAAGGCTGTCATGTTCAGAACTGTAAGCGATCAGCAGGTATGCAGTGATCTGTGCGTCCACGTCTTATATGTTTTAAAATCGAACGGATTGAAACCCCCTCTTCTGGACCTCAGAGCGGCGCCTCCTGATGAGAAACACTGCAGTGACTTCCAGCACTTGTGTCAGACTCAATCGTGGATACAATGAGCACGGCAATGTTTGCTAACCGATTACTGGTGCACCATCTTTTTTTTTTAATCTGTTAGGGATGTCCAGTCATGTGTCTCACACTTTTTTTTTCCTTTACCACAGAGAACCGACCCGTTATCGTACATTCCTTTTTACTTGCATCAGTTATATAAAGATCCATTGAGAAGAATGAGGCTGTCTGGTCTTTTCTTTTCTTTTTTTAAAGAGAGTGAGCAGGAGAGAGTGAGAGAGAGAGAGCGAGAGAGAGAGAGGATATCTAATTATCTTGCTGTCTGGTTCCTCTCGGATGCTGAATAAACATCCGTTCTTCTTGTTAAATTCCATTTATGTTGAGACACAGAGAGCCTGTGTGTTGGAAGAATGCACATTAGGATTTGCGTTTCACAATTTCAGATTAGGAAGACAAATTCTTTCGTGGAACCGGGGATTGGGTCACATGACCAAACGCTGCATCGCCTCAGCATACGGAAGAACTTGGAAACTCAGGAACCTCCAGGGTTATGGGGTCATGTTTAGCTGGCCATGTTTCTCCAAGTGTTTTACGATAACACGGGGCCAGTGCGATGCTCGGTGCAAAGAACCTCTGGATATTTTGGAATAATTAATGGAATATTCCATAATCAGATATGGAAGTTTCCATTTCCATCTATTCTCTTTATACCTTGTGGAACATTTCCTTTGTGTTATATTTCCACTGTATGGACAAATGTTTGTGGGCACCTGACCGTAAGATTGGTGGATCATTTTCTGAACATCCATTCCACAATTCCTGGCCATTTCCTGTTATAATAATTCACATTTATCTGGGGGGATGTTCTTCTGGATTTTGTGGAGATTTGTGCTCATTCAGCCACAAGGGTGTTAGTAAAGTCAGGTACTGATGAAGGTGATGTGAGGAGGCCTGGGGTTCAGTTAGTGTTTCCATTCATTCCAAAGGTGTTCAAAAGAGTTGGAGCTCTATAGCAGGAGATCTTCCACTTCAACCCATGGAAACTAGATCTTCATGGAGCTGGCTTTTTGCACAATGCTGGAACTTTAAGCGTGCTTCTAACAAGGAACTATAGGTGGTTCATATGGTTCCACGTTTTCAAAAAACTTCTGTACTTTCACTGCAGAACATTTTTACCAGGAACGTTATATGCATTCCCACTGCACGGAATTTATTCAGGAATTTATTTTTAAATGAATGCATGCTTCCACTGTTTCAGGAACTTAGGAATTGTAGGTGAGTTTTCACTGTGGAAACCAGCTCAGGAACCTTACATATATTTCCACTATGGGAACTGTTTTAGAAACTCTACATATATTTCTACCACAGGAACTATCTAGAGGGATTTTCAGCATGTTTCCATTTTTATAAACTGTGAAGGGCCTTTTCAAAGCAGGAACCTTTTTAGAAATGGTGTTTCCACTGTCAGTGTTTTTAAGTATCTTTCCTGGAACTGCTTCAGAACCTCTGAATCTTTGGGTTTGTTACCAGCAGCGGAATAAGAGCTGATTCTGGGTCTGTCGTTCCAGGAACGTTTCTCTACAACAAATAGATTTTTGTGGACCAGGAACATCTCTAGGTTACAAATGTAACCCTAGTTTCCTGAGAGAAAGAGACGCTGCATCGAAACGCTTTGCAAAGATGCAGCGTCTCGTTCCTGAAATGGAACTACTTGAGCTGTAGCAGCTTGCTGTAATGAACATCTCAGATCTCATGAACCTCCTGGGAAAAATTTCTCCATTCACTTTGTTTCATGCGAGAGGTGGGCTCAGAACTCAGGACACTTTGAGAAGGGAAAAACATAACTGTGTTTCTGACTGAATAAGATCAAGCCGGTGAGAAACACGAGGCTGGATTTGTATCAGGGAGAGAGAGGGAGGAAGAAAAGAGATATTTTATATATATAAAAAAAAAAAGGAAGTGCGGTTTAATCGGACAGGATTAGGACTCCAGGACAGTAGACAAAAAGGCCTGGAAGAATCTGATGAGCTGGTATCTGTTGCTCTGCATTCTAATAGAGAGACAGATTAATTTCTCGAATTTAAGAAGCGAGAAGGACGTGGCGAGAGAGAGATGAAGGAGAGAGAATAAGAAAGGAGAGCGAGAGAAAGGTTTTCCCACACAGGGACTGCATCAGTGCCGCTCATTCCCATCCATCTCACTGTTTCATGGGCTGGAAATCCCCGAGCTGCACAAAGAGGCCAAATTTAATCCTGCACCTCTGCAGGCACGGGAGGCTCCCCTGGCCAACATCCATACCAGAGCCACTTTTGTCTCGGAAGCCTTTAGGGAGCAAAGCAATTGTTGCGGTCACACAGCCCTCTTTTTTTTTTTTTTTTTTTTTTTTTAAACCCAAGTCCAGTGTGTTACTTGTTGTCGATTAGGTGGAAACATAAACTCACGTTCGCTCTCGATTTCTTTTCTTCGTACATGCTTTGGTGGTACACTTACCGAATCGAGGGCTTTGAGCGTGCTGAGCGCATTCGGGAGACGCCGATAATCTTGGAACCTGAATAGCCATTTTCTTCTCCTAACTATTATTTGCGTCGGATTGCGCACTCGAGCACTCGCTGTCCCAGATGTCCAGAGCTCGATTGTGGAGAAATATGAGCGCTCATTTCCTGCCGTAAATCTCACACACAGTTACTGATTCCATAGATTTTTATATTATTTACTGTTATGACTCTCAGGGTTGAGCGTTTTCAGTTGTTTTTTTCTCGCTTTCCGTCTCCTCGGGTAAATGGAAGAATTACGGATGAAACTTGTCGTCTTTCCTGTACATTGCAGACGACATTTTTAATTGTAAATGATTATTTTTATACAGATTTTCCCCCCGAATATATTTTATGCCTAAATATCTTCAGTTTTGTGCAGAAACTATGATGCTAAATTAGCTAACAAGCTCCCTGCATCCACACACACACACACACACACACACAACACATTCTGCTCACATGATTAAACACGCCGCAACTCTTTAACACAAACACACCATGAACACTATACACTTAGTAAACATTTCCTTTAGAAATCATCATTTCACCCCCAGTCCAACTTTCCAAACATCCCCCCCAATATTGATTTGCTAACAGATAGAATTAGCAATATTATGAAACTCAGGAACTTTGAGAAACTCAAGAACTTTCTGTGTTTCTGGAATTCAGGAACTGTTTGTGGTGTTACCATAGCTGGAACATTTTCAAGCACTTTATTTGTTTTTGTTTTTTTGCATGGACTTTTTAAGGAACTCTGTGGTATAACCATTGCAGGAACCTTTTCATGAACAATTTTTCTATGGCAGGAACAATTATTAAACTATGTGTTACCATTGCAGGAACTTTGTGATTTCTTTGCAGAAAGTATTTCAGGGACTTATTAAACCAATGTATGTAACCATATAAGGCACTTTTTTGGAACTTTGTGTTTTCATTGCAACAATTTTTTCGATGAATGAATGGTGTTACTATTTCAGGAAGCTTTCAATTGCAGGAACTTTTTCAGAAACTCAGAAGCTTTACATTGCAGGAAATCTTTTAGGAATTCAAAACTTTACGTTGTGTTACCATTTCCGGAACTTTTTCAAAAACTTTATTTGAGTTACCATTTCCGGAACTTTTTTAGAAACTTTGTGTGTTACCATTTCCGGAACTTTTTTAGAAACTTAAATAAAGTTTTTAAAAAAGTTCCGGAAATGGTAACTCAAATAAAGTTTCTGAAAAAGTTCTGGAAATGGTAACTCAAATAAAGTTTTTGAGTTACCTAAGTTTCTAATTTTTATTTAGAAACTTAAATAAAGTTTCTGAAAAAGTTCCGGAAATGGTAACTCAAATAGAGTTACCATTTCCGGAACTTTTTCAGAAACTTTATTCGAGTTACACTTTCCGGAACTTTTTCAAAAACTTTATTGGAGTTACCATTTCCAGAACTTTTTCAGAAACTTTATTTGAGTTACCATTTCCGAAACATTTTCAGAAACTTCATTGGAGTTTCCATTTCCGGAACTTTTACAGAAAGTGTATTAGTGTTTATATTGCAGGAACATTTTTCAGAAACTCTGATATTTTATGTGATGTTAACATTGTCGGAGTCTTTTCCGGAAATTCGAAATTTATTTGTTTTTTATTACAGGAACTTTCTTCAGGTGCTAATTAAATGAATGTGTTGCCATTGCAGGAACCTTTTTGGGATCTCGGTAACTTTAAACTGCCTGAACTTTTTCAGGATTTCAAAAACTTTGTATGTTTGATATTGCATGAACTATTTTAGAAACCAAGGAAATGTGTATGACTCCATTGCAGGAAACATTAGCCATGTTTTCACTGAGGGAACAATTTTTCAGAGCTCAAGAAGTTTTTTTTTTTCCAGTGTAAAATACGATACGAGAGCCCGACAACGACAAGCTTGATTTTTTTTTATATCTTATCAACTAACACCAAACAAAACATGAAAGCGAGAAAAACTCGACTGTTTATAGCATCTTTACCGTAGATAAGTACACAGACGAACCTCTTTCTGCAGACGTTCAACAGGAAACACATATGGAGTACAGTAAAACATGATTCCCGCTTTTTTACATGAAATGTTAGCAGCGTTGAACACTTGCAGTGGTATAAGAGGAATAAGTCTCCTCAGAATTATTTGTTATCAGGAAACTTTGGATGATAAAATGCATCTCATCATTATTTTAAATAGGTACTTTTTTCTTCCAAAGGAACCTTTCCATGTGATCATCTCCAGTGAGATACGGACTAAAATCTTCAAAAAAAACCCATTGAAATTAGCTTCATCGCTAATGTTTCCGAAGCGTAATTATGAACACATAGAAGTAATTTTGTAAGTATGGTGTATGTTAGTGGTAACGTTTGTGGAGTCGTGGCGGTCCCGGGGTTCTCCGTCGGCAGAGTGTTTGCTGTAGGCCCGTGTGAAACAGCCCGCCTCAGTTGCTGTGTGTTCCCTCCCGTCCCTCTCGGGGCCCGTGTATAATGAAGCTCTGTGCAGCGTTGTGGTTTTGAATGCACATCAGACGGCATCAGTACGTACAGCTCCGTATGCCCGGGGACGCCATGCTCACCACATCATATTTCCAGCCCTGATGAAATGGGCTCCAGCCAAATGCATACACAAACAAGCGCTCGAGACAACAAGTTGAAAAAGCGGGATGGTTGCCATGGCGCAGGCTGTTTGATTACGGAGGGGAAGTGAGCAATTTTTTTTTTCTTTCATAGAATCGTTCATGCCAGGATGCCAGGCACCTCTTCATGTGGTTTAGAAGTTTTTTTTTTATTTTTAAAGATTTATCATGCCAACCACTGAATGTTGTAGTGTTGATGAGCTGTTTTCAAATTCATTGGCCTTTTCCTTAGAGCTACAGTTTACATTTATCACCATTCCACCTTCTAGGCCACGCCCTCCAACTTGTTTTTTTTATGAATATTCATTTGCTAATAGACCTAATTTTCAGTATTATTAAAACCAGGAACTCTTTCAGGAACTCAAGAACTTACATTGTTTTTCTTGCTTGAGCTTTTTCAGGAGCTTTATATGTAAAATCATTGCAGGACCTTTTTTTTAGGGAAAATATATGAATTTTATTACCTGTTTCAAGAACTCAGGAACTTTGTGTTGTTACCTCTGTAGAAACCTTTTCAGGAATTTTGTTTGTTTCCATTGCAGGATTTATTTTTCAGGCACTTGAGAACTTTTAGAGTGTTATAAGTGCAGGAACCTTTTCAGAGATTTTATATGTGAAATCATAGCAAGAACTATTTTGGAAACTTAGGAACTTTGTTATAACTGTAGGAGTTTTTTTCAGGAACTTTCTGTGTGAAATCATAGCAGGAAATATAGGAACCATATGTTATAATGCATGAAATGTTTCAAGATCTCAGGATTTTTGTGTTTTGTTCATAGCAAAAACCGTTTTCAGGGACCTTATTTCCTTTGCAGGAGTTTTTCAGGAAGTCGTGAACTTTTAGTGTTTTATAGGTGGAGAGAATTTTCATAAACTTTGTGCAAAATAATAGCAGGAACTATTTTAAGAAAGTTACCAAGATAAAACTTCAGTTTGATAGTTTTTTTTTCATCTTTTCCTTTTTTTTTTTGTGCACGAAAAACTATCAAAATGAAGTGTAATTTTCTGAGCTCTTGAAAAAAGGTTCTTGCAATGAAAACTCATTTACAAAGTTCCTTAAAAAATGTTCACATAATGTTTCTAAGTTTCTGAAAAAGCTGCCTGCAATAGTAACACCAAATAAAGTTCTTGGAAAATCCCTGCAAAGACAACAACACAAAGTTTCTGAAAAGGTTCATGCATTGAAAACAAAGTTTCTAAGTTCCTAAAAAATAGTTCCTGCTATTATTTCACATGAAAGTAATGAAAATTCTCTCCACCTATAAAACACTAAAAGTTTTTGAGTTCCTAAAAAACTACAATGTATTCTGGAACTTTGTGTTGTTAACATTAAAGGTATTTTTGTTTAGACTCTTTATGATGTTGCTATTACTTTTTTAGAAAATGTATGAAGTGTTACTATTGCAGGAACCTTTAAAAACTTTATCTGGTGATACCACTGCATATTTTATTTTCAGGAACTTTGTGTGAAATCATAGCAGGTACTTTTTTAAAATATAGGACCCATGTTCTATATACGTTTTTTTCGGGGACTCAGGAACTTTTAGTGTTTTATAGGTGGAGGACATTTTCAGGAACTTTGCACGAAGATACTCAAATGCATTTATAAACTTTGTGGTGTTTCCATAGCTGGAGCTTTTTTCAGGAACTTTATCTGGGTTTACCAGTGCAGGAACTTTTTCAGGTACTTTATGTGGTGTTACTATTGCAGGAACCTTTTTTTTAGGAACCCAGAACCCTTTTACTAAATGGTGAGTGTTATTTGTAGTGCACAAGGATACTCAGTGAAGTAAAGAACATTTTGTGAAACTATTCAGTAATTTCTTTCAGAAACTTTTCAGGAATGTTATGTAGTGTTACCACTGCAAAAAAACGTTTTCAGGAACTTTATGTGGTGTAACAATTGCAGGAACGGTTTCAGGAAGTCTGTGTGATCTTACTATTCCACGAACCTTTACAGGAACTTTATGTTGTATGTTTTAAACAATGTTATGTGAGGTCACCATTGCAGGATATTTTTTCAGGAACTTCATGTGAGTTTTCATTACAGGAACCTTTTCAGGAAGCCAGAAACTTAATTTTAAGAGTTTTCTTTATTATTATTTGTAGTGCACGAGGATTCTCAAATGTATTTAGGAGCATTATGTGCTATTAACACTGTAGGAACCTTTTTCTGGTGTTACCACTGCAAGAACATTTTCAGGAACTTTATATGGTGTTACCAAAGCAGAATCCTTTCATGGGCAATATCTGGTTTTACCATTGCAGAAACTTTTTCAGTAATGTATTCTTTAAATTAAGTGTGTTTTAGTTTTGTTGTTGTTGTTTTTGTAGTGTATGAGGGTATTTAAATGTATTTACTTGTATTTTCTGATTATTAACAGTATATGGTTTAAACATGAGCGTTTAGTGGTGGGGTTTCGGTCCATTTCAGATTAATGAGTTAAATGCTGCCTTGTAAAACAAAACGCTTGCGAGAAAAAGGTTTCTTTAACGATATCGTTTCCAGACATTCCTGCAATTATCAAAAAGCCGAACAAAGAAATATTGCAAGAAAGATTTTCCAGTGTGATAAAACGTTTTGTTGTTTGAGGAACATTTCGGACAACATCTTGAATCCATTTCAAATCCTAACGAACTCAAGCATGGAGAGATGCCTTTTTTTTTTTTTTTTTCTTTTTTTTGCCATCGTGCACATTTCTGAAATAACAATTACGATAAAGTATCCATAATTTTACAATGATACAACTCTGGCCCAGCGTATGGGCTGAACAAACAATCAGACAAACGATTGTTTATTTGGAATTCGAATCATTCAGGTCTTGCCAACAGGTCGTATGATTTATCATTATTGAGAGATCCCTCGGCAGGAGCAGCGCTCATTCTTGTTTTTTTTTACTGAGCATTATCTGACGTTCAACAACCATGCAGACCACTATGCAAATGATTATTTTTGTGTGCATTTGAGTATGGTTTTTTACTTCCTTTTCTGTGTTTATTTGCCTGGGGCTCAAAATTTTAGGGGAATTCTGACTTGCTGGGTCTATTTAAAGCGCGTCTGTCAGCTAGTGCATGGCTTCGTGCGGCCGTTTACCGCTCATGTGTGTCTCTGCAGTTGTTCTGTTGCCACATCACCTGCTCGAGACCAACCTTGTTTTCAAGCAGGCCAACAGCAGCTGAACATCAGTCTGTTCCTCTATGTGTCGTTCTTGGAAGATACCTTCAACCGCTTTTTGGGCGAATGACATCTTAACTCGACGTGCTGAGAAAAAAACAGGCATTGTTGCTTCGGGGCTGCGTTCATTGCAGTTAACTTTCAGCTGGAATTGTGGAAATTATTATTATGTAGTTATGTTAAGGGCTGAGCGATACGACAAAATAATATCGATACTGTGATAAATTATATCATGATATGCTTAATTTTTGGAAATATTATGTGTATAGTAGAAATGTTCTTGACTAAGGCTTTACAAAGTCGAATCAGGTTTGTCCAGTCTTGAATATAGTCGACCGATTGTCGAATCGTGTGTGTGTGGGTTTGTGTGTGTGTGTGTGTGTGTGTGTGTGTGTGTGTGTGTGTGTGTGTGTGTGTCAGCCGGGGGCGGGGGGGGCGGCTGGGGGGAGTGGGTTGGCGAGCGTGACTTCCCTCTACAGCACAACAACGATGCCCTAAAAAATAAAACATTAATTTACAGAATTAAATTAGAACATAATACACCTTTACAGAATATTGGTACATGTGTTTTTAATGTGGATTTAACGAAGGAATCTTTGGTACGTAAAGCTTCCAGTCCAGACGCATATAGAAGAAAGATAAATATTTTAATCATGGATCAAGTGAAACATAAATCCGTCACAGGTAAATATATTTATTAAAAGCTACTTTATTTTCAAATTTTTATTAACAACATTATTATTACAAGCTGTAAATGAACTATGAATGACCACCCCCCCCCCCAAAAAAAAAAAAAATAAATAAATTCTGACATTGAGCACTCCGATTAACCAAAATGGCACGATCCTTGTTTCATAGCACCTCTAAAATTAGTAGTTGGTGGTGTAGGTTTACAGTGCTTTTCATTTATACATTGATCAGCCGCAACATTATGACCACCTGCCTAATATTGTGTTGGTCCCCCTTTTGCTGCTAAAACAGTTCTGACTCATCGAGCATCAGCAGCATGAACTTCTTAAGCAGTTTGAGCTACAGGAGCTCGTCTGTTGGATCGGACCACACGGACCAGCCTTCGCTCCTCACGTGCATCAATGACCCTCGGCCGCCCACGACCCTGTCGCCCGTTCACCATTGTTCCTTCCTTGGAGCACTTTTGATCAATTCTGACCACTGCAGACCAGGAACACACCACAAGATCTAGAGTTTTGGAGACGCTCTGACCCAGTCGTCTAGACGTCACAACTTGGCTCTTAAAACTTAACACAAATCCTTACGCTCGCCCATTTTTCCTGCTTCTAAAATCAACTTTGAGGACAAAATGTTCACCTGCTGCCTAATAAATAAATCCATCCACTAACAGGTGCCATGATGAAGAGATCATCAGTGTTCTTCACTTCACCACTCATAATGCTGAAATGTCATAATGTTATGCCTGCGCGTTGTAACTTATGAATATGATAAAACTGTTTGGTTTGTTTGGTCGTTATGTTCTCCACATAACGACCAAGAGACCAGACTAAGCTGCGTTGTGTTCTCAGCCCCATCTAATCACATGACAAGGCAAGAATTTACTGCTGCCTTTATTGTGAATTTTCCACCAGGCTTCGCGGCTGCCGCTCTCAGAGCGCTCCTCTGTGGTTCGAGGCCTTCGCCGAGTCAGGTGGCTTTTCTGAATGGCCGCTCGGTTTCTGCACACGTCTAATTGAAGGAAGCAGCACTGAGCCAGGCCTTGTGCGCCATACCCCCACGTCCCGCTGTACTCCCCGTCGGCCAGATGCACGGCCGCCTCATGCGCTCACGACAAAACCCACTGGAATCTTCTTTGATAGCCAGAAAGAAATATAGCAAGCCCGGGACATGGGGCAGGAAGCCTGGGTGAAGGCAGGCCCTATTCTGACTGAAGAGTCTCATTGTGCGGAGAAAGGGAATAGAGGGAGGATGCAGGGAGGAGAGATTGGATAGATCTGAGAGTCCCTCTGTCCCTTTCCCTGGACGAGGCACAACGCAGCCACAGTGGACAATATGGCCTCCTGAGGGACTGCCGTTATGTAAGCAGCTGCCTTGGCTTGCCGATGCACTCTATAGTAGGTCAGTGTGGCTTAAATACCAAAGGGTCACGAGAGAGCATGCTGTATGGCCCATTACGACAGATTTATGGGACCAGTGTCGCTACTGGTGTCATTATTTATACTTGAAGTCTTTCTTTTACCAAAACGCTGTCCTATAAAAAAAAACAACTTTCTTATTTCAGTATGATAACTTTGTGTGTGTGTGTTTGTGTGTGTGTGTGTGTGTTTGTGTGTGTTTCTCTTTCGCTTTCAAGATGTAGCTTTACAGTAATTTGCTAGCCACAGTTTGCGTGTGCAACCCGTTTTCACTGCCGTCTCAAGGGGAATTCATCATTCAGGGGGAGAAACTGAAAACCTGCTCGTTTCTTCATCTTTTTTTTTTATAACCCCCTGAGAATCTTAAAAAAAAAAATGTGATAGACAGCATCAGAAGAAGTTAATAAATATAGAGAGGAGTGTCCTACTACTTATTTGAATCGAATCACTTTAAATAAACACATGATGATCTCTGGGATTGTACACTCTGGTGCTCTAACGTACATGAATACACTCAGTCAAGCTCTGTGTGTGTGAGAGCTCTTGTACCTTCAGCCAGTCTTGTTGAGATGATGAAGGAATTTCATCGACCCACGGTTCTGCACGCACGTGACCCCCGGATTAATTGCTCACTTTTTAAACTTGCGGATTAATCCCAAGTTTTTTCCCAAGTCGATATTGAGTTTTTAAATAATGTACACAGAGCAGTCACGTGTTCACGTGAACGGGACGTGTAAGTCAACAACAACGGCTTGCGGAGGAGCAGAAGCCGTGATCCAAACCGTGTTTTGTGATCCGTTCCACCACTAGTATCTTCATGGATTAGTGCCTACATGGAGTTTTGCATCTCCTTCTTGTGCTTGAGTGGGTTCCTTCTGGGTTCTCTGGTTTCCTCCCACCTATCATTAGCATTTCTACTCTGAGCGAGGCTTTGCGGCAGAGCATGCCCCTTGCTCATGACTGAATGTTTGCTAAGGTAATGTTTGCTGAACGAACATTAGCACTTTTGAAATTTTCACTTGAAAAACTGCTCGATGCTGGTCAACATGTCCTGGAATCACAAAACTGACCAGAACATATGCATTTTTAACGCTTTTAGGTTTTAGATTTTTCCAATTGAATCTAAATGGACAAGATTTCAGCTTCTTTTCCCGCTAGAGCGACGCAATCAGACGACTCGGCTCCTCATTCTGCCATTTTCCAGCTGGCCAGTTAGGATTTCGTAAATGAATGAAAATTGTTTGGACAGTTTCGATTTTGTATGCTAGCTTCACTTTAGCTACACACCATGCACACACAAACTAATGGAAGTATCATGAATTTAATAGCGAGCCAATCATGCTAATGGAGAAGAAAATATTAGCACAGCCAGAGACCTTCATTTAATTGTGCAATAACCATTGTAATGAGCCTAAAGCATGTCTGCTTCGTGTTAAATTTTTTATCCCGCAACGTGTCCAAGAATTGTAAATTTGATCAGACACTGGAAATTTTAAACAAGGACTGATACTCAACTGAAACTCGGATGCATGTTTAAAACAGTGGCAAGAAATTCCCCTTGATTGACTGTGAAGTCATTTTTTTTCGTAGTGTATAAAACCAGAGCACCTTATAAAGTGTTCGTCGCCCTCTAGAGGTTGGAGGACTAGTTAATGCTTATTATAAAAGGAGTTTAACACTTTCTGTACAGACTTGAAATTTTTTATGTGTCAGGGGTTTTTATGTGATGCTGTAATACAAATAAAACAAACAAACAAACAAATAAATACTTGAACTTTATCCATTTTTTTTTCTATCAAATTTCACACTCATAATCAACAATATAATTCTATTCATAAATCAAGGTTTTTTTTAATTGTTGTGTCTTTTGCTGCTTTTTTGGCCAGGATACGTTTGTTAATGAGATTTGAGATTTGATATTTGATATCAGTAAATTCTTATTCTGGCTACATAAAAAGTTACTAATGGTTTAGTGATTGGATTAATACTCTTAATTAATGACACTTAATTAATACACTTGGCTTTAAATCCCAGCCGAATATCGGATCATCATCATCGTCATCGTAATCATTCCTACATGTTTCATGATTAGATGAGATTTAACTTTTTTGTCTTGTGGTATACAAATGATACATGACATAAATTAGAATTCTGCTTTCTTTTTCATAACAATCAGATTTTCCATCATTTATAGCTATACATTAGTGTTTTAATTTGTTAATATGCCAGCTGTTCTGACAGAAATTCTGTAGGCTTTGTTGTGTTTTTTCTCCATAGTGGTGGGAGGATTGACTTCGTCCATCACAAACATTATTTTTCTAATAACACACTTTTAAGAATTGTAGAGCTGACACCAGCTGATATCTTAAAAGTAACAATGAAAAAAAGGATAAATACTCATACTTTCTAAAACAAAAGCCCTTTAATCTCCTTTATAAATCGGTGTTGGCAGATTGGATGAACTCTTCCCAATCCAGGTACAGATGAAAATATTAACAAACTACAAACTGAAGCCAGATTCCTCTTGGTATTATTGTTTTCTTTCAGAACACATCAACTTTCACATTCAACTTTCAAACTTCTCATTTTGCCCGCACTGAGAATCGATTTAATGATTGTTTGGGTGAAGGGATAATAATTAAAATGTAGAAGAATTTCTTGGTTAACTAGTTTTATAAGGTTTGCAGGGTTTTTCTTTTTCTTTTGGTATCAGCACTCAAGGTCAGAATTTCTTTTTGAATGTAGAGCATACCATTTTGCATTATTGTCTCATCTGCTGATCATAGCCTATCATAACCTACTGACAGGAAATTCCCGAAGCCGAAATTAAAATTGAAGTTGACATTGAACCAATTATGTTGTTAATCATGGAGCACTAGAAGTGAGGCCCAGATCGTGCAAAGATTCGCATTTTTATTAGGATCAAGGACTGAGAGTTCGACAGCAAATTTACTGAACTCAAGCCGCAAATATCTCGAAGTTTGCAAAATTAATTGATTAATTCGTGGCTCAGAAAATTTGCGGGTTCTAATTTGGAACCTAGCTAACAACAAGTTGCAGATTATTTTACATTTTGTGGACCAAATGTTCAGGAACGTTAGAAATAACATTTTGAACTGTTTTTACCATCAAATTTCATAATTTTTTTTACAGATTATTGTATTAAAGTGACGTAATGTCTAGATGACTTCACTAAGGTACCATAGGGGCTGCGGAGGTGCAAGCAAAATTTGCGGATTTCGGAACTCGCTTTCCTTTTTAGAACGTAAGAACGTCTTAGAACATAACCCCCGCGAGTTCCAGGGAACCTCTGTACGTACGAAAAGCTTTGTGCGATTGTCAGCCCCTAGTGGTGGGAAGAACTTTTTATACTCATCCAATACAATCCTCTGTTACTTTTGGTACAAATGTGAAAGAACCGAAATTCCTTTCCTGAAAAAAAAACAGAGTTTACTGTCTCAGTTGTCATGGAGACAATCAGAACAGCGGGTGTTTTCAGGTTTGTACAAGTCAGAAGAGGAAAAAAAAAGCACCTGGGTCATTGGAGAGGGGGAAACGCAAACAGCTGTCCAAAACAAAGGCAAAGTGTTAGTGCCGAGGGAGCGTTAAAGGACGGGGCTTTCAGCGAGGGAGTGAGAGCGATGAAGGGATGAGAGAGATGAAGAGAGAAAGAGTGGTATGCGGTTGGAAGATATCCTTGGGAAAGTTTGCATCTCTCGTCCGCTATCTGGAGCTCAGCTGGGGACAAATACCACACGGCGTCGAGAGGAAAGGCCGCCCTCGGACCAGAAGCCTCACGAAGGAATGTTTCCCTCCAAATAGTAACCGCTCACCGTTGTTATCGGTTTCTTCCTCTTTTTCCTCCTGTTCTCCCAAACCTCCTGACCCTGGTGTGACTTGTAACAACTTAATTTAGTGTAGATTGTTTGGATTTTCCTGAACCCTGCATTTCCTGTATAAATTATATATGGACTATTTTAAATGCATTCGCATTCATTGTGTCAAATTTTTTAGCTTTCAGTGGAATCATTTTCATCAGGATTGGAAATTAACTTAATTAAAAAACATAAAAAAGTTATGGTGGTTCAACTTATGATTTTTTCGATCCGACTTATTAGCGATACGACAAAATATAAAACCATTTGTTTTTAAATCATTCAAACTATTGAATTATAAATAAAATAATAATTAATTAATTAATAATAACATAGTTTATACATTATGATCCTATAAATTGCTCCATTTTGCTAAATGATGTACTGTACCCACCCTGTATACACCCCATACTGATCATTCTATAAGACTCCCTGGTAGGCTAGGTCATGTTCTGATGGGATCATCGGAATACATCTCCATCGTAAGTCAAGGACCACCTTTATTAGGTGTCTTTAGGTGTCTTAGCATTATATTTTCTCTTCACTTTCCATCACAAAGAGACCCAAATCTGTTCCAGCATTACAGTCCCCCTATGCGCAGAGCCAGCTCTATGAAGATCTGCTTTACATGAGTTGGAGTAGAAGAGCTTCGATCCTATTAAACATCTTAGGGATGAATGTGAACACTGACTGCATCCCAGGCCTCCTCACCTCACCTCCATCAGTACCTGACCTTACTAACACCCTTGTGGCAGAATGAGCACAAAATCTAAGAAAACATCTTCCAAGAAGAATGGAACTTAATATAAGAGTAAATGGTGACCAAATGTGGAATGCGATGTTCAGATAGAAGATTCAAATCTTATGGTCAGGTCCACAAATTTTTGTCTATATATATATATATATATACTGCATTCTTAGACCTAAAACACAAGTTCGTAGCAGATTAGGCAAAGGGTTAACGATTATTTCTATTTCGTTCTTTCCATTTTTTTTTGTTTTAAAATGAATTTCTTGCTGCTCCAGCTGAGTGCCCTGACCAGGGTCAGAGAAATCCTTGACGGCTGCAGCTTCCCGAGTAGCGAGTGACCCCTGGCCAGCTTCTGGTGGAGGATTCCTTATGAAGACGCCACGCACTATCACACACATGTCAGCCTGAGAAGCAGTTCCCAAACACACCTCTTAATATCGCTGTACCAGTCGCCACTTTCTGCGGAGGAAAAGTTCACCTTGAGACCGTCTATTTTCGTCACTCAAAGGCCTCCTCTGTTCTCTTGCGGTCTGTAATATCCGAGCTGTGGGAACAGCACACTGGAATGGCTTGTTCTCAGTCGGCTTCTGAGACGACGCTCTGAAGCGTGTTTGCGTCTGGATTTGTTTGTTTGTTTATTTGTTTGTTGATTAGGGCCACACTGAACTTTTTTCCCCCAAGCACCACGTGCTGACCGGAAAACTGTACACAATCGCAAACACTCCGACATCAGCATGTCAACTGGCGAATTTGTGCATGTGAAAAGTGCACGTGGGTGTCGGAGTGTCTGCGAGGCTTTTGCGGTGTGTGTGTGTGTGTGTGTGTGTGTGTGTGGCTTATGAGTATGTTGAAGACTCGTTGCTGCACTGCTTCTCTGTCTTCACCTCCTGATGACGACACTCTTTTGGAATTCAACTGCTTGTAGTGGAGTGTGTGTGTGTGTGTGTGTGTGTGTGTGTGTGTGTGTGTGTGTGTCTTCCCACACACACACACACACTCACAAAGAGTGAGAGTCCCCCCACAGCCGAGGGACTCTGAGGATCTCTCTGTTCTGCTGCCGCTAACCAGGACCATTTGGTGCCTTGTTTTCACTTGCCCTCTATCTCTCCCTCTCTCGCTTTCTCTTTTCTTTCCCACTCCCCTTCCTGTCTGAGTTATGGCAATTGGACGTAATTTTGTTTTAGATGGGCTTTTCGAGGGGGAGTTTAAAAAGAGGGGGGTTCTAAACATGTCTGGAGGTAGCTGTGCATGTGTGTTCATGTCCATATGTGCGAGTGTGTGGGAATATACATCGAGGGCTAATAGTGAGCTGTATAAATGCTCATGGATGAGCTATGCGAATGATATATGACGTGCGTGTGTGTGTGTAAGGTGGACGAGTGGAGGCCGTTGTGGGGGTCCGATCTCGTTCCATACAAACCCCAGCCTGGGTCTGATTGATTGGGGGAGGTGTTGCTGCCGCTTGCTCATCCATCATGAGCGTTATTTTGGGTTTTAAAGTCGAGCAAAAAAAAAGAGGGGGGAAAAGAAAGAAGAAAAGCAGCAAGGGGGGTCCGCCGTTTCGTCCAAAAATATCAAACCGGGTGGTGGATTCACTTCGCTGGGGCTTCACTTACTGACTGGCCCCAGATCTGTTCAGCAGATAAATGAAAGCAGATTTCGGTGAAAAAAATCAAAAGTGTGTATAACACAATGTGCTATTTGTGTAATAAAGTGACGAATTAAACACCGGGATGAGTGTGATAAGTTTTTACAATAAAAGAAATAATAATTTGGTTATTAGTCCCTTGCGTAATAAACTATTATAAAACCTACAATTTACAAGCAAAGGAATTGGGACACACAACTTTTTCAGCCATGTTGTGATTCTTCCTCAAACTCAGCACAAATTTCGAGGCGTTAGCATTGCATTAAAATATTTACAGCATTTGGCAGACACCCTTATCCAGAGTAAATTACAATGGTTTCAATCATAGATAATGTATATTCCATTGAGGGTTAAGGGCCTTGCTCAAGGGTCCAGCAGTGGCAGCATTGTGGTGGTGGGATTTGATCTCGACCTTCTGATCCGAAGTCCAACATCTTAACCACTGAACTACTTCTCTTAGAATTTCCATTCACTTGAACAAGGAGACCCAAACCTGCTCCAGCATGACAGTGCACAAATCCAGCTCCATGAAGATCTGCTTTACATTTGGTGGAGTGGACGATCACCTGCTGTAGAGCTCCCTATTAAACACCTTTGGGATGAATTTGAAAGCTGTTGGGTTGTGAATGCATGGTTGATGGCTGACTGTGAATTAAAGCAAAGCAAGACGACAGGGTCTGGAGTTAAGAGGCACATTCTAAAACGTTAACGTGAAAACGCTTACCAGGGCTTAATGAGAAAAGACAGCAATAAAAAACAAACAAACTTAGTTTTATTACATTTATAATAAAGCAAATGATGCACAGACAAACAGTTTGGTTTAGTTTGGTTTTTGAAAAAACGCCGTCTAATCGCTCTATATTCCTTAACAGTTTCTATGCGAGAAAAACGTTTAACACGTGATTAAACGCGTTTGATATTCTGGACTCGTGCTTGTCTGTACATAGTATGCTTTATTATTAATGTATTTACTGTTTATTGTACTATATACAGACAATCGTCTTTTAAAAACGAGGTCGCATTAAGCAACATTCGGCTTTTTCCTTAAGAGTTTTCTATGCGAGAAAAACGCGTAATTGAACGTGTCCGAATTCTGGATTCATGTGTCTGTATATAGTACACTAAATAGTAAACACATACTTTGTACAGACAAGCACGTGTCCGGAATACGAACGTGTTAAGCGTTTTTTCGCGTATAGGGCCACAAGCCAGCGTTTTTAAAAGACCAAACACAACCAAACTGCTTGTCTGAACATAGCACTGTATGATTTATTAATAATGTGGTAACTGAGTTCGGTCCTTTAAAAACGCTGTCTAATCGCATTAAGCCACGTTAAGTGTTTTTCACGTTAAGCGTTTTAGAATGTCCCGAGTTCGACTGTTGGGCCTCGTGTGCATTTTTTTATAAAGGCATCTGTGAAAGACACTGAAGTCACTGTAATAAAACTTCGTCTCCAGTGATCTGTCTGAGGGCCAGTACGGTAATTCAATAACAACCGCTCATACACTGAACTTTCATTGAGTGCTCATTACACTGTCACATGACACTGCAAACTTTACAAGACAGTTCTTCTTATTCTGGATTTTATCCCGCTGTGTTTTACATTTTATCTGCCTCACCGGATCAAAATGCTGCTACATAAACTATCTGGACAATTTGTATGTGCTTACAAACATCCCATTCCACATTTAGTCCCCATTTCCTGCAACCTTATACTCTTCTGGATGTCTAGATTTGGGAGTGTGCTTGAAGAGATTTTATGTAGGCTACATAGGGAAGGGTGAGGAGGACTGGGGTGCAGTCAGAGTTCCAATTCATCTCAAAGGTGTTAATCAGGGTTGAGGTCACCGCTGTATAGCAGGCCACTCAAGATCTTCCACTCCACCCCATGAAAATCATATCTCAATGGAGCTGGCTTTGTGCACAGGGGCATTGTCTTGCTGGAACAGATTTGGGTCTCCTTGATCAAGTAACTTGAAGATTTCATGCTACCACATCCCAAGACGATGGCTGGAAATGTCAGGTGTCCCTTTGCTGTGTGTATTATATTAGCTGGTCTAGTTAGGATTTTGTTGCTATGTGCCTAAACATTTATGAAAGATTTATTAAACATTAGCTAACCAAAAAGCCAAACTCTAGATATCGAGGAGAATATTTCCTTTACGGCTGATTGCGTAGGCGAACTTGCATGTCCTGCTAGATGGGGTTTAAGAAGCTTGTGTTTAGCTCTTTTCTCATTTTCATAAGATTTCTGCTTGTGTACTTGGAGCTCCTTTTTGTTTTTCTCTGAAGTTGATTTTCGGTTTAAATTTAGGATGATTTTAAAACAGTACCTGCACTTTTACATAATTGAAGTTTCGGTTTACTTTTTCCACCGCTGTCTGATTTCTTACCACTTTTTTCTCAGTCCTTTTTCTGGGTTAGAATTTTTTCCTCATCGTCTCATCGTTGTCACATGGCCAAGTCATCCTGACATCCATTTTGCATGTTTCTCAGACAGGAGCTATGAATATTCACGATGATGAACGAGGCCAGGAATGGATGAGGCAGAGGTGGAGAGAGAGAGAGAGAGGATTATCTTTGATCATGGGAAGCAGAATCGGTCATGGAGATCGATGGAGCGGCAGCAGAAGGGAAGCGAATGACTGTAAAATGGTTAGTGAGCAGAAGGAGGGCGTCTCCTCCCCCGTGTTTTCAGGCTCGGATTAGGCACGGTATCAGCCCACTGAGAGAACCCACACTGGTCCGACCGAGACTGGTGCCACTGAACCCCAGGCTTGCCGAGGGGAACGTCTCCGGGCACAGATGAGTGTCGCAGGGAGCCCAAACCGCATGCCAATTTTTCATTCTCCTCCTTTCAGCTTCAGAACGGCGAATATTCAAATGCTGCTCTCAGCAGTTTCAGCTTGTGCGCTTATTCGTTAAGAAAAAAAAAGAAATGCTCGTTTGCAAAAACCCCAGTCAGACATTATCTGCAACAAAATTTGGTAATCCAGCGTAAGTTATCGGCTTCTATAGAAACGCATCAACATATGACTTATCGGTTTTCGCTTGTAGTGAATCATCTTCCGTGCGTTGTTAGGCAACGGATGTGTAAACAAACAATCATATGAAGTGAGGAATAACATCACCTGCTATTGAAGCGCTATTAAATAACTAGTGTAAAACGTTGTATTCCTCTTAAACCACAGCAAGGTATATTTGCTGATGAATTATTTATAATTAATGCCACATTTAAGGACATTTTTGTAAAGTCATTCATTGTGACATGTTGGGGAAGTTATCAGTTCTGCTACAAATAGTCATTTCCTCAAGTTAATAAGAAAAAAAATACTATTTGTAACATTTACACTGATCAGCCATAACATTAGAACATTATGAGCGGTGAAGTGAAGAACACTGATGATCTCTTCATCATGGCACCTGTTAGTGAGTGGATTTATTTATTAGGCAGCAAGTGAACATTTTGTCCTCAAAGTTGATGTTAAAAGCAGGAAAAATGGGCGAGCGTAAAGGATTCGAGTGAGTTTGAAAAACTGACGACTGGGTCAGAGCATCTCCAAAACTGCAGCTCTTGTGGGATGTTCCTGGTCTGCAGTTGTCAGAATCTATCAAAAGTGTCCAAGGAAGGAACAGTGGTGAACCGGTGACAGGGTCGTGGGCGGCTGAGGCTCATTGATCCACGT
Organism: Silurus aristotelis; assembly: GCF_946808225.1. Taxonomy (NCBI): domain Eukaryota; kingdom Metazoa; phylum Chordata; class Actinopteri; order Siluriformes; family Siluridae; genus Silurus; species Silurus aristotelis. The sequence continues at coordinate 26,460,038 of NC_139587.1, read as the reverse complement.
GGGGAGGAAAGGCTGGTCCGTGTGGTCCGATCCAACAGACAAGCTCCTGTAGCTCATTCGGCTGATGCTCGATGGATCACAACTGTTTTGGCAGCAAAAGGAGACCAACACGATATTAGACAGGTGGTCATAATGTTATGGCTGATTGGTGGCCATTTACATTTACAGCATTTGGCAGACACCTTTATCCAGAGCGACTTACAATTGAGCAGGTGATGGTTAATGAGAGGGGGAGTGGTGGCTCCAGCGGTTAAGGCGCTGGGTTACCGATCGGAAGGTCGGGGGTTCAAGCCCAGGTATCGCCAAGCTGCCACTCTTGGGCCCTTGAGCAAGGCCCTTAACCCTCTATGCTCCAGGGGACCCTTACAAGAAAAATAAATCAAGGACCGTGACGTCGGAGCGACGTGGGGCCGCCTTCCCGTGGGCTCACCACCTGCAGGAGGGACTGTAAGGGACCGGTGCTGAGAGGATTGGGCAGCAGTCGAAGGCGGGGGCCTTGACAGCCCGATCCCTGGACACGGAAGTGTCTGGGGAATCTGCTTAGACTGCTGCCCCCGCGACCCGAATTACGGATAAGCGGGAGAAGATGAAATGATGAAATGAAATGGTTAAGGGCCTTGCTCAATGGTGCAGGAGGTGCTTGGATTTAAACTAGTGGCTTTCTGATCGAAAGTCCAATGCCTTAATGCTACCACTACTCCTTCTATATAAGACCATTGTGTGCTGCTTGTGAAACAATAACACAGATTGATTTGATTTTCAGTCTAAAAGATTTGAGACCTTGGATAACATTGGATATATCCTCTTGTCCTGCTCTTCACTTGGAGTAACGTATTGTTCGTTAATTTTTCTGCTCCGGTATGATTCTCAGGTCTGTTAGGGGGTTCATGCTGCTCTCAGTGCCTGTAAAGCCTTGATTGTTAGACTGCAGTGACTCTTTGCTGGAGAGGACTCCTGGAATGTGTGCGATACGATCAGGAAATAAGTGCTCATTTAGTAGCTTTTCTGGACGTCGGATTCAATGCCAGCGTGTCAAGAGGGTCTCGTCTTGTTTTTCTGGAAAGCTTCAGGGTAAGCGTGCGACTTAGCAGAAACCCTGAGCTAAAACACTGTTTCAATGTGCTCTTCATTAGCAGTTGGTCTTCAGGAGGACTGGCAGTGGTGATATGTGGTGGAGCCACCAGCGCTTTCTCTTTTGTGGGGTGACATTGTGGTCTGATGCCAAAGTCATCAGAGATGTGTTTGAAAAAACGACATGGTGTCTGCCGTGGTTTCGGGTTGGTATTTGAATTTAAAGTAAAGACATCACAAATTCAAGGAAAAACCAACATGTGGTTGTTCGGTGAATGTTCGGTGTCACCTAAATACCAGCTGATCTTTTAAATGCAGGTCTGAAAGTCATGTGCATGGCAAAAAGTTCCCCTTTTGTGCCACCAAAACAGAATTGATCGACCCATGCCTGGACTCCACAAGACCTCTGAAGGTCTGCTCTGCCATCGTGAATCCTGTAAGTTGTGAGCTAGAGTCTCCATGGTCTTACAAATACCACAGATGCTCTATTGGATCTTTGGAACACATTGAGCTGATGTTCCTCAAAAACGTCATGAACAATGTTTGCAGTGGAGATGTGCATTAGGGCATTATTTTGCTGAAAGAGGCAACTAGTGATAGACAATACCATTACTATGAAGGGGGGAACTTGGTGTGCAGCACTGTTTATGTAGGTGGTACGTATCAAAGTAACCACCACATGAATGTTTCCAGGCAGCACATCGCCCAGAATGTTAAACTCCTTCCTTCAGCTCGGCTTCTTCCCATAGTGCATCCAGGAGCCATCTCTTCCCCAAGTAAGGCCATCTACATGATGTAAAAGAAAACCATTCCACTTTCTTTCTTTACTTCATGGTCCATTGTAATGCACATATGTTCATTGTAGAGCTTTAAATGGTGAACCGGCATCAGCATAAGCTTGAGTGTTCTGAGACCTTTCTGAGACCTTTTCATCAGAGCAAGCATCTCTCACACTTACTTTTCTGTCAATTCTCCACTATACCCATGATATATTGCCTTAGCTAAACTTATTACATGGTAGCTCATGAGTCATGGATGCTAGCAAGACAAATGCTAGCAAGACAAATAAACAATAACTTTTGTTTTTTGGATAATTAGCTGTAAATTTGAGGCACAGGTAGATTAGTCTTTTGTCCATCACCACTCACCTCCACACCCAGACAAACACAAGACAAATCTTCACTTCTGCGGCTCTCTGCTTGTCTGTGACGTGCTACACATTGTCCATTGTCTCAACATTTCTCGACTTGACCTGAAATGTATTTTTTATTTTGTTTTACAAAGAAATCTGTGTGCAAACAGAAACACACACGCACACATATAGACATACATTATATTTATATTAGAAAAAAACGCTCCAGAAAAAGGGCAGATGGTCAAGCCCTCTCTGATGTCTACGTGTGCACATGCCTCGAATCAGACCAGACGGGCACGTTTCATTTCTCACGTGCAACTTTGAGTCATTAGAGCCCATGACTATGTGATAGGTTCACAGCCTTCTTGGGACCAGTTTTGGACGTTTCTAACCACTGCATACTTTGAACAACACACAGGATCTGCTTTTTTAGAGAAGTTCTTACCAAGTCTTCCAAACTTCACAACCGTGTGAAAAAAGTCACTTGCCCATTTTGCCCTGCTTTCAAAACATCAACTTTGAGTACTCACTCTTTACTTGCTGTCTGATATACACTATATTACCAAAGGTTTGTGGACACCTGGACATAAGATAACATCCCATTCCACATTTAGTCCCCATTTGCTCTTATAATAATCTCCACTCTTCTGGAAAGATGTTCAACTAGATTTGGAGTGTGCTTGTAGAGATTAGTGCTCATTCAAACATAATGGTGTACTGATGGTTTTAAACTCCTAAATTCTATAAAGCTGCTTTGAGACAATATCTGTTAGAAATCGCTAAAAAAGAAAAGCGCTAGAAATAAACTTGACTCGATGTAAGTGAGGTGAGGAGGCCTGGGTGCGGTCATCGTTTCAATTCATCCCAAAGCTGTTCAATAGGGTTGTGGAGCTCTATAACAGAAGATCTTCCACTTCAACCCAATTGTAAATAAAATACAACCTATTAACCAGAGATACAGACTCATAATTTGCACCGCTCCTCAGAGGCTGTAAACCAGTGGTACCGCTCGTATTCACTGGTCTGCTAGCTAGCTTCGGGGTTGGCTGACTGTTCCTCACGATGTCTAGCTTATCTTCAAAATGTATTTTTAAGTATGTCTGAGACCAAATCAATTTCTCTTCCTCTGTATGCATAAAAAAGGTTAAACTTGGCTGTAACAGTGTCCCTCTGACCAACCAATCAGAGCAGCTGCCCTGTGAGGCGAATATGAAATCTGATTGGTTAAAGAAACAGACCCGTCACTAATTGTACTGACTTTGAAGGCCCTGGGCAGATGAGATTGGCATGGCAACACATAAAGGCTGAAAGCTGATTGGACAAAATATCTAATATACGCATACACGTGCTGGAAGCAGTGCAGCCAAAAGAAATGCTGGTTTTAATGTTATGATTCATTCATTCAGTCATCCATTTTCTCCCGCTTATCCGTAAATCGGATGAATGAATCATAACATTAACATTGTTATTATAACATTATGTTATGACTATCTATCTATTTATTTATTTATTTATTTATTTATTTATTTATTTATTTATTTATTTATTTATTTATTTATTTATTTATTTATTTATCGAAGACTCCTACACATTTTATGTTGTGGAACATCGGCAAGACAAGATACATTTTTTATAACAGGCATATTTATGATGCATTTCAGTAGCCTTAAATGATAAGGGGCATTTAATATCCTAACATTACGAGTGTATGTGACTCAAAGTCAGAGCTTCAGCTATAGAAAATCAATCAACACCTTCTGACTGATCAGAACAGATAATTCAGGAGTGCTTTGAAATACAGTAAATCAGTTACATTTTTTTCTCTCGCCATAATCGAGGTCAGTGTTTTTGTTTTGTTGCCAGAGTGCACAATGAGATATTATTTTCTGACTCGTGATATCTCTCCACTCGTCCTGTCTATTTTCTACAGCCTGCCTTATACGCCATTTCTTACCCCTTAAGTTACTAAGAAAACCCACATGTTCTGACACCAAAGATTAAAATGTGGCATTGGGCATGAGTTACAAAGATACATGCACTTCCTCTAAGTCAGAGCAGCATTCTGGTCTTCACACACATCATAGTCATCTCATTTAGCAGCCTGTTCAGGGCAGCCTCCGATGCTGCAATTAACTCTTAGTACGAAATATAACCTAATTAAACCCAAAATATAACCTAATAAATACATAAATTTATTTACGCTTGATTATAAGTAGAAGAAGTCAAATAAGTGTGTTATAATGCATGAACAGGCAAACCTGAAAATACAGTATGATGGCTGTAAAATGAACATATAGTCTTGTAAAGTGACCTGTAACAATAAATAACCAAAAATACAATCATTATAGCAAATATTCAAAGACACAGTGCTGTAACAAGGATTAACCTGAATCACAAGTTCATTGTGGAACAGATTATCTGACAAATAGAAGAAAGAAGAGGAAAAAAGCAAGGCACATAACTGTAATGCATTCCAAGTACAGCACAACATCAAGGCACTGAAAAACAATTACAAATTATTTTACAGAATTAAATTAGAACAGAATTTACCATTACAGAATCTCCCAGACATTGTTAAATCCCTGACACAAAGATGCTCCTGCATTGGACACGGATTATGGAAAGTGAAACGTCACAGGGGGGCTGGATTTATTCACACAGGCAAAAATATTTATTAAAAGTTTCATTTTAATAAATGAAACATTTTTATTTACAACATTATCATAATAAGCTGTGTATCAGCTTAATGGGAGAAAAACTGTAGTTCTATGTGGAATCACATTGAGCACCCCCATATAACCAAAATGGTATGATCCTCATTTCATAGCACCTCTGCAAAGATTCGATTGTGAGATTGGTAGTCAGGGTTTTCCTACCAAAGCATTGAATCTTCATCTATCAACTCTCATATATATTATGGGTGTAACAGTACACAAAATTCACAAAAGAAAAACAAAATTGCTTGTAATTTTTTTATTAACATAGTTTATAATTATTACATGATTACATTTGTAAACATCAGATAACATTTTTAAAACAATTTAAAACAATAACACTTTGATATTGAATACATTTAGTAACCAATTAAATTGGCACAAGTAAAAATAAATAAATGGGAAAAAAAATGTAATAGTTTACATTTGTTAGACCCCATTTTGGTAATATAGATGTGTATGTAAGTGTGTGTGTGTGTGTGTGTTAGTGTGTTAGTGTGTTTGTGTGTGTGTTTTACATTTAATTTATACATTTTAAAAGATATCTATTTAACTTTTCTACTTATTTCACTCCCTCATTATGTGAAATTGTCAGGATTTTCTCCGTTTAAGAGAAATTCTTGAAGCGGGACATAAAACGCCACTTCCTGGTTAGCGGCAAACGCTAGCGCTATGGATTTTTTAGCGTTTTCATGCATTAGCAAAACAAATCTTATTTCCGGGACGGACTGAGTGACCACAGTGACACTGTGCTAACTAGTTTCTTTTCTATAACCCCAGCATTGTTGTGCATGGTTTGAAGTTAAATAATGTAAAAAATGCACTCAAAGAACGAGACAGAGACTAAACAAACTTGCAGTTCGCCACTTAATAAGTTTCTGGAAAACTCGTTTTTTTATCGAAAAAAAGGATTTAATTTAACTGAAAGCCCTGTGCCTTTATATGTATAAGAGTGGAGGTTACAGCAAATGGGTCTGGATGTGAAATGGGATGTTCAAAAAGCATACTAACACTATGTAGAGTATATTTGTGATGGATGTATTTGGAAAGGAAGCGTATGTTTAGCTTACTGTTCCTTTATTCAGTCCTCCCCCCAACCCCCCCTCCTATATACCCTAACCATTTGACCTTTTTATGGCATTTGGCAGACACTCTTATCCAGAGCGACTTATGAATGAGCAGGGGAGGGATAAGGGCCTTGCTAAAGGGCCCAGCAGTGGCAGCTTGGTGGTGGTGGGGTTTAAACTTGTGACCTTTCTGATCCAAAGTCCAATGCCTTAATCACTGAGCTACCACCTCCCACATCAGGTCCCAATTTTACCCCCTCCTGTGTGTCTGCATTGACTGCCTCTGACGGGGCTCATGGGGCCTGGCGCACTTTCGGCTTTTGAGGAAATGAGTTTTGCCGTGGATATTTATCACCACCATCGGCGGCATGTGCAGCGATTCAGGAGGAGGAAAAGCGGCTTGGCGTGGGATCTGTCACGGGAGGCTCAACGTATATAAGAGAAATATTCGCCCGGCCCGGCCGCTGTGATCAGCGCTAAAATTGGGACCTGATGTTTCTCTGTGGGAACCACCAGTGTTGGAAAGAAAACTTCCATCCTGCATTGCAAAGGAACAGACCTTCGTTAGGATTTAGTCCGTTGATCGAATCTCCAGAGCGTTCATTTGAGCGCATTAAATTCCATTTCCAGCACGTATACCACAGTGAGGTTGAATCTTTAATTCTGATTGGTCAGAAGGTGTGCATTATTATTATTATTATTATTATTATTATTATTATTACTATTATTATTATTATTATTATTATTATTATTATTATATCACACTGATCAGACAGTATCTGAGCAATAGGTTTATATTAATGCACTTATTGTATTACATTACTGTTTATATAGAAACAACTTATGCACAGGAACTTGTACTTGTATCTCAGATGAAGATAAGTATTGGGACATCTTTTGACTTTTTTAGCCATATGTGGTTTTTTTCCTCGAAGTTTTGTACATTGTAGGCACACCGTTTTATAGAATTTTTTTTTACATGTAGTAGCATAAAATGTTCTTTTCACTTCAACTAGGAGACCCAAACCTGTTCCAGCATGACGGTGCCCCTGCGCACCATGCCAGCTCCATGAAAATCTGCTTCACATGGGTTGGAGTGGAAGATCTCACAGATATGTTATAGAACTATAAACCCTATTAAACACCTTTGAGATGAATTGGAATGCTGACTGTACCCCAGGCCTCCTTACCTTCTCACCTACATCAGTACCTGACTTTACCAACAAACTCGTGGCTGAATGAGCACAAAATCTCCACAAAATCTGGTGGAACATCTGACCAGAAGATGGGAGGTTCTTATAATATGGGGATAAAAAGCACATACTATATTATTGTCATGTGTCTACAAATATGTGTCCATATATTGTATAACTGTAACATAAAAATCTGGTAAATAACACATTCCAGGCTGTGCGCATATTCTGAAAATGTGGTGTGGATTATTTTCACATAACTGTACTGTCAGACGTGTAGTACTCGCTCACTTTTGCTTTGGTTCAGCATCTATAATGACAAACCTGTTGTCATGGCGACAGATCGGAATTACATCATGTAGATCAGGATCACAAAACTGAATTGAGGGATTTATTATGGAGGGGTATAACTCTGAGAACCAATGTTGTGGCTATTAGAGGCATGAAAGCGCATGGTTTCCATAAGTTTTCACCCCTTTGAACTTGTCCACATTTTATAGTGCAACAATCTGGGATGGAATTTCCTTCTTTTTTTTTTTAATCATTAGGTATTGATTTTCTCCATTTGTTTCTGTAGGCTTTCTATTTTGTACAGACATCTAATCCCAAAGAAGTCCCACTCTGAAATGTGGAAAAGTTCAATATGTAAGCCACTCTAATTGCGTAGCTTTTTTATTTATTTATTTTTTATTTTCCACAATAAATCTCTCCACAACTCCCTTCCTAATCCTGATCCTTTCTCCATGACAAATGGATGTCATGGCTGGGAAAAATGGCACCCGTTCCCTCGATGAACATTAAGCATTCGCAATCGCAACCACATCAGCATTTCCAAATATATCCTGATGGTCCTCCGAAGGGCTGCAGAAAGCGCCATATGGAATACAGGTGTGAAGAGGACGGCTGTAACGTTCCTCAGTGTTACGCGTAACAGCGTCAGCATAGACACAGTCAGCCGCTGTAATGGGACATGGGACAGGAAATGACTTCAGTGCAGAAGGCAGGATGGTGTATGTACTGGGGGAACTCTGTGTGGATCCGAGGCCAGAGCACAGACTAGATTCAAGTTCACATTTTAAGTAATAGTGAGTATGGGAAATAAATTTCTGGTTAGATGCCGACCGTTTAGCTAGTCTACATCCTCCTTTGATAAAGCAGTTTTATAGGGCACATTGTGTTTGCGACCTCGGCGAACGTCAGGATGTTTCGGCTATGAGCTGCTCAGAGTATAAATAATATCCAAGTCTGATTAGCATATTTATTTCCTCTGGATATGTCTAAGGCTGAGACCGTCTTGTCATGGCTTTGCCTAGCATTTTTTCCCCGCTCAGTTTCATCGCATACCTGCGTGTGTGGAAGGCCGTAGCTTAGTGGTTAAGGCATGGGAATTTGGACCCAAAGTCATGAACCACACCAAGCTGGGCCCCTGTGCAAGGCCCTTAACCCAATAGCTACTCCGTTGTATGAATACGCTAAATGTAAGTCACTTTTGATAATGGCATCTACCAAATGCCATAAATGTAAATGTATTTCAGATTCTGCAGAGAACAGCTCAGTGGTTCTGGCTCTGGGTTGTCGATTGGAAGGTTGGGGGTTCAAGCCCCGGTATTGCCAAACTGCCACTCCTTAACCCTCTGTACTCCAGGGATGATGTATCACGGCTGAACCCCGTTCTCCCAACATTGAAAAAAGGGTTTTATTGTGCTGTAAAATACAAGTGACAAGTAATATAGCACATTTATCTTTCATTTTAACTTTAAAATGTTACACGAAGTGCGTCAAACCCGCGTGAAGCCTGACTGGTCAAGTCACGCCATCCTTTATTAATAGAGCACATTTAAAACAGAGAAGTGCTTTTTACAAATTGAACACGCTGAACAAGCTGTTTCGAAGACCTGAGCGTTCTGATGGAGGCGTAGGGATGAAGAACATTACCGATGTTTCGAAGTAGAAGACCAGAAAGTGTACAGAGACTTCAGGGAATATAGGAAGTTTCTTTTCTTTTCTTTCTCTGGTTACCTAAAACATACTAATCTAAACCATAAAACCCTTAAAATACCTTTAATTAAATACTACCGTTAACCATAAAAACAAACCCCATCAAATGCTATGAATTTATATTATATTATATTCATCAATAAACACTACAACTATAAAAACATCAGCAAAGTCCTTTATTTCAAGTCCAAAATCCAAAACTGACAATATTTGCCATCAAATCCTAATGATAACCATATTTTCTGCCAATATTACATCCCTAGACATTAAATACTGTGTAAATGTTATGTACCAACAAGGACCAATGTACCATCAAACGCTTGTAACACACAGGGTTATTAACCAACAAACAAACTATTCCGAACAGAAACCACAAAACACCAGCATGTTACAGTTTCATGACCCATAAAAACAAACACCAACAATTCCGTTACTCATCTGCGAGCACCAGTTTGACCCATAAAACTCCAAAACATCAATTTAAGCCATAAAAGCACATGTATATAAACACCAACAAACTGAAGTATTTGCCATCTGACACCAGCAAAAATGTCAAAAAACACCAACAAAATTAAACATGCAATCATCAATATCCCTCAAATTCCAGCAGACACCAACAAATACCCACTCTGTCCACCAAAGAAAGGTGGAAGGTGGTAGCTAAGTGGTTAAGGCATTGGACTTTGGATCGAATGATCATTAGTTTAAATCCTGGCCCCTGAGCAAGGCCCATAAACCCGTAGCTGCTCAGTTGTATGAATGAGATAAATCTTAGTCGCTCTGGATGAGGGGCGTGTACCAAATGACGTAAATGTAAAAACAACATTTAAGAATAAAGACCGACATCAAACACCACCAGGTATAGGACAACAGTATTAACAATTCAACAATTCATAGATCAACACCCTAATTCTCTATTGCATCAATAAACACCAACACTCTCCAACAAACAACATTAGGAAGATCAATTCTTTGTATTATTTGTGTCTCGTTTCGTATTTAAATTTTTTGTTTAAAAATTAATCTAAAAATATTAGCCTCATTACGTAACCTGGTGTGTCAGTAGGCGTCTGTATGTCATGTACTATAAACCTCATTCCATTGTTGACAATCCACCAGGAAGTGGTGATGTGTGCAGCGCGTGTTCTAGCGGACAGGATAACTCTGAGGTCAATTGTTTTAGTCCTGTGGGATCTTCTGAAATAGATTTCTCCTCATGCCGGACAAAGAAAGGGTCATTAGGTGGACCTGTTGTGGTGATTACCTGGTTCCAGAGAAAGGGCATTCTCACCCTAAATTCTGGAAAAGCACTTTGTTCTGTCATTAGCACCCAACCCGTTCCAATGTCGATGTGCAAGGGCAAGCTGGAGAGTCCAGGACCTGGAGCTATTCTTAACTTCTCTCGGATATTTATGACACAAAGAGAAAGGATGCGTATTTACAACAGCTTCCAAGAAGTGTGTATCATCAAGGATAGGGTGGGGTCTTTTTGGTTGTATTTTTTTGTTTACTGTATAGTGTAAGAGTGCGAAGCAGATGAATAAGCTATATATAGCGGAGAGTCAGGATAAATGACAGGTTTTCTGAAACACACCTTTAACCACGCACCCACCGGGAATCCCACGGTTTGGGTTTTCCTGCACGTGCCATCCATATCGGGTGACTCTTGTGCCAGGTGTGACGGTGCTGCCAAAACAAGCGTACAAAACTGTGCTTTGGAGCATCGGTTTATTTTGGCTATTAGCTGCACAACAAAAGCTTATAATTATCCACAAAATGAGCTCCACACTCCAATTGTTAGACAAATAATGCATGGAAAACGTCCAGATTTCGCAATGTTTGGCTGGTGGCACAGATGGAGAGAAGCCTAAGACCTTGGGCTGCTCTGTGGGGGGAAACAATTTTAGTGACGCACTTGCCGGAGTTTCTAACCGGTCCCAGCTCTTCTGAAGAAAAAAAAAAAAGACGGAACATATTACATAATGAATTACATTCTAAACGCACTCTTTGTTGTTCTTTTTTAAAAAATTTGTATTTATATATTTTTTTATGAAATCGGGGTAACCTATAAAACTTTCCCGTTTCGTGTGTGTTTGCTTTTTCATATTTTCATATGACTCAGCATTGTCTGTCCCGTGAGGTTTTCTTTATATATGTCCAGACATTATTCTTGGCTTTTTTGCACCCTCCTCCTCCTATGCTGCCTGGAATTGGACCAGGAAGGCCGAGAAAGCCTGGCACTCGCCTGCGAGGTGCAGCCAGCTTGGGGCAGCTGGGATCTGGGGATGCTCCCTGTAGTTTTGGAGCTCTCTGGCATTCCCCTCCTTCTTCTCCTTTGCTTGCTTCTTCTTTTAACTGTCAGCCAGATTTACCACACAATGCAATTTTGTCGAACCCCCACGTGTAGCCCCCAGCACACACATACTCATAACAAAATCATGTGCTCACAAGCAGGCATTTTTACCGAAAGACAATGCAACAGCAGTAGCAGCACTGCCTCAGAGCATGACACATGATGATAAAGTAGAGGAAGTAGTCAGCCCTTAAGATTTGCCAAGTGTCTCCATAGAAACAAGAAACATATAGAATAGAAATAAATAGATACTTTTTCTGAACGTACTACCACATCATTGCCCGGGTTTGTGTTTGCTCAGCTGGTTTCCATAGAGGTGCAGGGGTTTTTTATACTCTCGGTCTATGAGTGTCACAAAGTTTCTGCGAGGACAGGTAGTACAGCAGAGACCTGATCGAGTGCCCCACCTAGTCTTTCTAAACAGGCCTCCCATCATTCCCCCTATTAGTCGAGTCTGGCCTTCTCAGGAGCTCGGAGCTATAAAAAAAGGAAATTCCTTTCTAATGGTCCGTGCAAGCTGCGTTTTACAATTTGTTATTGTTTGAAGGCTGGCGGTTCTTTCTGTATTACCTCAGCATTGTGACTTTAAGAAAAACCCATCCATCACAGTCTGGGGTGTGAGGGTTTGCTTTTTGTGCTGTGAAACACATTCTGAAAGTCTGACTGAACCTTCTCATTCTTGATTATTGTGAAGCTTTGATGGCATTTGTTGGGCTATGCAGCACCAGGCCACATTACATCAAACCAGTCCATGCCACAACATACCACACCACTCCGCAGAACACCACGCCACTCCACTCTACATCACACCACTCCACTCCACTCCACTCCACATCACACCACTCCATTCCACTGTATTGTTTAAAGATATATAATCACACTCTTATAACACCCTCATAGCATCTAAGGGAGTTTTTTTCTTGCTCATCAGGAATAAATACACATTGCTCACCTTAACTCTTTAATCCTGTAAAGCTGTTCCGAGACAATGTCCGTTGTGAAAAGAATATAGAAATAAACTTGACTTGATTTGACTTTCCACTCCACTCTACAATACTCCACAACACATCCCCACAACCATTTAATGCCATACTACACCACACCATACTACACCAATCCACTTCACATCACACTGCATCACACTGCTCTAAATCACAACACTCCAAACCACAACAAACCATACCATACCATACCATACCATACCATCTTATCCCATACCATACCATCTTATCCCATACCATACCATACCATACCATACCATACCATACCATACCATACCATCTTATCCCATACCATACCATCTTATCCCATACCATACCATACCATACCATACCATACCATACCATACCATCTTATCCCATACCATACCATCTCATCCCATCCCATACCATACCATACCATACCATACCATACCATACCATACCATACCACACCACACCACACCACTCCACTCCACTTTTCACTATACCACACTATACCTCTCCACTCCACACCACACTATACCACACACACTACACTAAACCTCTCCACTCCACACCACACTACACCACAGCACACCACACCACTCCACTTCACTCCACACTATACCACACCACACTACATTATACCTCTCCACTCCACACCACACTACACCACAGTACAACACACCACTCCACTCCACTTCACTCCACACTATACCACACCACACTACACCACTCCACTTTACACTATACCACACTATACCTCTCCACTCCACACTATACCACACACTACACTATACCTCTCCACTCCACACCACACTCCACTTTACCTCTCAACTCCACACCATTCCACTCCACTGCATACTATACCACACCACTCCACACCACTCTATTCCATGAGACATGCCACATACAAACGTTTTTTGACAAAACTCTTGACCCGAAGTGTGTGCTGGTTAGGACATGCTTGATGATGACTCACATGTCTGATGAAGATTTGGACCTTGTTCAGGTAAATAATTGCTTTTATTGTTCCCCCGCCACTGTTGGTTTGGGTGACAAGCTGTTTGCTAAGGCCCCTGTCTGTCTGCTGCACCCCACGCCGTCAATGGCAGCATCAGATTCCCAACAGGACCCGCTTGTGCCAGGGCAGAGATGTCAAATTGGTGCCCAGATAGTGACGAGCTCAGGCCAGGGGCCGAGTATCTGTCACTCGGTCGCGCCTTGTTTCTCGCCTGCACCGAAATAAAAACCGGTTCAAAGAGCACATTCCTCTCTTCATGGCTAAAAGTACTTGTGGCATGAAAGCTGTTAGATTGTTTAGTTTTTATGGCTCTCTTTTATCTGATGAGAGTGTTTGCATATGACAGGCTGTGTTGTGGACTGTGGTTCGACGCTAGTTTGAGGTTGTTGTCAACAGGGCTGGGATTAGGCCACATGCCGAATATCCAAACAGACTCATAAATAGCAGGGAATTCAGCTAGGTACATTTACAATTCAGGCATTTGGTGGACACCCTTATCCATAGCGACTTACATTTATCTCAGGTAAACAGCTAAACAATTGAGGGTTAATGGCCTTACTTAAGGGTCCAGCAGCAGCAGCTCGGTGGTGCTGGGATTTAAACCCATGATCTTCTGATTAGCAGTCCAACATCTGATACACTGATATATATATATATATATATATATATATATATATATATATATATATAAACCGTAGGACCTCAGTTGTTATAATGTCGGACTGAACAACGGTCAAAAACTGACGCACACAAGAAATACATTCGTCATCAATCCGTGACACGTTCATACCTGCATTCTCTTTCCAATAGTATCTTTTTGCTCTACTGTCCACCTCACTCGTTTCGACATTTTTCCTGAGGCGGTTTAAAGTTGTCGCTCGCGCTAATTGCAGCATCTGGTTTTGCGCTCCAATTGTTTTTAGGTTTAATTGTCGTCGTAGGAGAAGTCACACTGCAGGTAAGATTCATCGGAGGCGAAAAATATTATCACAAAAGGCAATTAATCGGCTCTCGGTGAACAAACCAGCGATCGAAGACTACATATTTTAGCCTAGCATTATAGGAATCTTTTAGGATTTTCAAAATCTGTCTCAGACAACCAAATCGTGGTTAAAATCGCACAGTGTGTGGAAAAGCAATTAGTGTTGAAACCCTGAAATGAATTAGTTTCCAACAGAAGCATGTTCTAAAGTGTTTCATTCCTTTTTTTACCTCAGCAACTTGTTGTGGCACATCTGTGAATCATGTCTCCACTAAAACAGTAGTTCCTTCACTACTGTACTCTTTTATCCTGAAGACCTCCTCTGTCCTGAAGATTGTCTATTACTTGACTATTGACTATTACAAAGCCCTGATATTGGAGACTCCTTACAAAAATGCTACAGAGATACAGCTGTTTATCATGATCTGCCATACAATTTCTTGTAAATAAGCTTTTCCTACAGAAACTGTAACATATACGACTGTGTGCATTAATATTTACACCCGTGCTTTGAATTACACACCTTTAAACCAACCAGATTTAAGAAGTTACACCACAACTGCCCACAAAAGCTAATACGACAATCACCTCAGATTGCAGGAAAATGGGACCCATTCTGTCAGATTTTGTCATCTCACCCAAAATACACACATGTGCCTTGAGAGCAAATGAGAGGATGTTGAACATTACCAGGGAAACGCACTGTACTGTTTAGAACACATGGAATTGTTTCATCCGAGATCAGCATTTTTTTCTTAATGCGCCTGCTGGAGGGCCTCTTGGACAGCCACTCTGATGTGGAATGTAACCTAATAGTGCTTCTCCACCAAACAGCGCAGCTCGCCACGGTTATCCGTATCCTGTGTGTATGTGTGTGTATGTGTGTGGCTTTCCCATCACATAACTCTACCTGTGACAGTAGGAGGGGTTTCTCTGGAGGTTATCTGGTGGTCTTAGATAAAACCAGGCATGCCTTGTGTGAAGAAAACACGCAACATTTGTCTCGAGCGTGTATTCGTAAGTCACAGCTCGGTTGGTAATGAAAACACAGAACCAAGACCTGGTTTCTGCCATAATATAACACAAACCTAAACCTATGGCCATGTCCACAATAATAGGTTTTAGTTTTGGCGTTTTGTCCACATTGGGATGGCATTTTCAGTCAACGTAACTTTTTTAAAGACTCTGTCCAAAGTGGATCAATTTGAAAATGCTTTTGCAACAAACATTTTTGCATCGCGTGTCAAAACAGAGGCTTTCAAAAAACGATTTTAAGTCAGCGTTTCTTTTGCCGTGACGTCTCGAAGTAACCAGAAAGTAAATGATCCCCAAGTGGAAATGACAGTTTTACATTAAGCTCATGCGCAGTACAGGGTCGTAAGCGTTTTCAGACATTTCAATGTGGATGAGCAACTTTTGGGAAACGATTGAAAACGAAAAGTGTGGACGTGAAGTTTTTTCAGACCCCATTGTGTGTAAATTGAACACAGTGCAACCTCGATACTCGCGGAGGTTACATTCTCTGATCCCTCGTGATGGCGAGGTTTTGACTCTCCTTTGTAATGGTTTCTTTTTTCAAGGGGAATTGTACATGTACTGTAGTGTAAACTCAACAAAAATTGTGAATTGATTGTCATAAATGTTTTATTTACTACTTTAAAAGAATAATACAATAATAAAGTTTTTCAAACATTTTTATATCATTTATTAGTAAAATCTCTGTTTTCCAATCGAAAAGTCGCCAACTATCGAAGTCGCGAGTGTCAAGGTCGCGAGTATCGAGGTTCCATTGTATATCCGATCTAGGGATATCCGATCTTGAATCATGTGTGTATGATGTTTTTCATGTGTGAATCATGTGTGTTTTAGTGCAACATCGATGCACTAAAAAACAATAAAAAATGAATTTACAGAATTATAGATACAGATATACAGATTATTAATAATGGGTGATTTTTATTATTATAAAAATATTTATTAATTAAAACATTTTTACCTACTGCATTATCTTAATAGGCTGTATATTAACTTATTTGGAGAAAAACGTTAGTTCTATGTGAAATCTACATTGAGCACCCCCATAAATCCAAAATGGCACAATCCTCGTTTCATAACATTCGAAACATTGAATCTTTGACTACCGGGGTCACCCCTAATCCGGTCTGATTAAAATTGTGCAAAGAAGAACAGCAACCTTGTCAACATGGCCATCCAAGCCTCCCTACACACACTTTTATTATTCAGTGTAAATACTATTGCTATTCAGGATAAGAGACAGAAAGAGGTGCAGGAAAAAAAAAAAAAACAGGAAGTCCTCTCAGGAGGAACATCTGTCTGGTTTTCTCTTCATCTGTCTGGATTTTTTTACCACAAGCTTCTTTTGCATGATCTCGCTCTTGGCCAAACAAGCGTGGGAACTGACCCGGGCCATCCAGAGGAGCCTCGTCTGCAGCCTGTAAAGATGGAACCTCAATGACATCATACGCTTTACGGAGCAGGGCTCTGGTAACCGTGCTGCGCGTTTCATCCAAATACCAGTGGCGAGGCGGAACACACACGCTTAGCTCGGCAATGGAAGTCAGATGCGCTGGGTTTCTTTTTTTCTTTCTCTCTTTCTTTCTTGATTCCTCGTCGGATCGCTCCCCCCCACCCCACACACACACACTTTATTTTCCTCGGCACTCGAGCAGGATCGAGGGAGGAAGGCCGAGGGGGCCTCTGCGAAGGCTGGCTCGACTATAAATGTCAGAAAACGAACGCAGGCCTTCGTAACAAAGTGGAATCTGATATAATGCACCCCAGGCAAGTGCGTTTGATCTGCACCTACTTCAGTATGCTCGTCAGGGCCTTTAAAGCAAAAGGCCAGGCTCCTGCGCCAGAGTCGGAGTTTATAATCTGACATCATGTGTGTTCAAAAGTGCTTTCATGTGTGTGCCGATGTTTTCGGGACCCGTTCGGCGGTGTTAGCGACATTTCTTTTTTACGTCCTGCACGAAATGCTAACGATTTCCCTTCGCTTGGGATAGAAACCAGCGTCCGACACGACATCCTCGGCGCGCAGCGTTCATCCTCGTGTGTAGCATTTCATTTGATAAAGCACTATTTATTAATACGGATATCGGTATGAATAAATAGCTATCGTTGTTTATAGCATCGTGGATTAAATTCTCAATTCTGATTGGTCAGACAGTGCTGATTCATTTTCTATAACAGCAGCTCTGGCAGTTGATAAAAATCGATTGAGGAATAATACAAGCAGGCAGCACAGCCCCACCACCACACACTTTTGTTCGCTGATACACTGTTTGGCCAAAAGTATTGGGACCCCCACCTTTTCCAGCCGTGTGTGATTCTTCCGCAAACCACTGTTACCACAAAATTCGAGGCCGAAGATTTATAGGATGCAAAAGCAAAAAAAAAGTTTTCCTTCATTTGAAATCAGACCTCTTCCAGCAAGTGCCTAAAGCCAGCTCCATGAAGATATGCTTTCCATAGTTTGGAGTGTAAGATCTCCTGCAATAGGGTTCCACATCCCTATTGAACACCATTTGGGATGAATGTGAATGCTGACTGCACCCCAGGCCTCCTCACCTACATCAGTACCTGACTTTATTAATGCCATTGTAGCTGACTGAGTGCAATTCTCCACAAAAAGTAGTGGAACATCTTCCCAGAAAAGCGAATGGGGATTAAATGTGGAATGGGATGTTGTGTTCAGGTGTACACAAACTTTTACACTCCAGATAGTGTATTTTAATGATCATTTATGTTAGTTTGATAAAACATCATCTAGGTGGAAACACTATTTTGAATTCATTCATGTCTCTGGGTCTGGATTCGGATCCACTTCAATTCCAGGTGCTACAAAATGCTACAGAGTAAATGAACAAATGTTTTTTTTTTCAGTGCAGGTTTGTTTGCTAATGGTCAACGTTCATCTCAGTAGGTTTTGTTTGCTGCTGCTGTTTCTGGTCACTAATAAAGAAGCTTGATTGCTTTCACAGCAGCTCATCATAGCAGCATTATAAATCTCCTTTTAAACCAAACCCAGTGTTCGAAACTTGAGCACCAGCCCCAGCATCTGCACTTTATACGACGGCAGCAGCCATGTTAGCGGTCTTCCGTACAGACAGCGTTTGAAGTTCCTGAGCTCTGTAATCACTTGCTTGCTTGCTGCTCGTAGGACACATGTGAATTTTACTGTGACTCAGTCTTAAAACCAAATCTTCCAACCAAATTTTCCAACCTTCCTTCATTACTCTGCGTTTTCTTTTTTTTAACACGTCACGTGTGTTTGTGCGCTCTGTTATCCAGGACGTAAGACATTCAGCATCATTTGACAATTAGAATAAATTGTAGTTTACGGTGCTATTTTTCTGTCCTCTCGCAGTTACGGCTTCCGCCCAGCCTCAGCGCTCATCCTTTTGGCTGCGGACGCATTATAAATGCCATTTTAAATTACAGGTTGTCTGGCATCTGGGTGAGAAAAATGCATGCACATAAAGGGAGCGGATATGGTAACACGGGGAGAGAATTTAAAACCAAATATAAAAAGAAAAGCACATTTAGTGTCACCCAGATGAGGATGGGCTCCCGTCTGAGTCTGGTTCCTCTCAAAGTTTCATCTTCATACCATCTCAGGGAGTTTTTTCTTGCCATTGTCGGCCAATGGCTCACTCATTAGGGATAAAACTTACAGGCACTAACATGTAAATTCATGTTAGCAATTCCCTGTAAAGCTGTTTTGGGACAATGTCCATTGTTAAAAGTAGACTTTAAATAACATTGAATTGAATTGAAAAGGAAAAGCCTCCTGACAAACAATGAATAATAGTTTGAATTTTAATTCCACTGAGAAATATTTTTTCGCAAATCTTATTTATCACCAATGATATAAAAATAAAAGAAGAAAGAACATGCAGAACAGATGATTTAATAATCTAAATAACCTAAACAAATTTCAATAATGTTCACTTGATGTTAAATAAATGAATTGAATGCTTTAATTATGCGTGTAAAATATTTACAGAAATCAATTCTTTTTTTTATTTAAAAATATTTATTGTCATTTTATTTCACATTAAAGGAATGTATTAAATGAGATAAATAATAGATATTTATACTTATTTTTATATTGCATTATTATACTATATTATATATTATTTTTATATATAAATAATAAAATAATAATCTATAACAAATATATATATATATTTTTATATATTGAAAAAGAAATGTTTATACAGAAAGATGATTTAAATTTAAAAACAAATGTATATTTTAAATTATTTTTATATCATTTTAATATTATATTATTTTTATCTTCCATCTATAATGTAAATTGCATTAATATACTTTTTACTCTCTGTGCTGCTATACAGGAATTTCCTGAATCTATCTATCTATCTATCTATCTATCTATCTATCTATCTATCTATCTATCTATCTATCTATCTATCTATCTATCTATCTATCTATCTATCTATCTATCTATCTATCTATCCAATTTTTTTAAATCTAAATATTGATATCATATCACTCAAGACTAGCAGAGTTCTCGTCAGACATCGGAGATATTGCTCATGCCACTATAGCAACCGCAGAAAAACAGTGCAACTTGAGAACTTGCATCAGTGAAATGTAAAGTTTGAAGCCCCCCTCACCATATTCCTGATATATTTACAGCTTGAAGTTTCTGCTCATAAAGGACCAGAGTCAGCCAAATGACTGTGGTTTACCAACGCTGGCACGTTCCCGAACGGCTCATACGCCTCTGTGTGATATTACACACTTGCAGAGCGTCTCCAAAAACACTACATCAAATCTAAGAATAGATTAGATTGGGACTTGCAGTCGTTGTAAACAGAATGTTTATGGTTTATCAGCTGAAAATCATGAGGAGGTCTGACCTCTTTTTATATAAGGTTCTTTGAAGGAGGTGTGACCTCTGTGCCTTGGTCGGAGTGAAGGAGGTGTGGCTTCTGTGCCTTAGTCCTAATGAAGAAGGTGTGGCCTCTGTGCTCTAGTCTCAGTAAAGGAGATGTGGCCTCTTTACCATTAAGTGTCAGTGAAGGTGTGGCCATGGCACGTTAGTCCCAGTGAAGGAGGTGTGGCCTTTGTGCCTTAGTCCTGATGAAGGAGGTGTGGCCTCCGTGCCTTGGTCCCAGTGAATGAGTGTGGCCTTTGTGCCTTAGTCCTGATGAAGGAGGTGTGGCCTCATTACCATTAAGGGTCAGTGAAGGAGGTGTGGCCACGGTGCCCTAATCCCAGTAAAGGAGGTGTGGCCACGGTGCCTTAGTCCCAGTAAAGGAATTGTGGCCTCTGTGCCTTAGTCCCAGAAAAGGAGGTGTGGCCTCTTTACCATTAAGTGTTAGTAAAGGAGGTGTGGCCATGAAGTGTTCATATTTTTGTCTGCTGATCTGATTTGTTTAATAATGATCCAAAGTGTCTTGCATTGAAACTGTTCTAAATTGTATTTAAATTAATTTTTTTTTTTTTTTTATGTACCAGAAATGATTTCTTTCAGAGTACAAATGGCATATTCATGCGTGCTTGTCAAATGATGTTCTTTTGCTATTTTTGTGTGTCCCAACATCCACCACGTCTTTTCGAGCTGATTTCTTCTTCATGTCTGTGCAGCTCCACTGGAATAACCCAATAACATGAACAAAACCTGTGTAACATAATGATCTTGGCCTGTACTCTTCCACAGAGCTGCATGATTGAGTCAAGATCAGATGTGCTTTAAAATAAGGTCTCAATTACCCCAGCTATACTCCATACACACACACACACACACACACACACACACACACACACACACACACACACACACACGCACACAGGCACATATGTGCCAGTAACTCATACATGGCCACTTTACTAGTTAAATTAAAGTCAGATCACTATCAGAGACCTCAGAGTAGACTTTTTTTGTTGAGTGCAGATCCATTTCCTCAGCCAATCTGGTAAAGTCGCTCGGCTGGGAGGCCTTTAGAAGCCAATATTTATTTTCTTAGCTAGTTTCTAATTGTCTGGGCATTTGGCGCCCATGTGCATGGAGGATGCATGGCAGTCATATGTGATTGTGGCCACGGATTGGTGCTCAATATGGCTACCATTTGCTACCATTTACCACAAAGCCCCAGAGCAGGAGGCACACGTTGGGTAGACGGGTCGAATAAATGGGTCCAGTTGGGTGTTGTAGATCACTTATAAGGGTGACAAGGAGAAATAAAATGAGCTATATTTTGCCTGGAAATTTAACTGAACCTGGAGACTGCAACTTTTCTGCCACAGGGACCGTGTTCTTAATGTATCCACTCAGCCAGCAGAAGCTCCTTTTGACAGGTTGAGATGTTCAGGAACATTCTAGGAACCTGTTACAATTTTAACCTACATGACTGAAATTCTGCATAAACAAATATGATGCAGAACAGTTCATGGTAAATATAAAAAAAAAACTTTTCCTGTTCAGACCCCACCCTTGTTTAGATCGCTATTTAAAAGCTTGTTAGAGATACAGATATATGGAACACAATCAGATATAGATTTGTTCATCGGTTAATGGTGTCAGCACTAAAAGCTGAGGTGATTATTGATTTTGTCATTGATGCTATTAATGACAAAAAGGATATAAACCAAAAAGCAGTGGTGGACAGTAAAATAGTGAATATACAGTATTAGGTAGCTTTTTCAGATATCTGTATTTTACTGAAGTATTTCAAATTGGGGAAACTTTCACTTTAACTTCACTACATTTCAAAGTAAATTTTTGTACTTTTTACTCCACTACATTTTGCTAAATCAGTCGTTCCTTTTTATTTCTGAGCGGATAAAAAGCGTAACTGGTCAAACACAGGGCAACTGGTAAGCACGAACATACAGTTAAGCATCAGTTCAACAAGCGAGCGGAATATTTTTAGAGTAAAAATGTTCGAAGAAACTCCTGACTCGAACTCGCTACAACACCCGTAGTCTTTTTTTGAAGTCGTTAAAAAGAAGGGTTTGTGCTCATGATCATTTGAATAGATATCAATCAGGGTTTGACTCAATAATATCATCCTATTAATAGATCAGTGTGCTGAGAGCAACATTAGTCTTTTTACATGAAATGAGCTGATTTGATGAAGCAAGAGTCTTGTGCTAAAACTGATAATAGGAACATTATAGACATAATAAATCAAACCAAACTTTGGATACTTAAGTACATTTGAAGGCGAATACTTTTGTACTTTTACAGTGAGTGGATCTACTTTATCTCAACTACATGCTTTGTGTACTTTGATTTGGTTGTTTCTCCTTGATATCATTCCCTGATTCTCCCACGATCTCAATCTGAACAGTAAAATTGATTGGTATTTGTGTAATATTTATGTCAATCTTTTTTATCAGGTATCATATATCTTGTCAAATGCATACTGTATATGCCGACATTTCTTTAGTAACTAGTGCACTAATAATAACAGCAACATTTCAATTAGCAATAGATATTAAACGTTAAATTGGACGTCATTATCCCAATCATAAAGATGTCACAAACAACTTAAGGAGATCGGTTACTAGTTTTGTTCCATTTTGTTAGGAATGATCTCAAATACCCTGAAAAAGGACATGAAGTGGATTTCTTAGGAACCTTTTGTCAAGTTGATCCTGGAGAACAGAAATTGCCCCGGGAAAAAGAACATATGTATTCACTTGTCTGGGGGGGCTGAAATTTCTAAAATTTCATGTGTTCAGAATTATTCCATATTAAAACTGAAATGCACTAATGAAGTAAAAAAGATAAGTTCCTGTTATAGCTACCACACCGTTGTTCTTTTACCAGCCTCTATTTGAAGTTAATAAGATAAAAAAAAATTAAGCTTGTCGAGAAACCACAAAGCAGAAACGCTTCTGTCCTGAAGGCTTTTTTTGTTTCAGAAAACGAAGATAGAGCTGTACAGCTGACTGCACCACAGCGCTCACACTGGACACTCCTCTTAAAAATGTTAAGTAAACATATCCTCTTTCCAATACCACGATGTTAAAGGGGAAGGTTTGAAGCTCAAGGACTTTGATGATTGAAGAAGCGATCAATAAATATGTTTGATTATGCCTAATGATTTGGCCACACTCAAAGTTCTCTGATGTGCATCAGTGAAGTCATGTGCTTATCAAAAACGGCGTTTAGGTCAGGCTTTTCAGGAACTCTATCTATCTGAAAACCTCTTCCTTGTACTAAATATAGTCCAGGTCAGCTGCTGTAGAGCTTCTCTATACTCTGTGTTATGTAGCTGAACTCTATGTGATTCAAGAGACTAAGTGACTGGCTGATTTCAAATCCTGTATTTTCATGTTCGTTATGCTTGACACTCATTGGACCTGAAGCTCAGAGGAACACTGCCTTTTTGAAGACATGACCAAGATGTTTTGGTCCATAGCATGCCACAGATTATCTGGAATTCATGTAGATTTGAAGTAAAAGAACTGTGTTTTTTTAAGGTCTTCCCAGAGATACCATGGCAGAGTGTATCAAGTGTATCATAGTAGTAGCTTAGTATATATTATACACCTGACATGAACCCTCCATAAAATTGCACTTCAAAAAGCACCAGTCAGTTTGTTACCATCTAAAAAATAAATAATTTTTTTCCAGACAAGATGGCTAATTAAACAGATTTACAGAGGTAATAGAAGCTAGTCTCAATTCCTTGTCTACAACCCAAACACCATGAATAAAACATATCCCAAAACGGCTACCAGTATAAGCATCTACAATAATGCACTGTAAAGGTAGTTCACGACTTTAAATGGAGATGTGTTCCGATGACCCCATCGTAATTTGAAAATTTTGTAAATTGAGACATGGCCTAGACTATCCAGGAATCTTGAAGAATTGTGAAGAAGTGTGGAGTAGTATAGCATACATGCATAATTTAGCAAAACAGAGCAATTTAGAGTACTGTAAAGTATAAACTATACAGTATATATGTATGTGGTGGCGGACGTGTAGAAGAGCACTGGTTTGCTATGACTGGCTGCTGCGCAAAATATTTGTATAATTTTGTCATATCGGTATTGTCATTAGTATGATCAAAAAATCTTAGTCGAACTCCGGGACCATCTGTATTTATATACAATATATGGCCAAAATAATCCACACCTGAACATCATTCGGTTCAAAAATGTTAAAAGCAAACACTAGTTTAGGATCTCTTTTTTTTTTGTGTAGAATGATATTTTCCCTTCACTGGAACTAAGAGGTCCAAACCTTTTCCAGCATTATGATTCTTCTGGGCATAGTTCCAGAAAGTTGTGGTGTGTAAAGGTTGGAGTGGAAGTCAAGTCAAGTCAAGTCAAGTTTATTTGTATAGCGCTTTTCACAACAGACATTGTCTCAAAGCAGCTTTACAGAAATCAACAGTGAAGGTGAATGGTGTGCGTTTGTCCCTGATGAGCAGCCGTGGCGACAGTGGCAAGGAAAAACTCCCTTAGATGATATGAGGAAGAAACCTTGAGAGGAACCAGACTCAAAGGGAACCCATCCTCATATGGGTGACATCAAGAGTTTGGTCATAAATCTTTCAACAATACAGAACAATTTGTGATCATCATAGATCCAGCATCAGCTTCTCCATGCCAGGGCCTTTAAACACTCGGCATCTACTTCTCCATGATCATCCATAGGTCCATAATCTTCACGAGGTGGGACGTGACTGGAGCTGGCCAAACCTCAGGATGCCTCGGGATGGGGAGAGAAAGAGAAGCAGTGGAGAGGAATTAGCGTAGCTGCTGTTCATGATATTAACAGCACAAGTTGATAATGTGCATGTAATCATATATTCTGGAGCACAAGGTTGTGATGTGATGTGTGTGATGTGTGTTATGTGTAGGCTTTGCTAAAAAGATATGTTTTTAATCTACACTTAAACTGGGAGAGTGTATCTGAACCCCGAACACTGTCAGGAAGACTATTCCAGAGTTTAGGAGCTAAATGTGAAAATGCTCTACCGCCTTTAGTGGACTTTGCTATTCTAGGAACTACTAGAAGCCCAGAGTTTTGAGATCTCAGGGAGCGTGACGGATTGTAGCGTGTTAAGAGACTGGATAGATACATCGGAGCCAAACCATTTAGTGCTTTATAAGTGAGTAGCAGTAGTTTGTAGTCTATTCGAAACTTAATAGGAAGCCAATGTAGGGACGATAAGATTGGGGTTATATGATCGTATTTTCTTGACCTAGTAAGAACTCTTGCTGCGGCATTCTGAACTAACTGAAGCTTGTTTATTAATGATGCAGGACATCCACCTAGTAATGCATTACATCAGTCTATTCTAGAGGTCATAAACGCATGGACGAGCTTCTCTGCATCAGATATAGATAACATATTTCTTAGCTTAGAAATAATTCTAAGGTGAAAGAAGGCTGTTTTTGTAACTTGATTGATGTGATTTTTGAAAGATAAGTTGCTGTCTAAAATAACTCCCAGGTCTTTTACCGTTGAACTAGTAGTTACAGAACAACCGTCTAAATGCAGGCTGAGATGCTGGAGCTTCTGTGTACTATTTTTTGGGCCGATGAGCAAAATCTTCGTTTTATCAGAATTTAATAGCAGAAAGTTATGGGTCATCCAATCTCTTATTTCTTCAACACACTCAGTTATGCGAGCTAATTGAGCTGTATCGCCTGGTTTGGATGAAATATATAGCTGGGTATCATCAGCATAACAATGGAAGCTAATTCCATGCCTTCTAATAATATTTCCTAATGGAAGCATGTATATTGTAAAAAGCAGGGGTCCTAGAACTGACCCTTGTGGCACGCCATAATTTACTAGCATTATCCTGGATAGCTCTCCATTTAAATCTAAGAAATGGTAACGATTGGACAGGTAGGATTATACCAGCTTAATGCCTGTCCCTGAATACCGATGTAATTCTGTAAGCGATCGAGGAGAAGATCATGATCTATAGTGTCGAACGCAGCACTAAGATCTAGTAAAACTAATAGGGAGATGTAGCCTTGGTCTGAAGCTAAAAACAGGTCGTTAGTGATTTTAACTAGAGCAGTTTCTGTGCTATGATGGGGCCTAAAACCTGACTGAAACTCTTCAAAGATATTGTTCTCCTGCAAGTGGTTACATAACTGGGCAGCGACAATCTTTTCTAAAATCTTAGACATAAATGGGAGATTTGAAATTGGTCTGTAATTCGATAGCGTGCTTGGATCCAGATTAGGTTTTTTAATGAGGGGCTTAATAACTGCTAACTTGAGGGATTTAGGGACATGACCTAACGATAGTGAGGAGTTAATAATATTGAGAAGAGGCTCACCAGCTGTATATAACACTTCCTTCAGTAGTTTAGTGGGAATTGGATCTAACTGACATGTTGTTGATTTAGCTTTCATAATAGCATCATACAGCTCTTCCTGTCCTATATATGTAAAACAGTGTAGTTGTGGGGTTGTAAGTACGATTGTGTCGGGAGATGCTGTCAGAGGTTGAACTGCCAAAATTGTTTTTCTAGTGGAAGAACTCGAGTGTTTCGCCCAAAGCCCTGACTGAACTTTTTTTTTGTATTATTGATGTTGTTAGTATGTGATTTCAGGTAAATTATTTTCCCTGTCTGCAAATACAAACAACTTCTGGCATGGTGAGTTATTTTGATTGACGCAGGTACAAAATAAGCTATTTGCCAGAGACCCTTTATCCAGAGTGACTTACAATTATCTTATTTATCTACCAACTGAGCCTTAGGAGATTGAGGACCTTGTGGTGATTACGATCCCAGCGGTGGTAGCTTGGTCTTGCTGGGATTTGAACTCAAATCCTTCCGATAGTGTTACTTGTGATTTTGAGGGTTGCATTGCACCTCACGATGGGAATGTCTGTGTAGGTCCCTGTAAAACATCTTAACTGAAACGGTATTATGGTATGCCTGAAAGTCATTTTCTCACAATCTGTGTTTCAAAGATAAAGCAAAGAGGCCAGTGGAAAAGGCTGACTTTACCATTCTAAACCGGTCTCATAACGCTAAAGCCTGTCTCTGACTCGTTCTTGTCATAAAACAATATTAGCAATATTTACGACTTTGGATGGTCTTGTTGCGCAGTTCCAGAATTTCATTGGCCGCACAGAACTTTACTAGCCATAAAACTGTTCATTTCCTTGCTTTGTATTCATGATTTTTTTTTCGACCAAGTTTTGCCATGCACCTGTTGACCCCGCTCTTGCACGAGCCTCTCTTGACAAGGACAGCTCGGCTGAGCAGACGCACTGTTGCTGGAACAGGAACGATGGCAGCCCCGTGCCAGGCTTCCTGGCTACATTGCCGAAACAGGCATTTGGAGTGTGGCTGGCACGGGTGCCTTGTTTCTGCCCACTTTCTAATTCACTTTTCATTTAATAAGTTTTTGCCCCCTCCTTTTCTCGTCCCATGTGTTGCCTCTCGGCCCTGTTACCCAGGTTCATGCAAATAGGCAGTGAAGTATGCGCTAG
Organism: Silurus aristotelis; assembly: GCF_946808225.1. NCBI lineage: Eukaryota > Metazoa > Chordata > Actinopteri > Siluriformes > Siluridae > Silurus > Silurus aristotelis. Next base: position 26,432,062 of record NC_139587.1, on the reverse strand, counting down.
TTATCTTCGCTGCTGGAGACTCGGTGCCCTTGTTGCTTCATATAGCTCTGCTCTGGAGCACCAGCCATTGATAAGGCCAATGTCCCCGATAGCTACTGCGCTTTCAAGTCACCCTCACAAAACAGACGGCTTACTTTCATGTTGTTTTCCCAAGCCAAGGACAGACAGGCCTCCCCGCTGGACTCAACTGGCTAATCAGTAATCGCTAACTTGCTGAGCCCAGCAGTACCTCAGATGGGCAGATTCTCTTTCTATCTCTCCCACTCTCTTTTCTCTCTCCTATTTTCTCTCAGAGTTTTTTGTCTGTTCCCTCACTCACTTACTCACTCTCTCTTCCTTTTTTTAACCTTCCTTGTAGAAATTCCTTCCTACCTCTGAGGCGGTGGAAAGTATAAAACCGGCCACCACTATTGAATGGAGCAAAGTTCTGACTAAAAGGCACTGTACTTTCTTTTCTTTCCCTCCTCCTCCTTTTTTTCACCACTGCCACCTGCCTTGCCTCCCACCCATCATCCGTCCATGCCTCCCTCCTTTTTTTTGTCAATCCCATCTCTTCTCTCTTTCTTCTGTGGCCACAGAGCAACTGTTCATGTGATGATGAGGAACAGCAGGGAGCAGTACAGACAGCAAAGGCTATCGCCCAGCAGACACATGGAGCTAAATTAAAACATTAGTACCACTTTATGACTTTATTTAAGGCACGCCAAAGAAAATAGATTGCACGACTGTGACACAACAAAAGGCGGACTCATCCACTCTCACCCGAGCCTTGCGCCTGCTCGCGTCCAGCCTTTCTTCTTCTCTGTATAAACTTGGTGAACTTTTGTCAATGTGTCAAGCTGAGCAGTGTGTCCAATTGGTGCATGGACCTGTAGATCCGTCCTACCAATAGCAGTCCAGGTGCTTGCTTGGTTTTTCAAGACCTCCACCTGGCTTACTGTTTTGGACACCCAGAATTTTGCCATAAGAGACAACTGTATTTAAATATATCCTGTGTCTTGCACTTAACCTATTATGATTGTGGAAAAGTCTCATGTAGTTTTTTTTTTATCTAGCTTTCAGTATGGAGTCTGGTACATTTTGTGAATAAAACTAGCCAAATACTAGCTAGTGCAAAATTTCTCACTCTTCAGAAGAAGCATTTGCTAGTGTATACTTACAGAATCAATGTTTTTCACATAACCAATATATAAATATATTTTATGTAAAATTAACATTGTAAAATAAGTTTTTTGTTGTTGTTGTAATGTATTATTTTTATTCAAAACTATTTTTGTTGCTAAACCTACTAAACTAAACTAAACTCCAAACTCTATCTTTACAACAAAATGGCTAAACAGCAGTGTTGGGGTTTCCGTATAAACGTGCTGATGTATGTAACACAAAGTCCATGTGTCAGAAAAGTGTCACATGGCTGTGTGTGCATGTGTAACAGCTCTCGATATTTTTCCCGACTGCCATGTATTTAGTGCACACTGGAAACTGTGACCGACATGTGAAAGCTACACAGGGGTCATGGGGAAGGCTGAGAGTGCGGCTTGCTGTTTGTAGTGCATGCCAGGGGCAAAGTGCAAGTCAGCCATGAGGCAAGGGTAAAACCAGAACTGCTTCTTAATCTAACATGAACATTGACACAAAAGAGGTGTTTCACATGAACCGACAAACATCAGGCTAACTTTTGTTATTTAGATTCACTGTGTTTTTGAGTCGAGTGTTCATTTATACAAAACTAAATACAAACATATCTGTTTGATACAGATTCTGTTTTAGCTTTTAACTTTTTTTTTTTTCCAGAGAACAGCCCTTAACTTTCTCATGTTTCAAAACACAGGTCTAACTGCAGGCTAAAAAGCTTGCTTACTTTTAAACACCAAACTAGTCAGGTTGCAAAGCCAGAGCTAGTTTCTTTGCTAGTATTATGGTATACTTTGCCAGGTTTGCTTGCTGTTAAGCAAACCGAGGCTCATATTTGTGTAACAAATACAACCTGGTATGCTAGCAGGTAACTTGCTGGCTAGCTGTATGCCATTGTTACCTACAGAAAAAGCAGGCCAAGCCAAGAAACACTGTGGTGAATGTTTGAATCAGTGAAAAGCACTGTTTTTTAGATTTTATTCAATGGATAAAATCTAACTCAGAGTTAGGCTCGGATTGAAATATGGAGGATTAGTTTATGCTAACATTGCCATTCACTCTTTTCGGATTGTGAAGGTCCAGGAACCTGATTTCCAGGCTTTCTGACGAGTTCTTTCTCAGGTTTTCACATTCCTTTCCTAGTGTTATTTGTAAGGTTCATCTCTTTGGCACTGTTTGCCCAAGCGTTTAACTTATAAATGCTGTTTTTGGATGGTTCATAAAGATATTGTGCTGGCAGCCACCTGACAGAATCATGATAGGAGTTAATATGTCTTACATAGTACATAGAACATAACATGTTAGTTGTGCAGAGGTTGGGTTTTGGAATGACATGAAGACCTTTTAGATTTGCATATTATGCATATTCATACCTTGTTTGTCTCTTTATTATGCTAAAAATCTGTACTTATACATTTCTCTGCAATTAAAAACTTTAAACAACTTAGGCTTTGGGGAAATGGTAGTAAAAAGCTACATATACTGGGTTTTGTACAGAATAAAACTGGACAATCATACCTGTATCAGAAAATAATCAGTGATGATAGCATTTTGCCACCAATGCCATTTCTATTAACTACTACTACATCGACTTTTTTGTTCTTGTCTGGGAAACCATCATGTTGTAAGAATGTTAGCATAACAATTTGCCTCCTGGTATCATTTATACATATGTATACACAATGTCAACAAAGGTTTGTGGACACATGACCATAAGCTAGGTGTGTGATTTTTGAACATTCAGTTCCCCAGTTCAACAGTTTGCTGTTATAATAACCTCCATTTTTCCAAGATTTTCCACTAGCATGCTTGTGGAGATTTGTGTTCATTCAGCTGCAAGTGTGTTCAGATACTAACGTTGGTGTGGTGAGGCCTGAAGTGTAGTCAGCGTTCACATTCAGAGTTTCACTAAATTCCAAAAGTGTTCAGTACGGTTGAGGTCAGAGGTCTGTAGCAGGCCACTCAAGATCTTCCATTCGAACCCATGTAAACCATATCTTCATATGGCTGGCAAAGGGGCATTGTGACACACACAAACACATACACACATATGTGTCTGTTTGATGTTTGTTTTAGATTATATGATGTACAGGTAATAATGTGGGTATATATTACATAAATCGCATCATACCCACATACACCCACATGCTGTAGCAGGATGATTTGCTGTTTGGAGGTAGAAACAAAGTGTAGGTATGATTGCATCAAAATCATTGTAGGTGTTGGGAAGTAAGACGTGCTTTTGGCCTTTCCCTTACAAGATCAAAGCTTTCTCAGTTACAGATAATCAGTCACAGATTAACAATCAGGCAAACCAAATACATCTAAATATAGCATGGAAAAATGAATCTACTTTTACCTGGTTTAGTTTCATAGACAGCTACAGTAAAAAAAAAGAGCTTGAAAGCATCAGCCAGCGTGTTCTACCTGGACATGTAAAACAGGATGTTAAGTGGGAACGAGCCAGGTGAACACACGCCGTCGACGTGTGAAAAGGTCACTAGCGACAGCTCGTAGTGCTTCAGCATCGACCTCCGTCCATGCCCGCATTCTGCCTCGAGAGCTAATGATAAGAAACACATGGTGTGGTTTGCTTCCTCGTGTTTCTGGTCTTCTTTAACCCGCTGTCATTTCGATGCCTCAGACAGCTCCTGCTCTGATATGTGATAACTGACCATGTGTTTGGGCCATGATGGGTTAAGTAGGAAATGAGTCGGGCGTTGAAGAACGTTCTATCGCAATGTCTTCCCAGGACGTCCCTCATACAATATTCCACAGTGCAGATAAGTTGTGGCTGTATATGTCTCCTAATCCACAAATAACATGATGCTGTGTCTATCAGCGCCTCTTTACTGCTGCTGGATTAATCCGCCGACGTCTCCAGCTCTGATCATGAACTCAGGCATGTGAGGTCACTTTCTATTCAGGATTTTCAGTTAAAAAATGAGAGGAATTAAACTTTAAACAATGTGTAGTGTATAATTAAATATATATATATATATATATATATATATATATATATATATATATATATATATATATATATATATATATATATAAAATTATATATAGACAGTGTCTGTTACACAGCTTGTATCTAAACAGTAGCCTACCAAGAAAGTCATTGTTCACTGTCTTCCTCCTTTCTTTCACAACTATTTCTCTCGAGAGTTTATCTTTTGGCATCGTCGTGCGTTTAAAAATCACCATTGGTGAAGCTTTTCCTCCCGATGCCGTGCAGCTCAAAACACAGGTGAAGTGTGTTTTCATGCCCGGTTGTGTTCAGCGTGACGAATGATTCGCATTTCCTGTAGACAGTCCGAGTGAGCGGCAGGTCAAACGTCAGAGGAACATCATCCATATTTATGATGTGGTGCGGCCCGATTCAGTGGGAGCGCATCTGATTTAATATAAAGAGTTTCATTGGTTCACCTGAACCCGTTTGGCAATTTCATTGGTCTAATGTTATGGGGCTCAGTTTTTTGGCTTGAAGGTTGTGAAACCGGGAAAAACCCCGGAAAAATCCATATATTAGCCACTTCATTGTTTAAGCCGCGGGGTTCCAAGCGTGGAAAAAAAGTAGTGGCTTATAGTCCGGAAAATACAGTACTTGAGAAATTTGTTTTCTAGCTCTTACGTTTAATGACGCAACATGAATGAAGCATAATGCATAATGAAGCTTTCAGCATTATTTTTCTTATATGGCATTCCAAACTGACCCGATTGTGGAGAAAGAGAGAGATCGGGTGTGCAGAGCGGCTGAATCACTCTCAAGCTGATATGACCAAGTTTCAACACATGTTCACACAAGTTCATTTCATTGATATCTACTAATTTCTTAGCTTCAGTTCAGTTAGCTAACTACAGTGTTAGCTTCCAGAGTAAGCATACACACTTAAAAAATAAGAATAAACTAACTGGCTTAGATCTATTATTTACTACCTTCTTAACAAATTAGAGAACAATCAATATTTTTATAAAGTGAGAGGTTTACTATGTTGTTTGTTAAGATTCGTTCTTGTGTAGCTTTAAGCTGAAAACTCATCTTTTTCTTGAGCATCAAACTGCATCTTATTCTTTCTCCCTTCCCATCCCTTCCATCTTATGATAAATCACTTGTCATGTTCCTCAACTGTAATTCGCTTTGCACAAAAACATCTGCCAAATGAATACATGTGAAATGTGAATGTAAGTTTTACTTTGATGGTAAGTAAAATCGTAGCTCATCATTGTTTTAAAATATGCGTTCATACAAAAAACGATGAAATCATAATGAGTAATACTGTATATCGCTCGACCTTCCAGTTTCACACACACACCCAATCATATGCATCATCACAATGCACCTACGATCCGTCCTCAACGGTATCCGAGATTAGAATTAGTGTGTCCCAAATTGTATGTTGAAATGAGCATTCCAAAGGTACCTAGAAAAAGAAGAGGGGGTTGGGGGACGAAGGAGTTTGTTTAACTGTGAATGTGTGTATCTAGGCAACAGCGTTTTCGTCCGCTAATTCCGTTAGAATTTCCCAGTACTTGCACACTCTTTTGCAAAAGTAAAAGGGGGAAATGGTGGCTTAGTGGTTATAGCATTGGCCTTTGGATCCAAAGGTTGTGAGTTCAAATCCCAGCCACACCAAGCAAGGGCCCCTGAGCAAGGCCCTCAACTCCATAGAGGCTCATTTGTATGGATGAGTTAAATGTAAGTCGCTCTGGATTCGTCTGACAAATACCATGTAAATACAATGTAAATATTCAAGATTTTTTTGTGCAAAATATAAGCATGGGAATTGCGATGGAGCAGTAATGTCTGTTATGGCTTTTATTTGCATACTACAAAATGATTGGCTCTCATATTTTATGATGTAATAATAGTCTTAGGTGTCAGGTTTAACTCCTGTATCGAACTCCGATTGTCAGATGCCCTGTTTCCTTGCCAGTGAGGTAAATTCTTGCAGTCCAACAGTAAAAAAAAGAAAAAGATCGATTAGATATACAGTACATTCTAAACAGAGATGGCGAAAGTAAACACATCCTTCACTCAGTAGAAGTACAGATGCGCATGTTTTAAAGGACTATGACTAGGAAGATGAAGTTCTGACTGCACTTTTTTACTTAAAGTAAAGAAGTTTGGGTTCTGACATGTTCTTTAGTAAAATTCACAGGTAACTGGACCTCACATCATATTAATACATATTAGAACATCCACCATAGAGAACACAAGCAGATGTTGATCAGGTGATCAGGAATGTCTCTGTTCTCGGTCATGTTTACATCACTGACTCCCTCTGTCTCATCCACGTTAACCCCAGACTTCTTGTTGTCTTCTGTCGTTGCTACATTCATAGGCTAGTCTACATTTTGTTGGTGTGTGAAGGCCAGGAAATGATACACCAGTGGTAGATTGAAAAAGCAGCGCAATGAAACACATACAAATCTCCATATAAAGATCCTCATATCCTTATTGACTCGGGTTCATCCCCATCCCTTCAGCCATGTCGTTTGACGCTTATACTGTAAATCAAGGTGCTCTGTTTTATGGTTAAGTTCAAACAGCACAGGGTCAGGAGAACACAGAGACGGTTAACACTTCCAGACGCCAGTTTTCCAGCGTGATCCTTTTCCGGCCGCCTCATTTAGTTTAGTTGAGCTCTGGCCCAGTTCCCATACACAGACCCCACTGCTGCCTAACCAAATGCAGATGGTACCTGTTACGAACACAGACGCTGCTTGTTTTCCTTTGTTATAATTTGAAACCTGCCGGTGGCAAAAAGCAGAATAAGGTACAGAGGTACAGAAATCAGAAGGGTAGGGGGAGGGCAGATTAAAAAAATAAATAAAATAGACCTCATGAACAGCAGGACAGGAGAAATCTGCAGACGAGTTCTGGCGTGCCAGCACCTGACCACCGGGGTTCAGATGGAGACAGGACCTGCAAAAGTGATATTTTTGCTAGGAAGCGTGTGAAAGTGTTACAATCGTCCTACTGTACAGCGAGCTGAATGGGACAAGTGCTGCCATTGAGCATTTAATGTGTTGAGGTGAATTGAGTGGAAGGCTTGCGGGTGTGCTAATCGACGATGGAGTGCCGTGATGCAGCCTGACACGAAGCGGGGTTACTTTTACTCTTGATTCTTGTCCAATTACAATATATCCCGAAGAGTATTGTTCTTCTTGTACAACAGCAATTCACCAATGATTAGGTGGTTTCATATAATACGGAACGAGGCATTGGCTTTTTATCTGCTTATAGTTACTTCAATGGTGTGGCAGGGCAAGTTAGTTTCAGTAATAAGCAGCTGCTTACACTGGAGACTAAAGCCAGAAATGCTGTACCTCCAGCTTTTACAAACGTCTCATAATGAAGACACCTTCCAAAATCCTTTACATCCAGCTGTTACAAAGTGCTCACACTGGAGACTCCTTCCAAAAACATTTACATCCAGCTGTTACAAAGTGCTCACACTGGAGACTCTTTCTAAAAACCTTTACATCCAGCTGTTACAAAGTGCTCACACTGGAGACTCTTTCTAAAAACCTTTACATCCAGCTGTTACAAAGTGCTTACACTTGAGACTCCTTCCAAAAAACTTTACATCCAGCTGTTACAAAGTGCTCACACTGGAGACTCTTTCCAAAAACATTTACATCCAGCTGTTACAAAGTGCTTACACTTGAGACTCCTTCCAAAAAACTTTACATCCAGCTGTTACAAAGTGCTCACACTGGAGACTCTTTCTAAAAACCTTTACATCCAGCTGTTACAAAGTGCTCACACTGTAGACTCCTTCCAAAAACCTTTACATCCAGCTGTTACAAAGTGCTCACACTGGAGACTCTTTCTAAAAACCTTTACATCCAGCTGTTACAAAGTGCTCACACTGTAGACTCCTTCCAAAAAACTTTACATCCAGCTGTTACAAAGTGCTCACATTGGAGACTCTTTCTAAAAACCTTTTCATCCAGCTGTTACAAAGTGCTCACACTGGAGACTCCTTTCAAAAATATTTTACCTCCAGCTGTTACAAAGTGCTAACACTGGAGACTCCTTCCAAAATTCTTTACATCCAGCTGTTACAAAGTGCTCACACTGGAGACTCCTTCTAAAAAATCTCTGGTTGTACTTTTTACTCCGCCCACTGCCACAAGTCCCTGTGCATGCTGTATTAATATACACTGTGATTTACTGTCAGAGCTGACGAAATTCATCAGCATCTTCTGACCTATCAGAAGCAGGAATTTAGCAGCACTGTGGTACATGGAATTTTTTATGACATGCTTTTTCTACTCTTCGTGAACCTTCAAGTGACCTTCTTTCTGTTTGTGTTAAAACAGATAAACAGACAAACATTGCTAATTTAGATTAATTTTGATAAACTATCATGTTTCTTTTTCATATACTGAAATAAAAACCACCCCATCTTTCATTACATACCGAAAGCACAAATATAACTGCAGCCATTAAAACGAATCGGGTTAATGTACATCCACCATCATGTCTAGTCAGCTTGAAAGTGTTTTTTTTTTTTTTACCAGTTTAAAATTCCCACAGTCTCTCTAAATGTATCAGACTTTTCTGGTGACTGATGCAATGGTTGTTTCTTTTTAAACCATATTTGCCATTTGAGTATTGTTTTGAGTCATTGTACATCAATGTGGCCATCTGACCAAAAGATGAACTTCTTTTTTTACATTTAGTCTCCATTTGCTGTTTTAAGGAACCTACACTCTTCTAGGAAGATGTTCCTCTAGATTTCCTGGATATTTGTGGAGGTTCATTAAGGTACTGATGTAGGTGAGGTAAGGTGAGGAGGCCTGGGGTGTAGCGTTCACATTCAACCCAAAGGTGTTCACTAGGGTTGGAGCTCTATAGCAGGAGATCTTCCACTTTGGTCTCCTAGTTCAAGTGAAGGGAAAAATCTTATTATATAGATATCCTATACAATTGTGTGCCTTGAACAGCTCCAAATTCGGTAATATGTGGTAAATCCACAACATCTGGCCAATCCTCTATCACGTATCGTGTAACATTCTGCAATTTACACACTTACAGCTTTACTTCCTACCTAAGATCAGCACCAATTTAATGTTTGCCGCACAACAATACGAGAAAAACCTAACCAAAGCTATCCTTTCCTGTCGTAAAAACCTCTAAATGTCTAAAGAAATGTTTTAATAATGAAAAAATGTATACTTGGAAAGCAGTTGTGTGGATCATTAGTGCCTCAGGGGAGCTTTTGTAGCTTGTACATTGAGCTTAGATGCTAATCGAACAACAATCCTATTACAAAGCCTAGCATGCAATGCCATTTAAATGAGAATTTATTTTTTTAGCAAAAGAGATCTATATAATTAAAATAGAGTGAGATGAAGGTGATCGGCTAGCATCTGATTTTACGTGTCGATTGTTAGCATGCACCTAGGGCTATGCGTGAGGTCTTTATTGCTAACAGTGGCGAGATGTCGTTTGTAAGTAAGTCGTGTCCCAGAATCGACTTTTTGAGGTCAATGTGAATGAGTCATGAGGCAGCATTTTATTTGAAAAAAATATATTCTGGGTTTTTTTTTTTTTTTACATAAATTTATCACTACTGCAATGGAAATGTCTGAGCTAGTGGGAACTGTGAGGCATTAGTTTACATGCTAGAGTTTTTTTTATTCGATTTTACATAATGCAACATTAAGCAGTATTTTATTAGTAGCCAAAATTTGACTCCTATGATAAGCTGAGTTAAATAAACAGACCGGAAGAAAACTATTACTACTGTTTATTACAGTGACCTGCCTTTTTTCTCCTTAGCTCTTATTCCAAAGGGAAGGTTATTTGTGGTGTTTCTTTTTCGCTGTTTAGATGTTCATGTATCCTGTCCTGAGCGCTTTATTCACATCGATGTAAACTCAAGCATCGTCTGTTCCCGTGCCTGCGGAGGTGTCAAAGGGTGCCAGCGGAAATAACGCCTACACTCCAGCTGATATGAGCATGCAGCGGCCTCACCTTTATCACACTGACCTGATATCACAATCCTGCCCTTGTGAGCCGCTGCAACTATCTGTACACTCGAACGGCAGCCAGAGGACTCGCGGCTCACATGAGAGAGAGCTATTTATAGCAGGAAGTATAAAAAAAATGCAGAGATTGCAAGATTTTGTTGTGAGGGTCAGATTCATTATAGACATTAATAAATAATGCAGTGATATACAGTGGGTACGGAAAGTATTCAGACCCCCTTAAATTTTTTACTTTTTGTTATATTGCAGCCATTTGTTAAAATCATTTAAGTTCATTTCTTTTCCTCATGAATGTACACACAGCACCCCATACTGACAGAAAAACACAGAATTGTTGACCTTTTTGCAGATTTATTAAAAAAGAAAAACTGAAATATCACATGATCCTAAGTATTCAGACCCTTTGCTGTGACACTCATATATTTAACTCAGGTGCTCTCCATTTCTTCTGATCATCCTTGAGATGGTTCTACACCTTCATTTGAGTCCAGAAATTTTTGATTATACTGATTGGACTTGATTAGGAAAGCCACACACCTGTTTATATAAGACCTTACAGATCACAATGCATGTCAGAGCAAATGAGAATAATTAATGTCAAAGGAACTGCCTGAAGAGCTCAGAGACAGAACTGTGGCAAGGCACAGATCTGGCCAAGGTTCCAAAAAAATATTTGCTGCACTTAAGGTTCCTAAGAGCACAGTGGCCTCCATAATCCTCAAATGGAAGACGTTTGGGACGACCAGAACCATTCCTAGAGCTGGCCGTCCGGCCAAACTGAGCTATCGGGGGAGAAGAGCCTTGGTGAGAGAGGTAAAGAAGAACCCAAAGATCACTGTGGCTGAGCTCCAGAGATGCAGTCGGGAGATGGGAGAAAGTTGTAGAAAGTCAACCATCACTGCAGCCCTTCACCAGTGGGGCTTTATAGCAGAGTGGCCCGACGGAAGCCTCTCCTCAGTGCAGGACACATGAAAACCCGCATGGAGTTCTCCAAGATGGTGAGAAATAAGATTCTCTGGTCTGATGAGACCAAGATAGAACTTTTTGGCCTTAATTCTAAGCGGTATGTGTGGAGAAAACCAGGCACTGCTCATCACCTGTCCAGTACAGTCTCAACAATGAAGCATGGTGGTGGCAGCATCATGCTGTGGGGGTGTTTTACAGCTGTAGGGACAGGACGACTGGTTGCAATCAAGGGAAAGATGAATGCGGCCAAGCACAGGGATATCCTGGACAAAAACCTTCTCCAGAGTGCTTTGGACCTCAGACTGGGCTGAAGGTTTACCTTCCAACAAGACAATGACCCTAAGCACACAGCTAAAATAACGATGGAGTGGCTTCACAACAACTCTGTGACTTTTCTTGAATGGCTCAGCCAGAGCAATGACTTAAACCCAATTGAGCATCTCTGGAGAGACCTAAAAATAGCTGTCCACCAACGTTTACCGTCCAACCTGACAGAACTGAAGAGGATCTGCAAGGAGGAATGGCAGAGGATCCCCAAATCCAGGTGTGAAAGACTTGTTGCATCTTTCCAAAAAAGACTCCTGGCTGTATTAGATCAAAAGGGGGCTTCTACTAAATACTGAGCAAAGGGTCTGAATACTTAGGACCATGTGATATTTTAGTTTTTCTTTTTTAATAAATCTGCAACAGTGTCTACAATTCTGTGTTTTTCTGTCAATATAGGGTGCTATGTGTACATTAATTAGGAAAAGAAATGAACTTAAATGATTTTAGCAAATGGCTGCAAAATAAAAAAGAGTGAAAAATTTAAGGGGGTCTGAATACTTTCCGTACCCACTGTATATATATATATATATATATATATATATATATATATATATATATATATATATATATATATATAGTTTCAATTTGTTAAACCCAATTTGGGTAAACCAAATTGTATATGTTTGTGTGTGTGTGTGTGTGTGTGTGTGTGTGTGTGTGTGTGTGTGTGTGTGTGTGTGTGTGTGTGTGCTTTACATTAATATTGAATTTTCCAAAGATATGATCTACTTCACTGTTCTTATTTCAGCAGACTTTAACAAATGTCTCATTCCTTCCATCGTTCTTTCATTCACTCCCTTGATATGCGGAATTGTCAGAATTTTTTTCTTTTAAGAGGAATTCTTGAAGCTGGACATAAAATGCAAAAGAATCCATATCGCTTTACTGTCGGAAAAAACGGAGGAAGTGGCAGCGATTTCACGCATCCGCAAAAAAAAAAAAATCTGAGTTTAAGAACGCACTACAAATCGTATTTCTGTTACAGTGTGAGGATAGATAAATAGATAGATAGATAGACGGACGGACGGACGGACGGAGTGGATTTGTGATTTATATATTTCCTTCTCGAATACTTATCCACAGGATAATAATGGTAACTTGGAAGGACTATTTCTCCTTAAGTTCCTCTGTAATTTAATGTTAGCCAGATCTCAAACAATCATTCTGCAGCTACAATATATACACAAGGTTCGTGGACACTTGACCATATTATTGGTATGTGCTTCTTTTCGAACATCCCATTCCACCTTTAATCCTCATTTACTCATATAGTAACTTCTGGGAAGATGTTCAACTAGATTTGGTGGATATTTGAGCTCTTTAGCAGGAGCTCTTCCACTCCAAACCATGTAAAGCTGATCTACCTGGAGCTGGCTTTGTGTTCTGGAGCAGTGTCATGCTGAAACAGGTTTGGGTTGCATAGTACAAGTGAAGAGAAAATTCTATGCAAGACATTTAGCCTTCTCTAATCCTTCTCTGCTGGTCTAAACACTATCAGCAGCACTGACCTACATTTAATATTTATTCCATGAAATTGTATAAATTTATTCCCAACAGTTTATTCTCTTCATTTCATAGCATTTCTCTTCGCTGCATTGCTTCCAGTACGTGTATGTGGATGTTAGATTTTTTAGACTTTTTTTTGACTTTTTTATACTTTAGTAAAATGGTTTTCACTCTCCATATACGAAATTCCTCTCTCTCTGTAATGCCACGTGTTGTTTTATTGCGTTTTTGTATAGTATTGTTAATTTCTATAATCGTGATGTGATAGTGGTGGTATTAAGAGGTGGATTAATTCTGGTAAATCCCCACTGAAGGCCCAGGTACCAAATGCACGGCTCGCTACTGAGACATCCTATACAATCATGCGCCTAAAACGTTGGAAAAGTCACGTCCCGATACATTTGTTGATATAGTGGACAAAGTATTTTTTTTTATCATTATCATCATCTGCTTTCTGTTGGGTTTTAAATAAAAAGATTTGAATTCTCTGAACCACAGAAGCAGCCTTTAACATTGCACTTTGGCATGAATTCGAATCATGTGAGAGCAAACACACATCTGATAAATTAGGAAATGCATTCCTAAAATATCAGCTGATTCCTTCTTTGCTTTTTTTTTTTTTAGACTGGGACATTCCAGAAATATTTCAGTTCAAGTTTTTTTCTCTCTCTTCTTAAACACTGATCATGTGCTACATACATGAATCGTATCCAAGAGTATATACCGTATTTTTCGGACTATAAGCCGCTACTTTTTTCCCACGTTTTTTTTTTTCCAGCGGCTAATTTATGAATTTTTCCTGGGTTTTTCCTGGTTTCACAAACTTCAAGCCAAAAAACTGAACCCCATAACATTAGACCAATAAAATTTCCGAACGGAAACGAAAAAACGCACCTCACCTGACTTTCTTGGTCAGCTACTGTTTAGATACAAGCCATTGTAGCGTGTTGAGTCTGGGTGAAGGGAGAGCTCGCTAACTACAGTTGCAACAGAAATCATATAAGCACAGACAGGTTTCCAAAACTCGTGCTTTTTTATTATTCTTGGCAATTCTTTCTTAGTCAAAGAAACTTAGAAATGAGCATCAGAAAATAATAAGGACATAATCCTCAGTCTTGCACACACGCTGTAATATCGGGAAAAATGCAGTGGCAGGCTATTCCCAAAATACCGCTATGCTCCTAAAGGAAGCGCAACATATTTCACCCGTTACACCGTGTGTAACGCGTCTTTCGTTAAAGCCTGTGTGAAGTACATTAGTGTAGACAATTATGGACAGGTGCGGCTTATTTATGTTCAAAATAAAAATATTTGTAAAATTCAGTGGGTGCGGCTTATATAAGGGTCGCTTTATAGTCCGGAAATTGCGGTGCTGCTTTATACCAAAATATACCGTGAATTACAGTGAAAATGTTGCGTAAATTGTGGTGGGAAAACTTTTGACAACATCACCATTCAGAAAGACGGGAAATGTGTTTATATTGATGTTCAGTTGGTGTTGTATTCTCATTATCCAAAGGTGGGAAAAAAGTACATGAAAATCATACTTGGGTAAAAGTACAGATACCATAATGCAAAACTGACCTCATTACAAGTTAAAAGTCACCAATTCCTATATAAATCGAGTAAAAGTCTTTGAGTATCTGATTTGAACAGTACTTGAGTGTTTGACTTGCATTGAACGTAGGCTCAAAGATGCACAAGTCCTCAAAACAGTTCATTTGTTGTTCTATTTTCTAAAATACAATTTGCATCTCAACACTGTATGAACAACATTAAGGTCAACACAACAGCCTCTTCACCATGCAAAAATGAAACAAATATCAAACAGTCGATCAAATAAAAAAAAAAAAAGCAATAAGTATAGCAATCTTTCAAAAAGGGATTTTCAATTAACCAATACATTTACAGTTTTATGTCACAAAGTAGTTTCCATTAAAGTGAATCATTTTGGATGAAGTAAAACCAAATATTCATTGCTGACTGTGATTTGAGCTCTCAGTCAATTTTTGCAACACTACAGTAGTTCAGCTAGTTCTACTTCAACGAAAGCTTGTTCTCAAAGTTGTTGGAATTTATTCGAGCTATTTTTGGACTGAAAATGAAGCAAGCACTTGATAAAAAGTCGCTCATAGGCAGCAGATGTGTGTAGAGGAGTGTTGAGACTCAATGACATCTTCAACAGAGGTGCAGAATGTAATTGGTAGCGCTCAAAATCTATTCAAATACAGTGGAGTCAAAGCAAATATACAGTATATTATAATAAATGTAGTCGAGTAGAGAGTAAAAGTTACTTATACCACTGATACTCAAAAATGACATAAGTACAGTAACGAAGCACAATTAATTTCCACTTGTATTTATTAACAATACACCCATCAGGCTTAACATTATGACCACCTGCCTAATACTGTGTTGGTCCCCGTTTTGCTGCTAAAACAGTTCTGACTCATCAAGCATCAGCAGCATGAACTTCTTCAGCAGTTTGAGCTACAGGAGCTCGTCTGTTGGATCGGACCACACGGACAAGCCTTCGCTCCTCACGTGCATCATTGACCACGACCCTGTCGCCGGTTCACCACTGTTCCTTCCTTGGAGCTCTTTTGATAGATTGCAGACCAGGAACATCCCACACGAGCTGCAGTTTTTTGGAGATGCTCTGACCCAGTCGTCTAGACGTCACAATTTGTCAAACTCGCTCATATTCCTACACTCGCCCATTTTTCCTGGTTTTAACACGTGAAGTTTGAGGACAAAATGTTCACTTGCTGCCTAATAAATAAATCCATCCACTAGCAGGTGCCATGATGAAGAGATCATCAGTTATTCACTTCACCTCTCATAATGTTATAGCAGATCAGTGTACATTTTGATAGCAATGAATCTACATATGTTTATACCTAATGAGTGAGCCAGTGGTGAGGAAAAAAAAATTTCCTGAGACTTTATGAGAAAGAAACCGTGGGAGGAACCAGACTCAAAAGGGAGCCCATTCTCATCTGGGTGACACTTGAATGTCCATTCATCACAGTTCACAGTTCACAGTTCCATCATTTTTGAGGTTATGAGCTGTTTGTGACATTTGTAATTCTAAGTCATTATAGCAGACATTATATTGATTACAGTTAAAATGCATCTTTATGGTTCTTGAGTTCCTCCAAAGTCATTCCTATTCATGTTAAACCATCCTGAGTTGCAGTTTCCAATAGAAGAAAACACCATGAAATAGCAACAATGGAGACCTCAGAGCAATCCCAGAATGCATTGCATCTATACAACACATTATGATGGGTATGATCTACAAGATGACATTGATGATGGTGTTAGGATAAGGTGGAAGCTTCGTGCACTGATCTGTTTGACTTTACGTAATAAAGCGTTGCTATTGTCTGTGATTAATTTTTGATGCTCTAATATGTGTTGTTTGTTTGTCTGAAAATTAAGAACAAGTGCTCAGCTGACGTCCGTCATGTGATCATGTCAGATCTCTCTGTGTCATGACTGCTCTCTTCATTTTGCTTCCTATCACACATACACACCCCGGGTCTGTCACTCCCTTCCTCTGTAAACCTTTCTGTCTCAGAAATACACACCCACACACACACTGTGTGTGCACGTATGTGCTGATGTGCTGATGTTTGTGTGTGTGTGTGTGTGTGTGTGTGTGTGTGTGTGTGTGTGTGTGTGTTTGTGTGTGTGTGTGTGTGTGTGTGTGTGTGTGTGTGTGTGTGTGTGTGTGTGTGTGTGTGTGTGTGTATAAGAAAGAAGGAAGTCCATGCTGCTGCATACAATCCGCTCCCTCAATGGAACCCATAGACAGTGCAAACACACACCCACACCCACACCCACACATATACACACCCACACCCACACACACACACACACACACACACACACACATATACTCATCCATGTGCAGTTTCTTACAGTCAACATGGTTGAGAACTGCTGCACACAACATGGGTGTCGTCTGTTGGATGGGGTGTGGTTGTGGGAAGTGTGTATGTGTGTGTGTGTCTAACAGACAGCTGTATAACTAACATTTTATTTGCACACTTAGTAACAGTGAGAGAATGGCATCTTTGTTTCAATTGCAATATTTAATGGTTGTAATGGTTTTAATGGTTTGATTGGTTTTAATGATTATGGTTTTAATAGGTTCACTTCGTTAATTAACACATTTTGGTACATACGGCAACAGAAACCAGCAGCATCAAAACGAGAAAAAGTCCCACCTACCCATACCGTAACCCCCACCCTGAGTGTTTGTGTAGGTGTGAGATGTTAACTTCTGATACACAGGAGACCATTAGTCATGTGTTTACACACGTCATGTTGCAAAAAGACTTCATGATATTCAAATTAGCAGTTTTGTGAAATGATCAATTCTGAACTGATTCGCTTTTTGGATCTATTAATTATTATTAATTAGTATAATTATAAAAATTTTTTGGATTATTGAATTATAATATAAAATATAATACTGACTTTTTCTAATTATAAAAAAAAACACTTTTGGTGTTCGGGAATGATTTATAATCGTATTTGGTACAGTATTTTATCGTATTTTATTATTGGTGGTGTTGTGATTGGTGTTGTGGCTGTTGTAATTGGTGTTTTTGCGATTGTTGTGGATGTGATTAGTGTTGTTTCTGATATTGTGGTGGTTGTTTGTTTAATTGTTAATATTAATCTTGTTTTTTTGTTGTTTCTATTTGTGTTTTTGCAATCATTCCGGATGTTATTGGTGTTGTGATTGTTGTTTCTTTGGTTGTTATTGGTGTTGTTTTTTTGTTGTGGGTGCTTATGTTGGTGGTGTTGTGATTATTGTTTTGTGGATGTTATTGGTGTTGTTTTGAGATTGTTGTGGATGTTGTTGTTGTTGTGATTGGTGTTGTGGATGTTGTTGTTGGTGTTGTGATTGTTGTGGCTGTTTTTTGGTGATGTTTCTGATATTGGTGTGGTTGTTTGTTGTTTTTTCGTTGTTGCTATTGGTGTTGTTTTTCAATTGTTGTGGATGTTGCAATTGTTGTTTTTGTTGCAATTGTTGTGAAGTTGCGATTGTTGTCATTTTGTGATTGTTGTGGATGCTGTTATTGGTGATGTGATTGTTGTGGATGTTGTAATTGTTGTGGAGGTTATTGGTGACTGCGATTGTAGTGGATGTTTCAATTGTTGTGGATGTTGTTATTGGTGATGTGGATTTTGTGATAGTTGTGGAGGTTATTGGTGACTTTACGATTGTTGTGGATGTTTAGATTGTTGTAAATGATGTTATTGGTGATGTTGTTATTCATTTTGTTTTGCTGTTTTGTTTCATTGTTATTAATATATGTCTTGTTGCTATTCTTGATGTTAGTGTTGTTTGTTTTTGTTGATGTTTTTGTATGTTTCTCTTCTTCTTCTTCTTCTTCTTCTTTCGGCTTCTCTCATTAGGGGGCACCACAGCGGATTGTCCGTCTCCATACCCCCCTGCCCTCTACATCTGCCTCTTTTAACCCAACTACCTGCATGTCTTCCCTCACCACATCCATAAACCTCCTCCGTGGTCTTCCTCTTTTCCTCCTTCCTGGTGTCTCCATCCACAGAATTCTCCTACTGATATACCCAATGTCCCTCCTCTGCACATGTCCAAACTATCTCAATCTCATCTTCCTCACCTTGTCTCCATCGTTGTCAGTCCCAACAGAAACCTCAACATCTTCAGCTCTGCTACCTCCAGCTCCACCTCCTGTCTTTTACTCAATGCCACTGTCTCTGAACCATACAACATCTCAGGTTTCACCACAGTCCTATAAACTTTCCCATCTTACTCTTGCAGACACTGTTCTATCACAAATCACTCCTGCTATCACTCTTCTCCACCCACTCCACCCTGCCTGCACTCTTTTCTTCACTTCTCTAACACACTCTCCATTACTTTGCACTGTTGACCCCAGGTACCTGAACTCCTCCACCTTCTCCACCTCTTTTCCCTGCAACCACACCCCTTCACTGCCCTCCCTCTCATTTACACACATGTACTCTGTCTTACTCCTACTGACCTTCATTCCCCTTCTCTCCAGCGTGTACCTCCACCCCTCCAGTCTCTTCTCAACCTGCTCACTACTCTCACCACAAATCAGAATATCATCCGCAAACATCATAGAGGCTCCTGTCTGACCTTGTCCGTCAACCTGTCCATCACCACTGCAAACAGGAAAGGGCTCAGAGCCGATCCTTGATGCAGTCCAACGTCCAACTTGAACTAGTCTGTTGTTCCTACTGCACACTTCACTGCTGTCACACTGCTCATACATGTCCTGCACCACCCTCACATACTTCTCTGACACACCTGACTTTCTGATACAATACCACAACTCCTCTCTCGGCACCCTGTGGTACGCTTTCTCTAAATCCACAAACACACAATGCAACTTCTCCTGACCTTCTCTATACTTCTCCACCAACATTCTCAAAGCCAATAATGCATATGTGGTTCTCTTCCTTTGCATAAAACCATACTGTTGCTCACAGATGGTCACCTCTTCTCTCAGCCTGGCTTCCACTACTCTTTCCCATAACTTCATGGTGTGACTGAGCAACTTTATTCCTCTGTAGTTACTGCAGGACTGCACGTCTCCCTTATTCTTAAAGATTGGTACCAGCACACTGCTATCTCTCCTAAACATCTCCATGCTTCTACCGGTATGTCATCTGGTCCAACCGACTTTCTACTCTTCATCCTCTTAATTCGCTGCTCTCACCTCCTCCTTACTAATCCTATCCACTTACTGCTTCACCATCTCCACACTATCCAACCTTCTCTCTTTCTCACCTTCCTTGTTTATCAGCTGCTCAAAATACTCCCTCCATCTTCTCAACACACTCTCCTCACTAGTCAACACATTTCCATCTCCATCCTTTATTGCTCTAATTTGCAGCACATCCTTCCCAGCTCGGTTCCTCTGCCTGGCTAATCGCTACAAATACTTTTCCCCCTTCTTAGTGTCCAACTAATCCTACAGCTCCTCATATGCCTTTTCCTTGGATTTCGCCACATCCCTCTTTACCTGCTGCCGCATCTCCTTGTACTCCTGCCTACTTTTCTCATCACCCTGTCGATCCCAATTCTGTTTCTCCAACCTCTTTCTCCTTATGCTCTCTTGCACATCCTCATTCCACCACCACGTCTCTTTGTCTTCCTTTCTATTTTCAGATGTTACACCAAGTACCTTTCTAGCCGTCTCCCTCATCACTCCTGCAGTAGTTGCCCAATCACCCAGCACCTTTTTGTCACCACCGAGCCCCTGTCTGACCTCTTCCCTGAACCTCTCACTACAGTCTTCCTCCTTCAGTTTCCACCATCTTATTCTTCTTTCAGTCTTCACTCTCCTCCTCTTCTTCCTCACCTCCAAAACCATCCTGCAGACCACCATCCGATGCTGTCTAGCTACACTGTCCCCTGCCAACACCTTACAGTCTACAATCTTCTTCAGGTTGCATCTCCTGCATAGAACATAGTTCACCTGTGTGCACCTTCCTCCACTCTTATACGTCACCCAATGCTCCTCCTTCTTCTTAAAATACGTGTTCACCACTGCCATTTTCACCCTTTTAGCAAAATCTACAACCATCTGCCCTTCCACATTTCTCTCCTTAAAGCCACACCTACTCATCACCTCCTCATCACCTCTGTTCCCTTCACCTACTTGCCCATTTAAATCTGCTACAATCAGTAATTTTTCATTTATAGGTACACCTTCTACCACTTCATCTAACTCACTCTAGAATTTTTCCTTCTCCTCCATCTCACAACCCACTTGTGGAGCATAAGCACTGATGACATTTATCATCGCCCCTTCAGCTTCCAGCTTCACGTTCATCACCCTATCAGAAACTCTCTTCACCTCCACTACACTCCTACTGTACTCTTCCTTCAGAATCCCCCCTATACCATTTCTCTTTCCATCCACACCATGATAAAACAGTTTAAATCCACCTCCAATCTTCCTGGCCTTACTTCCTTTCCACTTGGTCTCCTGAACACACAACATATCTACCATTCTCCTCTCCATCATATCAGCTACCTCTCTCCCTTTACCCGTCATAGTGGCAACATTAAAAGTGCCCACCCTAACCTACATTCTCCTACACATCTCCTTTTCCTGCCGTCTCTGTAGACGTCTTCCTCCTCTCCTTCTCCTCCTTCGGCCAACAGTAGCCAAATTTCCACCGGTACCCTGTCGGCTAACGATACCTGTGGCGGTCGTTGGTAACCCGGCCCTCGACCGATCGGGTATGAAATTCTTATTCGTGATACGCATGTTTGATTTGGCACATGTTTTACGCTGGATGCCCTTCCTAACACAACCCTCTCTATTAATCCAGGCTTGGGACCGGCATTAAGAGTGCACTGGCTTGTGCAACCCTAATAGTTGTTTTTTTGTTTCTGTTATTAGTGTGGGTATTTCATAGTTTTATTGTATTATTGTGTTTGTGTTGTTATAATGTGTTATTTATGGCTTTTTTTGTTACGATGTTGTGAGTATTGTTTGTTTTGGTGTTGCAATTGTTATTATTATTTTTGTTGTTGTTGTATTTCCTCACTACAACCTATATATAATTTTATTCTATTTTTAGAAAAGGCTTTTAGAAATAAAAGACTCAAATGTTTTCAGGAAAGATCCTTAAACAGCACTCATCCAAACCACACATGCCTGGTGGGACTGATAGAGCATTTGAAATATGAGAACAATCAGCTCCAAAAATGTGTCTGCATTAATTCTGACCCGAGCGCGAACACTGGCAGGACGAGACGCTGGGGTGCCACTGTGAAACCGCAGCGTTGGACAACCCTGAGTGCTGAACACGGCTTTACTTCTGACACACCCAAGTCCACTCCGAGAGGCTTCAAATGACACACTGTCCAGGACTTTCATTTGCACACAAAAAAGAAACCTCCACCGAGAAATCTGGATCAGCAGACAGAAACAGAACAGCGATCACGAGCATCGAAAATAAAACTGATGACAATCGGTTCCCATTAAATACCTGAGACTTCCTCTGGCATTGTAACGAGCAGTGGTCACCGCTGTCATGTGACTAATGCAGCGAGTGTGTGTGTGTTAGTGTGTGTGTGTGTGTCTGTGTGTGTGTGTGTGTGCGTGTAATCAAGGAAGACATGTACCAGTGACACAATTGCAGCCCAAGGCTTATTTACATGTATATAAAGATAGATAGATAGATAGATAGATAGATAGATAGATAGATAGATAGATAGATAGATAGATAGATAGATAGATAGATAGATAGATAGATAGATAGATAGATAGATAGATAGATAGATAGATAGTGAATTATTGTGTTACGTTAAAAGTTTAATTATTATTTTTTTTATTTTTTTTATCAATCATTTTTTTAACACTGTTCCCTCATCAGCCTGCTTGTCACAATAGCAAAAAAAGACAATAGGTTTATAGAAGGTTCTTCATAAAAGGTATCTCATAGTTGGATTTCTGACTGAAAAGTTATGTGTTTAAATCCCAGCATCACCAATGTATCACTGCCGCTGCTGCAAAAAGTCACCAAATCACCTGTAGGACCCTCGATCCAGGAAATCCAGGAGCATCCACGATACATGTCCCTGTGAGAGCTGTTGCTGTAGAAATGATAAAGAATGATCCCTTGCAAGTTCTAACCAATCAGAAAGGACTCTACTGATTGTTACTGTATCACGAACAGCAAAAAGCAACCCAGCTGACACTTGACTTTAAATAAACGCTTCGGCGCGTCCCGGAACGTGTTCCCGCCCTCCCCCGTGGGTGCACACGCCGATGCCTGGTGACACGAGGACATAAATATTTGAAAGAGAGAAAAGGTCGGCGAATCGATGCAGTGCGAAAGCGTGTGACGGAAAATAAAGCAGAGGGAAAGAGAGAGAAGTGCAGTTTCAGGGTCAACAATGTGTACCTGCTTTTAAGCTCTCCTTCTTTCTCTCTCTCTCTCTCTCTCTCTCTCTCTCTCTCTCTCTCTCTCTCTCTCTCTCTCTCTCTCTCTCTCTCCCTCTCTCTCTCTCTCTCTCTTACACACACACACCCACACAGAAGTGCACTGTCATGTTTTGCTCGAGAAGCTCGTCCCACGCTCCTGAAGCATGAGTCAGCGCTATGAGGAGACCACACATGTGCACACAGAGAAGAGAAAAGGTCGGGAGAGTTGTAAGACTCCGTGGGAAAGGTTGTGTTTGCTTTGGCATCGTCAACAGGCCTGGCTTTCTGCACTGTACCTCCGCATTTTAACTCCACATGTTACCTCCACACCGTACCTTTACATTGTACCACCGCACTTTACCTCCACACTTTACCTCCACACTGTAACTCCACAATGTACCTCCACACTGTACCTCTGCATTGTTCCACCACACTTTACCTCCACACTGTACCTCTGCCTTGTACCACCACACTTTACCTCCACACTGTTACTTCACAATGTACCTCCACACTGTACCTCTGCATTGTTCCACCACACTTTACCTCCATACTGTGCCTCTGCATTGTACCACCACACTTTACCTCCCAACTGTACCTCCGCATTTTAACTCCACATGTTACCTCCACACCGTACCTTCACATTGTACCACCGCACTTTACCTCCACACTTTACCTCCGCATTGTACCACCACACTTTACCTCCACACTGTAACTCCACAATCTACCTCCACACTGTACCTCTGCATTGTTCCACCACACTTTACCTCCACACTGTACATCTGCATTGTACCACCACACTTTACCTCCACACTGTTACTTCACAATGTACCTCCACACTGTATCTCCGCATTGCACCACTGCACTTTACCTCCAGACTGTACCACCACACTGTACCTCTGCATTGTACTACCGCACTTTACCTCCAGACTGTACCACCGCACTTTACCTCCAGACTTTACCCCCACACTGTACCTCCGCATTGTGCCACCACACTTTACCTTTACACTGTACCTCCACAATGTACCTCCACACTATGCCTTCGCATTGTACCACTGCACTTTACCTCCACACTGTACATCTGCAGTGTACCTCCACATTGTACCACCACACTGTACCTCTAGACTGTACCTTCGCACTTTACCTCCACACTGTACCTCCACATTGTACCACCGCACTGTACCTCCGCATTGCACCATTGCACTTTACCTCCAGACTGTACCACCACACTGTACCTCTGCATTGTACCACCAGACTTTACCTCTAGACTGTACCACCACACTTTACCTCCACACTGTACCTCTGCTTTGTACCTCCACACTATGCCTTCGCATAGTACCACTGCACTTTACCTCCACACTGTACATCCGCAGTGTACCTCCACATTGTACCACCACACTGTACCTCTAGACTGTACCTTCGCACTTTACCTCCACACTGTACCTCCACATTGTACCACCGCACTGTACCTCCGCATTGCACCATTGCACTTTACCTCCAGACTGTACCACCACACTGTACCTCTGCATTGTACCACCAGACTTTACCTCTAGACTGTACCTTCACACCTTACCTCCACACTGTATCTCTGCATTGTACCACCACACTTTACCTCCACACTGTACCGCTGCTTTGTACCACCAAACATTACCTCCATACTGTACCTCCGCATTGTACCACCACACTTTACCTCCACACTGTACCTCCGCATTGTACCACCGCACTTTACCTCCACACTGTAACTACACACTGTTCCTCCAAACAGTACCACCACACTGTACCTCCATACTGTACTGCCGCAATCTACCTCCACACTGTACCGCCACACTGTATCACCATGGGAGCATCTTTCCCGGTTTTACCTTACACTCTGCCCTTCACCTACACGCTGACCAGACATTCCACCTTGCTCCTCCTGTTCCTCCTCTTGTTCCTCATCCTATTTCTCATTCTGTTCCTCCTCCTGTTCTTCATCCTTTTCCTCTTCCTGTTCCTTTTTCAGTTCTTCCTCCCTTTATTCCACCATTCCTTCTTCTATTTCTCCTCCTGTTGATCCCGTTTCTTCTTCAGTTCCTTCTCCTGTTCCTAATTTTATTCCTGCTCCTGTGCCTCCTGTTCCTCCACCTGTTCCTACGCCTTCTGTTACTCGTTCTACTCCTTTTTCTCCTTTTAGTCCTCCTGCACCCCCGTTCCTCCTCCTCTTTGTCCTTCAATTCCTCCTTCTATTTTATGCTGCGTGTTATGTAATGACACGTTTTAAAACAGGATTGATTTCTTTTGACTTTGCTGAGCTCTCATTATTGCAAATATCTTGCAGGCTCCAGGTGTGTTTCTGCATCTGAAGCCCTTACAGATACTTCTCTCAAACACACACACACACACACACACACACACACACACACACACACACACACACACACACACACACACACACACACACACACAATGCTTAAACTCTCCCTTACTCACATCTCACACACACACACACACACACACACACACACACACACACACACACACACACACACACACACACACACACACACACACACACACCACACTCCACACTCTAACACATGTGGCTCCACTGCCTTTTCCTCCTTTAAAATGCTTTAAGAGGACACACACAGTTAAGTGTGTGTGTGTGTGTGTGTGTGTGTGTGTGTGTGTGTGTGTGTGTGTGTGTGTGTGTGTGTGTGTGTGTGTTCTTGCGTTCTTGCCTAAAAGCAAACAACTGGCTGGTCTTCATGAAGAAAACTTTACCAACATTATATAGAAGGCAAGAACACACACACACACACACACACACACACACACACACACACACACACACACACACACAATTTGCCTTCTAGGTACCTGTTTGTCATGTTATATTGTGGGCCAAATAGGATAGGAATATCTAACACGTTTGTCCATTTCGCTACTCCTCACTTGTTTAAATAATCGAGTCTTAGATTCGAGTTCGATTTTTACGTGTAACATAAAATTAATAGAATCAATGCAAGGTCTTGAATGGATAGTAAGGCAGACTGAGTGTGTCTGTGAGTGAGTGAGTGTGTGTGTATGTGTGTTCGAGACACGCACGAAACAGCAGAACAGAGGTATTTATCCACGTGTTTCACGAACACCCCCATACTCTTCTTTTTTTTTTTTTTATATTCCTCTATTCATCCCTCGTCTCGCTTCTTTGACAAGTTGAAACAGTTCCCTGAATGGCTGTCGCAGTGTGAGTCTGCTCGCTGCCGCCAAAGAAACATCTGCCCGACCCCGTCAGCTGGACACAAACAGAGCAGTGAAGCCGTGGAACAGAGGGCCTCACAAAGGCCTGGGGAGAAAGTCCTTCTCCCCCTACACTGCTCCCCTAATCCCTCATGTGCTCCGCACGCCCTCGGCCCCTCTCCTCCCAACACGCTGCCTCCGCCGCACACTTGTTTGTTCAGCTTTTTTTCCTCTTTCTCTCTCCCTCTCTTTCTCTTTCTCTTTTTTGTCCCCATACATATCAAAGCAGCTCTTTAAATAGGGAAAATTGGCTTCTTTCAATGAGAGCGTTTGGACTTGTTGCCTCCGGAGCGTCTTTTTTAAAAAGCACACCTGGAGTGCACACACACACACACACACACAAACACACACACACACACACACACACACACACACACACACACACACCTACGTAGCACAGCCCGGGCCTCTTTAAAGCAGAAAGAAAGAAAAAGAAGAAGAACACAATGACGCTGTCACTGTTTTGTTTATTTTAAATAGATAAACCACAATTACAGCGGTTTGCAAAGCTTTAAAAAAAAAAAAAAAAGTTTAATAGGAGTAAAGAATACGATTTAGCAACACGATTTGACGTCTTAGAAAGGGGATGTGTGTGTGTGTGTGTGTGTGTGTGTGTGTGGAATGTAGGAAGATGTATAAGAAAACAAATAAAACAAAAAATTTTAAGTTTTTTTTTATGTACGTGGAATAAAAAGAATAAAGTAGGAAAAACAATAAAAATGACTCTAATGAAGGAATCAAATAGAATTTATAATTAAAATCAAACGAGAACACATAGTAAACAGAGACTATATATTTTTTTTCAAACATCCCCTTTTATATTTAGTCTCCATGTGCTGATAGAAGAACCTCCACTCATCTGGGAAGATGTTCCACTAGACCTTGTGGAGATTCATGCTCATTCAGATACGTTAAAACCAGGTTTTGATGTAGGTGAGGTGAGTAGGCCAGGGTCAGCGTTCACATTCATCCCAATGGTCTTCAACAGGGTTGAGGTCAGTGTTCTATAGCGGGGGATCTTCCATGCCAACTCATTTAAAGCATATCTTCATGGAGCTAGCTTTGTGCGCAGGAGCATTGTCAAGCTGGAGCAAGTTTGGGTGTCCCAGATCAAGTGAAGACATCCTACACAATTGTGTACCTCCAACACATTTCAACATTGTGCGCTGAATATGTTTTGAGCAAAAAAAAAAAAAAAAGGCAGTTGAGGTAATGAGTCATTTGTACCAATGTCAAGCTTGAAACAGTCTTGTCTTAGATTGGCCCATTATTTAGCAGAAGAAAAATTATTTGCCAATGAAAACAAAAAAGTCACTTGAAATGACTTAAAAAATCTTGGTCATAATGTTAAGAAATGGCTTTCATGTGCTTATATACGGTTTAGTGTCCTCTTGTTTTTTTTTTTATAAGAACCTTCGGGTGAATTTAACTCAAAATATTTTTACTAGTTAACATGACAATCTACCCAAAGAAATTTAAATAAAAGCAGGAAAGTTTTTTGGGCTAAAAATACCCAGAAATAAAACCCTTGAATGCTAGTTTTCCATCGCTAAATCATAATTTTGAAAAGAGCCAACAGCAGAACATCACTTATGTATATACAGTCAATACATTTTAGCACCTTCAAGAATCCAAACTTTTAGTCACAATCAGCACAATTTCCACCGGAACTGAAATTCCTATCTCATGACGTCAAACGTCATCCTTCAGCCAAAAATCTTTTAATGCATTAAACATAATGCGCTCGAAATGAAATCAGATCAACCGAAAAAGTCTGGAGAAGCACCTGCTCTTTCAGCACCTGCTCTTTGATCATATGCAAATTCGGAGCACATGACCTTCGCTTCACCTTGGCCAGAAAAGTTCATTTTAAGGAAAGGATAATACACACAGGTTTGCTGTTATAGAAAAAAACAATCAGTGCGGGGGAGGTGTGATGCAGCCTGACTTGAAGCGGAGTTACTGTTAATCATTTTCCAATAACAACTCGTCCTGGAGAACTTTGTTTCTGTTTGTAGAAAATGACACAGCGTACGCTTTTTTTTAAATCCGTTTACAGTAACAAGGCATTTTGAATGGACGCAAAACTGTTCTCGCTCACGTTTATAGCAGCTGTAAACATTCGCTCTCTTAGTAGCCTGTTTTTTTTTGTTTTTTTTTTTACATTTTATCGATTTATTAGACCCACCCTTTTTTTTGTGACCAACAAACCACGAATCGTAAGCTTTGTAAACAAAAACAGAAAAGAGACAGTTTTATCGCTCTGGAGACTTTTTATCAAATCAAAGAAAATGCTGTTACTGCGGAACCAGCGCGAGCGTTCATGAATATGAACCTGAACTATAAGAAACACCTCCTGACCAATCAGAATCAAGGATTAAGGTTTAAAATGCGACGTTTTCCTGATAAAAAGTTGTGAATTTAATTCTGAATTCGCTATTGATGAGTGTAACAACTCAATAATTTCCTGAAAAGATTTATACGTAAAATAACAACGAACGTTTTCATTTGCTTGCAGTTTTTCTTTTTTCTTTTTTTTTAAACCCTTTAAACTTTAAGATTTCAGGTTGAACTGTTTTTCAATTTTTTGTATTTGTTTCACTGTAATTATTGAATAATTACTAACATAGGCACATCTCTTCAATATATTATACAGTGAGGTATTTGAGTAAATGTACTTTGTTACTGAAGTTAAAAGTAATTTTATTTGGCTACTTTCTAGTTTTACTGAGTATCAAAGATATAAGCAACTTTTACTCCATTTATGATCTAATTGATGTACTTTTTTTTCCACTGTATTTTAGATATTGAGCGTTAAATCTTACATTTTATACCTCTGTTAAAGATCATTAAGACTCAACACTCCTCTACACACATCTGCTGCCTGTGAGTGACTTTTTAAAAACCAGCTTCTGTTAAAGTGAAATAAAAATATTGTTCTTTCTGACACTGAGATGTGCATCAATTCTATTGATCTAAAATCGTTTACTTTAATTTGATTTTTCCATTAATTATTAATGGTTATTCTACTTTGTGACGTGATACTATCATTTTATTGGTTAATGGAACCAATTTATTGTTTTTTTTAATCTGTTTGTTCAATTGTTTGATCTTTGTTTCATTCTGATTTACGACAGAGGCTGTTTTGTTGATCTTGGATTTACAATTCGATCTGTATTTTAGAAAACAAAACATCGCAAATCAGTCGTTTTTGGCTGTGTCTCTGTGTGGAGGACGATATGAGTCAAATACTCAAGTACTATTCAAATCAGATACTCGAAGACTTTTACTCAAGTCCTATTTGAATTGGTGAATTTTACCATGTAATTGAGTACGTTTTGCAGTAAGGTGTCTATACTTTTACTTAAGTATGATTTTTAAGGTACTTTTTACACCTCTGCTATTATATATTATATTCCTTGAATTCTATATTCGCTCTGCTTTTAGAACTCTGAGAGAAAAAGTGTGTGTTCGAATATGCATGGATGCACTTCCTGACCACGGTCAAAAACATGGTTCGAATGCAGGAGTCATCCGGGTTTTGTTTGTTCATTTACAGCTGATTAATTTCCCGGCAAACTACTTTCTTTAGTGTCAGTGCTGTGGCTAGCGCTCTGTCACCCTCGAGTCCCTCCCAGACGCTCGAAAACAGTGTGACAAGTCAATTAAATGCAAAATTTTTTATCACATTTTCTTGTCTTATGTCTTGTTGTCTGGAGAAATAAGGTGTCTGTTTCACAGCTCTTGAAAGCACTAAAACCTGATTTTAAATCACCAGCACCACTAGCAGCAACACCAGAGTGTACCGCAAAGTGAGCTGCATCACTCATTAGCTAACTGTGGGGAAACTCAGAGACGCTACTCGCCCTGGTATGCACGACTCGCTGCTCAGAGACTATGAAGCTGACTATGAGTCAGCAAAACTGCAGGAAAACCACAGAAAACATCAGCAAATCCGATCAATACGTAGGTGCCGGCTGAACGGCAATAAACTGACAACATCACCTCGAGTATGGATGTCACCCCTGTACGATCCGGCACTCTTTAACGGCAAAGACGGTGTCTTCTCCACCGTGACTCACTCTGTTTACTTTTGCATATTCAGGTTGAGGAAAACCCGTTCTGCCATTCATGACCAAAGTGTCTCCTTTTAAAAGTCATTTTTGACAGCCTGACACTTCAGTTCAAAGATGTTTCCCAGAGGTAATCGAGGAGCTATAAGACGAGCGCCGAACAATAGAAGAACGCCGGGATCTGCTCCGACATCTCCCCATTCACCCGCATTGTTCTTCTACCTCCAGGCTCACTTTGTATGCATTGGAAAAAACTCTTTCGACAACTTCACCTGTCACAATCTTGTTGCTTGAGGCGCTCCCCCTCCCTCTCTCCCGTCTATTGTTTTAGCTTCCTTTCCAGGCAAATGGGACGTTGTCTCGGTGTCATGATAAAAACGGTTCTGTCTCAAACCAGTCGGGGCGTTAGCCTTTAAAAAGTATAATTGGCTGCACGAGTTTGTTTCGCTCAGAAGCCCTGAGGCGGTCTGGGAACAAAAGCGTCAAACTTGTTTTTTTCTGTGAAATAGACAAGAAAGTCTCAGAGTGACAATTCAGTGGCAGAGCAGCTCAAGAACTCGTACTAAACCAGTGCAACAATGCACTATCGACACAAGTTTGCGGACACTCGACCATATGATTGCTATGTGCTTTTTGGACCTCCCATTCCGCATTTACTCCCAATTTGCTTTTATTATAACCTCCGAGCTTCTGGGAAGATGTTTGGAGTTTGGAGTGTGGGGAGCGAACATCTTCCACACCAACCCATGTCAAGCAATTCAGCACGTGGCTTTATTTGTGTATAGAAGCATTTTCATGACGGATTACTTTTGGGTCTCCTAGTTAAGGTGAAGGGAATTTAAACGCTACGGCATTTAAACGACATTCCTATACAATTGTGCGCCTCCACCTTTCTGATAAGATTTGTGTTTAATAGTTTTGGGGAAAAACAACTCATGGTTGAAAATATCAGGCGTCCCAGGACTTGTCTATAAAGTGTATGTATCTAAACAGAAGCCTTATTTGGACGGTATAAATTGTACATGTGGAAATAGGAATCAGTTCATTTATCACTGGATTGTTTCTGGGGTTTTGATCCTGCCCAACAAATGTCATGCAAGTAAGTGCTCAAAGATGATGTCATAATGTGCAGTTAGCTGCTTAGTGGTTTGGACTTTTAATTCAAAGGTTGTGAGTTTAAATCTCGGCCCCACCAAGCTGCCACTCCTGGGCCCCTGAGCGATTCCCTTAACTGCATAGCTGCTGAGGGGTATCTGTCTTAGTCGTTCTGAATAAGGGGCATCTCCCAAATGCCATAAATGTAAATTTACCCTGTAAATGTAAATTCAGCATTATGTTCAATTCAATTCAGTTCATTTTAAGTTGTGTAGCGCTTTTAACAATGAATGTTGTTTAAAAGCTGCTTTACAGAACTTATAAATGTGTATATGTTTAGTTCCTATACGTTTGTTTATCCCTAATGGTTGAACCAGTGGAGACTGTGGCAAGGAAAAGCTTCCTTAGATGGCATGAGGAAGAAACCTTGAGAAGAACCAGATTCAAAAGGGATCCCATCCTCATTACCGAATGTCTATTCATTACAGTTCCATCATTGTTAAGGCGTGCAGTGATGGGGGATTAAATGCGACCTGTGGTCCTGATCTATTGTTATAGACTGTTGATATAAAGTCCCAATCCATTCTCAAAGTTCTGGAGTTAGTAACATCATGAACCTTTAGGCTGTTGATGTGAAACCAGACCTCAAAATGGTCAAAAAGAGATATCCATCCAGAGGGAGGGCAGTGGGATGAATCGGGCAGATCTAAAAAGGAGAAAAAGACAAAAACAATGGACGATGGTACTTCTGGAGCATGTTTAACTTGATGGAGGGAGACAGAGGGAGAGAGAAAGAGGGTAGAGAGAGACAGGGAGAGAGAAAAAAGGATTGTTAAGCATTCAATGTATCATCATGTATGCATCATTAAAAATATTGAATCCCTGCCTCATAAAAAATTTTTTTTCACATTGCACCGTATTGTACTCAGGTTCAATGGTATCGTCTCGCTAATTCATGAACCAAAATCGCTGTATTGTATCGCAGCAGTTTAATGGTTTGGTCCACAATCGATCAGTACTTTTGAATCATTTTACAGATCCAACAATGTCACCGAATATCAAAATCTCACTTTTTAAATGAAAATCCTATAGTGTCATAGGGATATTACATTATTTAATATCGATTCAAAAATCAAGAGTTTACTGTCACATGTCCAGGAAACAGTTTGTCAGTTTGAAGTGAAATCAAAGCAGATTCAGCGGTACTGTGACGTCTAATTTGTTAGATTTTGTGTTTTGTCACATCATTATTTATATTTCTATTGTAGACTCGATCACAGCAGCATCAAATATCGTATCGTTAGGTTATAAATCAAAATTATATCGTATTATACCAGATTCAGCGGAATGATCATATAATTTCTTTCTGAATTTAAATTCAATCAGACATCTAATCGAAATTGCATCATGACATCGAAGTCTGAATTTCAAGCTCCTGTGCGGCCACAGGTCCTTCGACGAGCGTTTTGAATCCTACAAACGCAGTTTGTTTTAAAATAAGCATCAGTCATGCCTCGGCGAACACGTCAACACGTCGCTTATGACAAATGAAAAATGTTTCGTCACTCGTCGCATGCTCAGAACTCCAAAACATCTCTTGCGATGAAACTCGTCGATTTTACCGCTTCAGTCTCGCGGTAAAACATGAGCATGAAGAGTCTCATGCTGGCTCGTGAACGGTCTCATTTGGGCTTTCTCTGCATTTTAATCCTAAATTATGGCTCCATCAGTGGTTAAAATGCTTTTTTTCTTTGTTTCATATACAGTACAGTACTGCATAACAAAAATAAATACTTGTTCTGTACTTGTCAGTTTCAGCACACGTCATGATTTCCTGAACGAATTGCCAAAGAGTCCAGAGATATTAGATTAGATTTAATATTGGCATATATGAAAGATATGAATAAATATTCATTCATTTTCTCCCGCTTATCCGTAATTCGGGTTGCGGGGGCAGCAGTCTAAGCAGGCCCCCGCCTTCGACTGCTGCCCAATCCTCACAGCACCGTCCCTTACGGTCCCTCCTGGAGGTGGTGAGCCCACGGGAAGGCGGCCCCACGTCACTCCGACGTCACGGACCTTGATATTTCCCTCGTAAGGGACCCCCGGAGCATAGAGGGTTAAGGGCCTTGCTCAAGGGCCCAAGAGTGGCAGCTTGGCGATACCGGGGCTTGAACCCCAGACCTTCTGATCGGCAACCCAGTGCCTTAACCGCTGGAGCCACCACTCCCCCTCGATAATTAATCCATAATTAATCATTATGAATAAATAATGATTAATAAATAAATATGATATGATTGATATGAATATAAACAAACAGTACATGGAAAGGGGATTATATACAATGAGTGCAATAGTCATGGATAGTGAATGCAGGAGATATTGTATACAGTGTTTATGAAAAGGTTATTATACATATGTGATATGGAGATTGCAAGAAAGGAGGTATGTTATTATACACAGTATGTGCGATGGTTATAATAATGTATATGAGGTTTTTTTTTATATTTGTGATGACAATGTGCACATCATGAATTCTTGGTTTGGAAAATCAAACTGTTGGTTTTCCAAACACATGCAATCTGTACAGTACTGGTGAATACCTCTTTAGGAATTATGCTATAAATAACATCTTGTCTTTTTCTGCCTTCTTGACATTTACTGAATATAAAAGCAAACACAATCCGCTCTCAGCGCGTTAACCCCTGGTCAAACAGTTTCCACATGCTCCTGTTTCTGAAAAGGTTTTGTTCATTGTACAGTCCTGTACGTCTAAATCCCCCCCTCCTCTTCTTTTTTTTCCATTTTGACAGTTTCCAAGCTTACAGGAGACCAAATGAGAACTCCAAAGCATGCAGGTCTTAAAATATGGGATTTCTCTCCTGAACACAGGCTGGCCACCTTTAGGGGAATTCCACCTAATTTAGACTAAGATGTATTTTCCACCAAAAAATAAAAGAAAGCTTTCAATATATGCTTCATTGGACTTCACAGCTTTATATTATAGTCCAAACCACAAAGAGGCCATACTGTGTCTGGAGAAAATCCATAACATGTGTTTGCATATTGTGCAATATTGTGACGTGATGAAAGCGTCTAAGAGCGGCTCCTGTTTTGTGTCGTTGCAGGAGGTGCCGAGCAGCTGGCAGGTCCTTGGCACGGTTCCATACAGGTAGGAGGTGATGTAAGGAAACCCCGCCTGTTTGATTTGTGCTCGGTGGACAGCTTTGTCCCAGATGTTGACTCATTCTGGTTCTTCGTTGATTCCCAAGAACCTCGGAAGTTGACTTTGGCAATAAATTACCTCAAGGATTAGGCGTGACTATGGTTTGATTCTTTGCCAAAAAATGTCCATTAAGATGTTGGAAGAGATCTTTCATGAACCTTTCTGTGATATTCCGTTGGTTTATTGGAGGAAGGGCAATTAGACATGAGGATGGTGAAGAAACCATCCGTTTGCCAAGCCTATGAATAGTGTGTTCCTCAGAATGAGGGTTTGATAGGGTTCGGAAAGCGCTGAGGATTGGTGCAGACCCCTGATGGGTGGTGTGAACCTTTTTTTGCGAATTCATCTAAAAGAATTGTCCTTCTGCTTTTGTTTATTTAGGAAATACAACTTTTTGATGTTTCTTTATTTTTTTCACTGTCTCTACAGCCTCATTTTATTTGACCTTAGGCAATACATAGTTGATCTGCATGCTTTTGGTTTCATGTAACTGTGAAGCAGGAGGTGTTGCACTATAAAAGCACCATCAGCATAATAACCTCAGTTGTGCACGCCGCCACTTTACCCCGGGAATATGTTTTAGTCAGTGGTGACTCATTCAATCTTCCCAATAGCATCTCTAATGGTGAGATTTGTGCCTGTGCTTTGTGGTGAATGCAAGCAAGCTGGGGAAGGTTCTTTAAAACCATGTAAAGCACATATACGCTCTGTCTCACACAGAAGACAATCAGGAAAAAAACAAGTCACGCTGTGTTCAAAGCAAACATACGTCATTCTGCATTTGCGATAAATAACTACATAAGCAATGTTTTGATTGTTGAATTGCTCCCTTTTTCGTTTGGGGTGAAGGCAGGGAGTAGTTTTTCTTATTGTTTTTCTTGCATAGTTAAATTTTTTAAGAATAAAAATAATATATATTTTTTTTAGAATATATTTTTTAAATGAAATGATTTTTTAAAATTAGTTTTGCCGTTTATTTTTAGACTATGTTAATTAAATTGATGAGTTAATTCTTAATTCGTAAATTAGTCGTAAGATCGAGATCAAATCTTCACATGGCAAAGTTTCCATTTGTTCTTCTATAGCATTCACTCAGCTTCAGTATCCATCTTAATCCTGCTTTCTGGGTCGTACTGGATCGCTGTGTATAAACTGTATTGGGACTTTTTGTTCCTCCAGTCCATCACAGAGCACCATGCACACAGACGTCTACAACTAGCAGGAAATGAAACCTATCCGCATAGATACGTGTTTTTGGACGGTTTGAGGAAACCAGAGAATCCAGAGGAAAACACACATGAACATAGGAAGGTAGAACATGCACAAATCCCACACAGAGTGCAACCCAAACCCCTGGCAGAGATGTTCCTCACTGCCTTACTCACTGTATATATAGCTCTGAAAACTACATGACTGAATCCAGCAACCACAAGCGAGGGTGAAATTGGGTTACCCCCTGGAGTGAAATGGGGAAAAACTGCATTTAAAAGTTTCTTCTGGTTTTGCTGCAGGAGCATCATGGACAGTTTGACAGCTGGTGTATGATCACAAACCGAAATGTTTACACACAATGTCATTAAAAAAAAATAATAATAATAAAAAAATTCACCCAGTAAATAAAGTCAAACATGTTCAATGCAAAGAAATATAAACAAATTAATAAAAAAATAAATAAATTATATATATATATATATATATATATATATATATATATATATATATATATATATATATATATATATATATATATATATATAAACAA
Source organism: Silurus aristotelis (assembly GCF_946808225.1). Classification (NCBI taxonomy): domain Eukaryota; kingdom Metazoa; phylum Chordata; class Actinopteri; order Siluriformes; family Siluridae; genus Silurus; species Silurus aristotelis. Next base: position 26,395,714 of record NC_139587.1, on the reverse strand, counting down.
ACTGATTTAATAAATAAACAAATACTTAAATGGGTTCTCACTTTCTGGAGAAAATCCCCCCAAACAAAATTAATAAATAAACAAACGAAAAAAACAAAAAATAAAGTCTTGTTTCTATGTAAAGAAACAACAAACAAACCAGTAAATAGATAGTGATGTATTCCTTATCTGAATAAAAAATAAATAAGCAAATCATTAAATAGATTGAGACATTCACTATGTGAAGATAATAAACAAATAAACAATCAACAAATAAATAAATAAAGTCAGATATTCACTATGTGAAACAAACAAGCAGATAAACAAATAAGTAAATAAATAGAGGCATTCACCATGTGAAGAAGAAAAAAACAAATTGAAAGAAAGTGTGGTATTGTGTGAAGGACAAAAAAAACAAACAAACAAATAAATAGGGACATTTACCATGTAAATGAAGTAATACGTAAAACTATCAATATAGTCAGACATTCACTACGCAAAGGAACAATAAAGAAAGAAACAAAAAAACTAATAAATAAAGCGAGACAATCAGTGTAAAGAAATGATGTCTTTTAGACAATCTATTATAGAGTTTTTTGGTTTCGAAATAAAATCTTTTGACTGTTTCTCATTTATCTGGCTGCTTGATGGAATTCACTTGCAGAGGCATTTGTTGGGTTTTCCCATGCAAACACACTCATGCATCAGCTACTCTCTCTCTCCTTTTATGTACACCCCCTACACAAACCTTCAACATGGTGTGTATTTGTTCTACACGACTAAATTATATTCATTCAACTCAGAAAATTTCTCTCTGCTCATGGCTGACTTGGTGCTGATCAGTAAAAGGGTTTCATTTCACTCTCAGTGACACATCAGCATTGTATTTACTTCAAAATGTCTTTGTACGTCTCTCAACATAAGTACAAGCTGTTGAATTACAGCTGTATTCCTGTAAACGCTCACATGTGAGATTTCTCTCCATTCTATCTTTAGTTCCATTGAAGGCGAAACCACATTTTTATTTCTGTACTTCTCTATTGGATGCTACACTTCTCTAGTCTGAAAGTGATTCATTGTAAGTTCTCAATGGGAATGTCCATAACCCTGTGTAATAATTTAGCTCGCTGACTTTAAGCTAATTTTTAACAGAAAGTTTTTTTTTGGACTGGAATTTGTCTGGATGGCAAATCATAAAATCAGAGCTATAAGCCAGAGTATGTGTGTTTGAACTGTAATAAAAAACGGTGCTAACTAAGCTTACAAATATGATTTCGAACAGACTTACTGTCTACTTACTGTAATTTTTCTCACCTACGTAATTTTTGACGCTTTTTCAGCTGCTGCATTTTGCCGTCTTAACACTGTTTCTGTTCCTGATTCATATCCATTAGTTAAAATTGAAAGCTGTAGGTAATGTTGGTTCAGCTCATTTTAATCAGTTCGAGTTAGATTTGTGTTAGAGATAAAGGCACCTAGTATGAATATCTAGGTATACTGTTCGGTCTTAGAAATCTCCTTCGGCATTCGGATCCCAAATAATTCAGGTTACTGTGATCTTATAGTATGATGTGACACTGTCTGACATATTGGGTTAAGGATTGGTTTGGGACAAAAGAATTGGGACACCTGACTTTTCCAGACATATGTGGTTTGTCCCCAAACTGTTACCACAATGTTGGAGGTACACAATTGTATAGGACGTCTTTGGAGGCTGTAGCACGAAATTCTTCCTTTTATTTAAACTAAGAGACCTAAACCTGTTTCAGGATGACAATGTCACTGTGCACAAAGCCAGCTATATGACGATATGGTTTGCATGGGTTGGAGTGGAAGATCTCCTGCTATAGAGGTCCAAGAAGCAGAATCTGAATCATCTTTATTGCTGAACATCATCGGTTGCATGTACGAGGTGCTAGCTCTGCTTACAAGAAAGTATTTTATTTATCTATGTTTACACACTGTCACCTTCAAAATAGTCCCCTTACATAGCAATACAGCGCTCCCCGCATTCCTGCCACTTCTGGAATGTGTCCTGGAAATCTTCTTTTCGAACCTTGTCAAGCACCTTCTGCTATTTGCTCTGGTGTCAAAACGGGGACCTTTGAGCTGGAGCTTCATCTTCGGGAAGAGGGTGAAGTCCTCCACAGTCCACAGAAGCAAAATCTGTATGGTAGAGTGGGTGAGGAAATGAGATCATGTGGATTGTTCTCCGACGATCATCATGCACAAGTTGCTGAATGATTTAGACATTTCAGGGATTGAGCTCGTCGAAGATCTTTCTGATCTCTTGTCATATAGTGGTTTGTCGTATGTCAAAGGTATGTCATGTCAAATGTCTCTCTGGCAGATTTGTTCAGTTTCATGCAGAATCGCAAACGTAGTAACGCACCTGAACAGAATAGCACCAGTTAGCAAAAACTCGAAACTTTTTTAAAACCACCTCAATATAAGGCAAAAGCGTTTTGAACACGTGCTTCTGTCCCACACATTCTGTTGGTGATGACATGGCAGACAGCAGACACATCTTGTGTGTGAATCAAACTTCTTGGCGAGTTGCGCAAAAGAGATAAAACAAAAAAAAATGATTAGCATAGAAAAGTGTCAGTGCTGTTCTTTCTACTTGGAAGGATATGTTGTGCAAAACATTCTGCGAAACTCTGTTTTGAAGAAGTTTGAATGTCAAGAGGAACAGGAATGGGCAGTATTTATAATACATGTATTTCAAATACAAATTTCAAATATAAAATAGGATTTTGTCATTTGTATTTAAGAGGGTTGATCACTAATCAGAGTAGAGCGCACGTTTCAGTTTAAACTTGCTTGGCAGTGGCGAATTTCGGAGACATGGGCAGCTGCCCAGGTAGGCATCTTGTCATTTAGGCGGCACTGGGGGACAACGCAAATATATATATACCGCTAATTTGCATGGTCGCGTCCATTATTATATCATGTCACGGTCGGGACTCGAAGTGCGCACCCCCCCAGAGAAGTTCCTTCACTTATACACTCAGAAAGGAGAGGCGGAGTTGGGTGACGTCACATCAGTAAGGAAAGCTGAAGCCAAAATCTAATTGTGGATGACAAAAAAGGTCTAAACCCTCAGGAGCCCAATTCAGCAAAACGAGGAAAGAAGGATGGGGGGAAACGTGCAAAAGATAAAGTTCTGTGTGCAGCTCTATCACTCATGTCGTTATAAAGAGAGTAAAGACTAATGCATTTAATGAAATGGGCTAATAAATGTATATCACTTAGGTTATGCTGTTTCCTGCTGTGCTTTTACCCACAGAGCAACAAAATTCCTTTTAGCTGCATAACATTATCATTTATAGTATGTTGTTTATCATAATTTGTGTAGCAACGAAACAATTACAACCAAACTGCTCTAATTGGACGGTAGTTAAACTCGCACTTATTGATTCGGTTCCTTTAATTGAGGGTGATGTCATAAAGGTTTTCTGTGATTGTACTAAAAAGATCCTGAACTGAGGTCAGTAAGGAGAATCTCCAGTGCAGCTTAAAAGATGTATATTATTAAGAATATAGATGTTGTATGTATCTTGTGGATACAATTATCCAAGGAGTTGTTTGGTTCTTTGGTTCCGAGAGTTTAAATTGTGCACAATGACGTGTATTTTATTGTGCAATAAGGCATTTAGGATGATGTTTATTTATGAAATAGAGCTCAGAAATGTATCTAAATTTATGGACTGCTCTGAGAATATGTTTTACTCATCCAGTGACTGTAGCTGAAGCAGAGACGAGCTTTTCAGAGCTGAAACTCATCAATGGGGGAGACGTTGGGTCATGGCGTGATTCACCCAGTGCTTCATTCAAGCTGAAACCACCATTGCCGGTTGACGGTATCTATTTAGCCCGAACATACAATTCAGCTTCAGTTCAACATCAAGCAGAACATTTAGAGAGGAACAAAAGACTCGAACTCGCAACACAACACCTGTGGCCTTATTTGTGTGATTTTTTTGCAGTCATTGAAAAAAAGGTTTTGGGCTCGTGATCATTTGAATAGATTCAGTCAGTGTTTTACTCATTATCATTCTTTTAATAGACCAGTGTGCTGAGAGGAACATTAGATTCTTTTCACATAAACTGAGCTGATTAAGCAACGAGTCTTGATAAGCAAAGAGAATGATATATAAGACATTCATAATACAAATCATATTACTTGGATACTTAAATACATTTGAAGGCAAATACGTTTGTATTTTTACTCAAGTGAACGTTTAAAGAGAGCACTGTTACTTTAATGGAGCAGTATTTTACCTGCTGTATCTCTACTTACATTTACATTTACATTTGCGGCATTTAGCAGACGCCCTTGTCCACTGGTTCGCAAGATTACAAACTTATTATAAATATAACTCTTGAATTTTACAAAGCAAACTTGGAAAGTGCTAATTTAAGTGTTCCAGGAAGAGGTAGGTGCTCAACCGTTGCTTGTAGATAGCCAGGGACTCCACTGTACGGACATCTAGGGGAAGTTCATTCCACCACCTCGGTGCCAGAACAGAGAAGAGCCTTGGAGTATACTTACCTCTCATTCTGAGAGAAGGTGGCACCAGTCGAGCAGTGCTGAAGGATCTCAGACAGTGTGGTGCAGTGCGAGATGTGATGAGATCTCTGAGGTGAGATGGTGCTGGTCCATTTTTGGCCTTGTAGGCAAGCATCAGTGTTTTGAATCTGATACGTGCCAGTGTTGGGAGCGCAGCAGTGGGGTGGTGTGGGAGAACTTCTACTCAAGTACATGCTTTGTGTACTTTATCCACCACTGCAATGAATGACTGCCTGACACATAATATATTATTATATTTATGATTAACAATCAAATGATTAATTAGTGCATTAGTAACTAATGCAAGTGGCAATCAGTTGTCTTTTTATGAATGACTTGTTTGCTATTGAGTCACTGTTGCTGATTCAATGTAGTCCTTCGTTACCAAACACCAAGTAACTAAATTGGGATACAATTATAAGTCATTCATTAAACATTTAATGTAAACATTAAACTGTTGGTTAATTTAAAACTAACCTTCATCTGGGAGATCACAGGGATAGATATGTGAATATTTGATCTGTTAACTGGTTGTATGTGTCAGATTTGTTGGGTGACTCGGCCAGAGAAAAGCTGTTGCTATTAAACATTGTTTACTTTGTCAACTCAGACAGTGTAATGTCAATTAATAGAATGTTTGCGAAGAAATTTCATAATCCCTTGTGAAAGTATTTTTTTTTAGCATTTTTTAAATACAAAAATACAGTAGTTCATTTTTGATACCTGTGTTTTGTAGTTAATTTTGAGACACTTAAAGTTAAGGTATTTTGTATTTTATATTAAAATACATTTTGATGTGTTTTTCCCAACCCTGAGAAGGAATTGACACAATGCCACACCTGTGTATTTTTACTCTTTTGTCACTGTTCCTTGATGTAACAGTTTGGTTTAATCCAATGGGTCAAATTTCGGACTAAAACATAAAGGTACCGGTCGGATCAGGCCAAACTATCTCAAGTCCAGGCTTCAGTATAAAGTCAATGTAGATCCTACAATGTATATACTTAACATGTGTTTGTTCATTACTTATTTGTTTCCACATCGAGAATGACTCGGCAGTTCCAGTGTGTGACTCGGCGCACTGGTGCTCAGATTAAGTTTCTCTTTCTCGGGCTGAGCCTCCCATAGCTGAGCTACACAGTTTTCCCAACCCTGTGTTGTGTGATGGAATCGGACCTCCTCAGCAAAACTGCACAAAAAATTGTGTGTGTATTTGTGTCAGTTCTCGTCAGGATTTAAAGGTCGTAAAGTTGCAGTTCCTTTTCCATCATTCGTGCAAATGACACACTGAAAGTGAGCGAAGACACCAAGGTACCATTTTTTTTGTTTATTTGTTTGTTTTGTTTTTAGAATTAGATTTGATTTGCTATCTGAAAAAAAATCTCTCTTGCGCTAAATAAAAGGTTTTGAAAGGGTTCGGATTAGGCAGATTTCTCAAGTGGGGATTTTTCTCTCCATATGTTCTGTGTACAAGTCATCCGACTTGTAATTCCCACCTTAGAAGTGGCACAGTCTGAATGAGAACACTTCTTACCCCCTTTAAACTCGAATGTGTCTAATTGAGAAGAAACACTCACATCCTTGTATAATTTTACAGCAGGTGAGGCAAGGTCACGCATCGGCTGCCGCACTGTAAAATGCAGCGCTGTAAATGCTCCCCTTTAACTATTTATCTTTTTTTTTAAGTCCTACCATATCCTCCCTACCACTGTAGATCTTAGCCCAAAGGATGAGCTCAGGTGATAAAACTGTTTAATTTTTTTTAAACCACTTCCTCCTGAGGCTTTCCTGCTAAACACTTGCAGTCATTCTGAGTCTAGTTTTGCACAGAGTTTATGAGTCGGATGCTTGATGGACAGGGGTATCTATTTAAAAGGGTAAACTCTAAGTTTTAAGATTGGACTACTTGTTCATTTAGAGTAACCCTAACCCCTTACCACATATCAAATGGCAGTGGGTTCCACTCTTAGTGTTGTCTAACAGCTTAAAGAAAATAAAGGAAACATCTGGTGTTTGCAGCACTGCTGCACCAGATCACAACAGCCAGCACCCAGAATAGTTAGAGTGCTGCAATCAGGCCTCGAGTAGCACTGAAGCAGATACTGCACATGTCGTTATACATTTCTACCACAGATCATACAGCTGTACGGGTGCTGGTGTGTGTGCGGATGTGTGTTTTTGTTTATGGGTCTCTGGGTCTTGTCGACTTCAAAGGAGATTATTTGAGGTAATTCCACTGTCATGTGTACAAATGCAAAATGATCCTAGTGCTGGTACTAGTCCTGGGAAATTGTAGGTTAGTGGTTAAGGATTGGAATTTAGAAGGTTGTAAGGCATAGCCCTTAAAACCTGGTCAGTTGTATGAATGAAATAAATAAAGGTGCTTTATACTTGCCATTTGTACTTTACAGCACAGTAAATTTCTTTCTTCGCATGTCCCAGCGGTGTTAGGAAGCTGGGGTCAGAGCACAGGGTCACCCATGATACAGTGCCCCATGGTGCACAGAGCATTAAGGGCCTTGCTCAAAGGACCCAAGAGTGGCAGCTTGGCGATACCGGGGCTTGAGCTCCCGACCTTCTGATCAGTAGCCCATTGGTTACTGTAATTTTAAGTCAGGTGGTGGGATGTGGTAGTTCAGTGGTTAAGGCTTAGGACTCTGTATCAAAAGGTCACAATATAAAAACCCAGGACCACCAGGCTGCCACTGCTGGGCTAGTGCAAGGCCCTAAACTGCTCGGTTGTAAGTCATTTTGGATAAGGACAAGCTGCCAAATGCCATAAATGTAAGTCAGCACAGCATCTACATTTAATCATGAACTTGCACTTGGGGAAGTTTTGCAGAGACAGTTAACCTACCAGCATGTTTTTGGCTGGTGGGTGAAAACCCTCATGGATAAAGGGGCAGTATTCTAGATGTTAGAGATTTGAGACTGCAATGGTATATGCACTATAACACTTTGCTGCCATGACAAAAAAAGAGCTGATTTCATAATTTTTGTTTGTGTGAAAAATCACAAAATGAATTACTCAATTATTGTAAAATATTTTTTTTATATTTATCCCTAATGATCAAGCTAGTGGTGACATTAGCAAGGAAAACCAATTAGGAGGATCTGATCTAACCTAGCAGTCACAGTTTCATGCCGTACTTCTGCTATTTGGTCCAGTGATCTTTAAAAAAAAGTAAAATTCTCTGGAACAACATATCCAAACAGTATACATTACACAAGAATGTGTTTTATTATCATCATTGAGTACTAGTGTGCACTCCTGGATTGCAGCAGAGCAAAAGTAAGAAGCAAAACCCCTGTCTTCAGGTTTTAGCCACCACTTACTGTAGTATCTGAAAAGATCCCATGGCTGGATTTTATTTAGTTTAAATCTACCCCCTGCAATTCAGCATTAGTGATGCCCCTATGCACTTGAGTCTTGCACTTGAGGAACCCCTTTTTTCATGCTAAAAGCTTATACATTAGTATCTGTATTGATGCAAGTGGGATGCTTAAAACTGTTTGGTAAAACCTTGCCAATGGAGGTTGTTTGGCATCAAATCCAGCCATAAATGTGGATCTTGTGATATTCTGCATTGCAATAGATCCCACTCAGAATCATATATAGCAGCCAAGTGGGTGGGTTCAAGTAATAATATTACTAATAATTACTGTTGACCAAAAGAGAAAATGCTTGCAAACGGGAACTTGCCTTTTCCCAGAGTCAGCGATGGGAAGAAGCAATACCTCCCTTTTTGGTGGCTCTTGCTGCAGTCCATCCCTAGGGCAAATGTAATATTAATAGGGCTCCTGATAAGATGGCAAAGGCCCAACCACTCTGCTTGTGCTTGCATCTGAACTTTGCCTCAAAAAGTAAGATTATGTGGTTAAAAACAGACATTCCTGCAACCAGAATTTGTTCTGTCTGCAGTATCCAGTATTGTGGAATACTGTATGCAGTATTTTTTTATTTAAGATGAGTGACATATTAGCACATGGAAAGGTGGCAACCCAAAATGGCTTTAGCAAGCGATGTGGCTCTCACCTGTAGACTGCTGCGATTTTGGACTATGGTTAACTCTGTCAATTAGACATCTATGTCATGATTCTATGCCTAGAAATTGTGCAATTAGAGTAAATAAAAAAAAAGGATATAATCACTTTAGTGGTGTTTCAGAAGGAAGAACCAAAGACTTTCAACTTGGCTGATCGTTTTGCTCGGATGAGAAAGGAGATGAAACGATGCCGAGAGGATCTCACTGCATTCCTTTTTGCCCCTGACTCCCCTTCATATCTTGCTGAAATGGGATGAACTCCATTGGGAAGGGTTGCCATCACTGCACTGAGCAGCCAGCGTCGTACTGTACATACCGACATACCAGTGTGATGAAGGTGAAGGTCCCTCAGCGAGTCGCAGGCGGGTAGCCCACCCAGTCTCTGGCCCACCGTGGCTGACCTTCCTGCGTTCCTGCCCACTGGCCGGCTTAGGATCAAGGGCAAGCTGTGCGTCGGGGGACCGGCCTAAAAAGCACTGCGGCCCCGCCATCGCTTTTATGCTTTGGCCCAGGAGTGCAATTTCTTCAAACGCTATTTCCTGCAGATAAGACCCAAACCATTCCTCCCGTTTTCTTGTTATGAAGTCTAGGAGATGGGGTGAGGGAGTTAGGAAAAATGCTGGTCAGAATTCACCCATGATTTAAACCATGCAAACACATCCAGTCGTCTTGAACTCAGGGCATATTGATAAAAAGGTGTATATAACTTAAGTTCCCTTGCTGGATTATGAAGCAATATGATTAGGACATGACTGGCCAGTGAAATTGTCTCTCTGTTTTGGCCCTAAATGCCTTAATCGTGCCTGCATTACACTATTACTCTACTCACCCAAGACCTCGCAAATTGTTTCCAGCTTTAAGGGAAGTCTGTTAAGATAGTTTGCCGACTGTGATAAGAGGTAGGTTTTAATATATACAGTGTCCTGCTCTGTCTTATTCCCTCTCCCCTTTTCGCTCTCTCTCTCTTTCTCTGTTTGGTGTTTAGACTGCAGAAAGTCCAGTATTGCTGCAGTATTTATGTCTTATCTTTTAATGTTTGACCTTAAAGCAAGTCGGCATGATCCACATTCCCACAGTCAAGAATACCACTAATCTAAAACCTCGGATAACATAATCTCAAGTTTCCTAGAGCGGTTGACAGGGATAGAGAATTAAGTCAATAGCATTATTAGTATGAATTGTGTACTTGCACAAGATATACAGCGTGCATGTGAGTAAACGCACGTCATACCTTACCATGGCTGAACTCGGTTACTCCGGACGAGGGGATGAACGGAGCCAAAAGAGAGGTTTGTGCTTTTATCTGTCCATGTGTGCATGCTGTGATCCAAATCATTCATAAAGCCACTTGCTTGGAGATCCAGGCCATCCTGCTCATTATCAGCCTTCTCCTGGCTATTAGGCTGGAATGAGAGACTGTCATCGCAAGCTCATCTTGCAGATAACGCACAGGTCTACAGGGATGGTGGCATCAAAGCCCTGTCAGTTCTCCTTCCTCTTGCTCGGCCTCTGTTTGATGTGTTTCCTCGCCATGCCCCTCTGTACGTGTGCATTGCGTTATATATCTCTGCCAACCACATTATTTTGGGACCTCATTTTCTCTAAGCAGCAGTTTTTCTGCAATGTCTCCACCTCTTCGCAAAGTCCCCTTTTGCTCGCCTGGCTTTTCACAATGTAAATAGTGTAGAGGCCTCAGTATATTATATTTTTAGATGCAGAGCCAAAAACAGAGGGGAACAGAATCAGCGAACACACAGACCCATCAGTTAATTTTAACGTGTCTGTGTTTATATATGATAACAATTGCTTAAACATATTAGAGAGAAAACCTAGAAGTAACCACAGAGAGATATCTGGACGTCCGTTCTTGTGTGTGTCTGTATGTGAGTAGAAATGTATTTGTAGGCAGAGTAAGGGTAGTGGCTTTGTGGTCATCTTGTGCATGTTCAAACCCTCTTGAATTTTAATTACTTTTTAATCTACTTTTTTAATTTGATGTATTTATTAGCTCCAGCTTTTAATAATAAACACTCAATTTCATAAAAGTAAAAATACACTGGCCACTTAGTAAGACTTACCAAATGATTTTTGACTAGCACTAAAGTGTCATAACCATAAAACAATGTTTCTGTAGATAATGTGTCTCCTGCAGTGGTGGACGAAGTACACAAACCATGTAGTTGAGTTAAAGTAGAGATACACTCGGCACACTGGAGATATTGTTCCAGTAAAAGTAAAAGTGTCCCTTTAAACTTTCACTTGAGTAAAAGTACAAAAGTTTTTGGCTTCAAAAGTATCCAAAGTATTATGATTTATTATGGCGATTATGGTTCTATTATTTTTGTCACAAGACTCTTTGCTTAATCGACAATCTATTAATAGAATGATATTAATGAGTCAAACACTGATTGATATTTATTCAAATTAGCATGAGCCCAAAACCTTCTTTTCAACTACTTAAAAAAATCCACGAGTTTCGAGTTTCTTCCGTCATTTATCCCGCTCAAAATGTTCTGCTTGCTGTTGAACTGATGCTGAACTGTATGCTGGTGATAAGTAGATACCACCAAGTGGCAATCAAAACAAGTGTAAAACAGAGCGTGCGCTCGACCCTGATCGGTGACTCGCTGCGTGTTTGACCAGTTTTTATTCTTATAAATAAAAAGCAATGACTGATTTTGCAAAATGTAGTTGGGTGAAAAGTCAAATATTTGACTTTTACTGTAACTTCACTACATTTCAAAGTCTTCCCAAATAGAAATACTTCAGTAAAGTACAAATTAACGAAAAAGCTACTTACGTACAGTAACGAATTACGTTTACTTCCTTCCTGTCCACCTTTTTTTTTCCCCTAATTGCCACCTTCAAATGTTCTACATTGATCCTGGAACTTCTAGCAGAGCTCTTAAAATTTACCCAGCTCAGCGTTTGCTTTGGTATTGAACAAGGCATGCTGTTCATAAAGAAAGATTACGGTCATCACAGCATACGTCTCCCTCCCCTCTATCCACACACCTCTCTATTGGCATAAAGTGTCCAACTATTGCACAATGTGTCCTCTCATAAGTGCAAACGAAAGGGTAAAAGTTTCATTGTTTGGACAGCATCTGTCCGAGGGCCATGAGCTTCAGTGTGTGGGGTGTTTCCAGCTTCATTCTCCTCCAAGAAGATTACCTTCAGCTGCATCCTTAGCCAGCTGATGACACACATCTGGGCTTCTGGGCCCCAAGCCAGCCCGAGTCCTCTTGCTGCTGATGTTTCTGTTGTAGTCATCATCATCATCATTGTTGGATGTTCTTCTTGTCAGACAGGAAACGCCCTTTTCCCAGCCTTTTCACACTCTTCAAAAGTGAAACAAAACCACAAAATTTCCTGACTAAACAACAAAGCAAGTGATGGGCCTCTGTGTGAGTCTTTCTGAACGAGGCATACCCTAGAGGAAGCTCTTATATATATATATAAGCGCAATTGACATTTAGCTTTGCTACGTTTGACTCTGATAGACTCAAATGGCAGAGCAAGCGCTGTGTTTTTTAGTGACCCACTAATCTTGTGTTTTACATTTTTGCGTAGGTGGATTGCTATTGTTACAAAATACCCAATGCAAAGGAGACAAGCTGTCTTAATGACTCAGTGTGTAGTTTCCACTACTCGCCTGTTCTCATTTTGGTTACTGCTCAATCAGTTCTTCAACGAACATGTAACATTCGGCTTGATTAAGTTTGAAACCTTCACTTTGTTGGTTTGCTAAGTCTGCAGGTTGTCAAATTACTTCAGACTGATAAAACAGGAGCAGACTGAAGCTGTTAAACAGTGGCTCGCTCTGTCCACTGTCTGAATGGTGTCTCTTTTCTTTTTCAACTCCACTGTGCTTTGCCAAGCGTCCAGAACCTACTCACTGGTCTGAACTGTTTTTTTGGAGCTTTGATGAGCTCCAGTGATGATGAATCTTTCGTTTTTCCTGTCCCCCCCATCTACTGCAGCAGCTTTCTGGCACTGACTGCGTGAAGGCCACGGAGGCGGATGTGTTTTGAGGAGGGCCTTCCACCCATGGTCACAAAAGAACTGCCCAAACATCTCCCCTCATCCTTCCTTCCTGTGAGCACCCTGAGCATGACATCATCAGCCTGGAGAAAAAAAGGAATTATAAGAGGAGGGAAGAGGGAAAGGACAAAGTGGGAGTGAGGTAGGAAAGGATGATTAAGAAAAGAGAAACTTTAAATAAGTAAATATCTAAACTTTGATCAGATGAGCTATTCAAATATCATTTGATTATAAAAACATATGTTTTCTTCCTATCTGCCTTTCCCTCTGTGCAGAATCTCATAACGCACCGAGGCTAATAAAGTGAATTAGGGCCAGAACTGTTGAGATGCAGCACAAGGCCCCTTTTCAGTGTTTCTCCAGGGCCGAGACTTTTTTCTCCCATTTTGCCCTCCCCAACCTTTCCACATTTGAGTAAGTTTTGTGGTTTAATTCTTGCTAGCTCTCTATAGGGGCATCTGACACATTCAACCGGTCCCATATCCATATGCAAAAGTGCACAGACAAGCACTTCAAAGCCACGTGCAACTCACACTAGGTTAAAGATGGCAAAAAGATGGCAAAAAGAAAATGAGACACAGATAGTGAGAGAAACTTTTTTTTTAAACTTTTTTAGAGACCCAACTGTAAGAGCAACACACCCCAAACACTTCTCTAAACCACCAGCATAACCATCAATTTTAGCTTTTGTCATTCAGGGCCATGGACACAGCAGCTGGACACAGGAAGTCTGAGTTCCATGACTTCTCAGCCAATCAGCTGCCTCCAGCTGTCCTGCTCTCAAACACCATTCACGAGGGTGGCTGCTGCCTGCTACTGACAGCAGTTCCTTCAGCTGGCCTTCGCAGTTCTTCCTTCCTAAATTCTCAACTGTGCAGACACATCTGCCACATCCCCCTCTAGCAACTGACCTCTCTTTCCCTCTCACTTTCCTTTTAGCTTATATGAGACTTTATTTGCCTGCACCAAGATTCTTAGAATCCCCCCCTTACTTTTTTTCTGACTTTTTCCTGTATACTACCCCTATATTTTATTCAGTTCCCTTCACCAGAGCCCTGCTTGCTTTTGTTCCAGGTGTTGGTGATTGGGGTCAGAGGGTGGTGAGGGTGGGGGTGCCCAGACTCTGTATAGTGAGGCCAGTGGTGGATCAAAGCTCGGCCTTGTAAAACGATCTGAAAGAGTTTCCCATTAGCATCCATCAGGGTACTCTGAAAGCTCCTTGCTCAGCTGAGGGAGTCTAAGGGCCCCCCAGAGTAGGTGAGCGAGAAAGAGAGAGAGAGAGAGAGAGAGAGAGAGAGAGAGAGAGAGAGAGAGAGAGGAATGTTGTGGGGCAACAAGAGAGCAACCTTGCCGAAGACATGTGAGAACACCATGCAGTTTCTGCTTTTTTTTCCCTTTTTACTCGCTTTGACTTTATCCTATTGTGCAACCATCTTTTTCTGCCTCTCACCTTTCGGTTCCTCGCCTTCGATTTCAGTGAATCTGTAAAAGGAGAAGATTACCGTTTTCTCCATAACTCATGATCCTCAGCAACTACACACTCATGCTTTATACTGTTGAGAACTTTGAGATGAATAATAAAACAATAACTTATATAACTCGATCTAATGTATTTGATTCATTCATTCATACACCTTTTGCTTTATCCCAATCAGCTCTAGAGCACCATTCATTCACACAGAAATTACTACATTTTATTTTATTAAAATTTTTTATTGTTTTTCAATTGTATGAAATCATTTTGTACCTGTGCAGGTTTGAATAGTGAAAATCATTGATGGGTTATACAGACTTATCTCTTATGTCATATCCACACTAACAGATCTTCTTTTGAAATGGCGTTTTCAGTCAACGAAAACGTAGCTTTTTGAAAACGCTCTCCAAAGTGGATACATTTGGACAAAAAATGTCATTTTGCATCACAGTGTGGACTGTGTGCTTGCTACGGCAGCACATATACTAAAATTGGAACGATACAGAGAAGATTAGCATGGCCCCTGCGCAAGGATGACACGCAAAATCTTGAAAATGGAGGCTTTCGAAAAAACTATGACACATTTTTCGTCTTCGATGTGACATTTCAAAAGCTGGAAAGTAAATAAACGCCAGGCAAAAATGTTCAGGGACGTAAGCATTTTTCAGATGTTTTAGTAAAAATGAACAGCATTTAATTCAAATGATTGAAAATGAAAGTGTGGACATGGACATATATGCCGTTTTCACATTTGTCCGCATTAGTGTAGACGTAGCCCTAAATCAACACAAACAATCAGAGAGCAACAAACTGAAATTGCTTGAGCACTGAACCATTTTATGTTTACGTATATAGCATTTGGTAGGTGCCCTTATTCAGGGTGACATACTCATTTATGCAACTTGAGAAGTTAAGTGCTTTGCCCAAGTTCCCAGCAGTGGCAGCTTGGTGGTGCTGGGATTTAAACTCAGTACACTCCAATCATAAATCCACTCAAAAGACCAGTCGAGCCAGAAGACCAGCTTTAGTATCAATGAAATAAAGGTCCCAGTCGGAGGCAACACTTTTCCTTGTTGTTTACAAAAAAATGTAAGGTACAAACACAGAACTTAATAGCACAAAGGCTTTGCTCTTACTACATGTCCTGTACCAAATAAAAGCTACAGTACATAGAGAAAAGAAAAAATAGAAAGGTGCTCTACACTCCTCACATGTACACAACAGCACAGTGAAATTCTTTCTTTGCATATCCCAGCGGATCTGGAGCACTGAGGTGGCAGCTTGGTGATACCTGTCTTGAAACCCAGACCTTTCGATCAGTAACCCAGAGCCTTAAGCACTGACCTACCATGGTACAGCTGATGTGCTCTTGATGTTACCATCCCAGTGATGACCAAAAATACATTTTGCTTCTCAGGCAGTTTGGTACGTTTATTTTTTTTCAGACTGTTGTATTTCTAGACGGCAAATGGTGAAGACTTTAATGTAAGTAGGATTACAAATTATTGTATCCACTATTAATAATCCACTATTAACATACTCGACTAGGGAAGGCTTGGCCTGGTTTAACGTGAATTTGGATTTGTAATTGTATCATTCAGGTACGAGGTCAGACAGGAGTCTCCATGGACTATGATATTGTGATTTGTGGTGAGAGTAGGGAGCAGGTGGAGAAGAGCCTGTAGAGGTGGAGGTCCACGCTGGAGAGAAGAGGAATGAAAGTCAGTAGGAGTAAGACAGAGTACATGTTTGTGAATGAGAGGGATGGCAGTGGAGGGGTACGATTGCAGGGAGAAAAGGTGGTGAAGGTGGAGGAGTTCAGGTACCTGGGGTCAACAGTGCAAACTAATGGAGAGTGTGTTAGAGAAGTGAAGAAAAGAGTGCAGGCAGGGTGGAGTGGGTGGAGAAGAGTGATAGCAGGAGTGATTTGTGATAGAAGAGTATCTGCGAGAGTGAAAGGGAAAGTTTATAGGACTGTGGTGAGACCTGAGATGTTGTATGGTTCAGAGACAGTGGCATTGAGTAAAAGACAGGAGGTGGAGCAGGAGGTAGCAGAGCTGAAGATGTTGAGATTTTTATTGGGAGCATTGGACAGAATTAGAAATGAGTTTATTAGATGGACGGTGCATGTCGGACGTTTTAGGGACAAAGTGAGAAAGGCAAGATTGAGATGGTTTGGACATGGGGTATATCGGTAGGAGAATGCTAAGGATGGAGCTGCCAGAAAGGAGGAAAAGAGCAAGACCAAGGATGAGGTTTATGGATGTGGTGAGGGAAGACATGCAGGTAGTTGGTTTAAAAGAGGCAGATGTAGAGGACAAGGGGGTATGGAGACAAATGATCCGCTGTGGCAACCCCTATTGGGAGAAGCCGAAAGAAGAAGAATTGTATCATTTAGGTATCAGGATTGTATCATGTTTTAGGTTAACATTTTCCTCCAATTTCTCTTTTGTTACTGGGCAATACAAATTCATAAGTTATACACACACACATGTATACACCGACCAGGAATAACATTATGACCACCTGCCTAATATTGTGTTGGTTCCCCCTTTTGCTGCCAAAACAGTCCTGACATCATCGAGCATTAACAGCATTAAGTTCTTCCGCAATTAGAGCTACAGGAGCTCGTCTGTTGGATCGGACCACACGGTCCAGCCTTCGCTGCCCACATGCATCAATGATCCTCGTCCGGCCATGACCCTGTCATCGGCCCACCACTGTTCCTTCCTTGGACACTTTTGATAGATACTGACCACTGTAGAACAGGAACATCCCACAAGAGCTGTTGTTTTGGAGATGCTCTGACCCAGTCGTCTAGACGTCACAATTTGGCCCCGTCAAATCCTTACGCTCGCCCATTTTTTCTGCTTCTAACATCAACCTTGAGGACAAAATTTTCATTTGCTGACTTACAAATAAATCCACCCACTAACAGGTGCCATGATGAAGAGATCATCAGTGTTCTTCACTTCACTGCTTATAATGTTATAATGTCATAATGTTATGCCTGTTTAGCGTATGTACATATATGTATACATACACAATGAGACATACACTCGTGATATGCGCTCTAACTCATTGCATACCCATACACACACAAACTCTTAAACAAAAATAGTCTTACATTGCATGTCCCCTTGTGCCTACACATCCTCTTCTAAATTTAGTGTTGTACCAAAATATTTGCATCTAATCATTTTGAAAAGTGTGTCTATACTGTTTTGTGTGTGTGTTTGCAAGCATGCATGGCTTTATAACGATATTGGAATAAACTATGTACTAGACCGTTCTTGTGAGAGTAAAATAAAACTGTAGTTTCTTAATTAATGGGGTTGTAGTGTTCACCTGGAACACTCTTAGCAACCCCAAACATTGCTCTCACAGGCTGCATTAGAAAAACACATCAGGATGTGTGATTGCACATTTTTATATAGCATATGCACATGAAGAATGGTGTTTGAATGTGTGTGCTAAGCGACTCCTGCCCTGCGTGGTGCTGAGTGTGCTCAGCTGTCCGACCAAGGATGATCCTCTCAGACTCTCAGGCAAAAGGATGTGATCTCATCTGTTAAAAATCCAACCTATGTCGTCTGCCGCTCATGACTTAACCCAGGCTTCGCTTTGTATCGAGCGCCCTCCTCTCTGCATTCCCCCTTTCTTTTTCCTTCTCCGCTTCCCTTGGCTTGTAGTTCCTTACTGCTTTCGAGAAACGCAAAAACCCCACAGAGAAACAGCGATATGTTTTCAGGTTTTAGACAACCTGATATGAAGCTTTAGCGAGAACTGTGAATCATGTAGAAAGGAGAAGGTCTGTTAGAAATATGTTGCAAAGTGATGTCACGTTTATAAAATAGCAGATGATTGTAAGATAAAAAAAATAATAAACAGGAAGTATGATTCATTAGCATTTATGATCGTACTTGCTTTCATGCAAACCAAGCAGTTGCAATGCTAATGCCTTTGGCCTAGCGTACTACGTTACCTCATGGCGATGTGATGTCCCTGCTTCCAAAGAGCTCCCCACCGCTGTCTCCGCTGTTCAACAATTGTCAGTCCAGCTGTTGAGGCTCGGCAGATGACGGGGGACGCTACATAACTCAGGCTGTTGTGAGACGTGTTCGCCATGGGCCGAGTGCAGCCTGAGCTTCCTGTCCCAGGGCAAAGGGCCTCTGTCTTTGCATAAGCACAAGATATATGGAGTCACAGATGGCCCTAAAACGCTGCACTCACGGGGCTTAATGCCTCTGCTTCATGCTCGTCAGCGGCTGCTACAACTTTTGTCCCATATTTTCGGAAATGCAGTAGATCATGCTACGCTTTAACGTTCTTTATACCCGCGAGTCCAGGCAAAACGGTCCTGATATGTGTTGAGGTTCTAGCATGGGTGCAGTTGGTGTTTATGAAGACAAACATACACTGACTGTGGTTTAATACCAGAGCTCACAATGACTATGGTTTAAAACAGTCCTTTATGTTGCTGAAAAGTTTCGTTTTGCTGTACCGTGAGAGTGAAAAATTCTTCTTCATTGCAGATTGTTTCTATTTTATACACACAGCACATATCACAAATATGACCCAAATATATGTCCAGATGTCATATTTTTATTGTTTTAATACATTTTCTATATACACCAAATGAACAAATAGATTGGGACTTTTCCAGACATATGAGGTTCTTCTCCAAACTGTTACCACAAAGTTCTATAGGATGTTTTTACCTTCACTTGAACTAGGAGATCCAAACCTGTTCTAGCATGACATTGCACATCTGCACAAATTCAGCTATATGAAGATGTGCTTTACATGGGTTGAAGTGTAATCGAGCTGTTAAACCCTTTCGAACACCTTTGGGATGATTGTGAACTCTGAGTGCACACCAGGCCTCCTCACCTCACCTACATCAGTACTTCACATTATTATTAATAATGATATTTATACGCACCAGAACCAGCAGGTCCAGGGACAGCTTTTTTCCATCCACCATCACCCTATTGAACTCCACACTACACTGTTAAATCACTGTATAAACACTGCATGTAACTTCTGCATAAACTGCATTTTGTTGCTGTCTGTCTGTCTGTCTATCTATCTATCTATCTATCTATCTATCTATCTATCTATCTATCTATCTATCTATCTATCTATCTATCTATCTATCTATCTATCTATCTATCTATCTATCTATCTATCTATCATCATTTTATTTATCATAGGCACAACACTTGAGGACCCCTTATGAACAGTTAAAACACATCAAACTAATAAAACACTAAACAACCAATAAAAAATTGGTTTAAAATATCATTAATATGCCTGCTAAAATTATGTTTCGAAAGAAGGGAAGGGAAGAAAGACAGAAAGACAGAAAGAAAGAAAGAAAGAAAGAAAGAAAGAAAGAAAGAAAGAAAGAAAGAAAGAAAGAAAGAAAGAAAGGAAGGAAAAAAGAAAGAAAGAAAGAAAGAAAGAAAGAAAGAGAGGAAGGAAGGAAGAAAGAAAGTAAGAAAGAAAAAAAAAAGAAAGAAAGAAAGGAAGGAAGGAAGGAAGGAAGGAAGGAAGGAAGGAAGGAAGGAAGAAAGAAAAAGAAAGAAAGAAAGAAAGAAAGAAAGAAAGAAAGAAAGAAAGAAAGAAAGGAAGGAAGGAAGGAAGAAAAAAAGGAAGAAAGGAAGGAAGGAAGGAAGGAAGGAAGGAAGGAAGGAAGGAAGGAAGGAAGGAAGGAAGGAAGAAAGAATTGTTTCTTTCACCTAGCTGCAGGTATAAACCAGTGTTACCTGTGTGCTACTAAGTGGTGGACAAAGTACACAAACCCTGCACTTGAGTAAAAGTAGAGATTTACTCGGTAAAATACGACTCCAGTAACAGTAAAAGTGTCCCTTTAAACTTTAATTGAGTAAAAGTATGTCTATAATGTTTTTATTATCATTTTTATTACAAGACTCTTTACTTAATCAACTCAGGTAATCTGAAAAGACTCTGATGTGACTCTCTGCACACTGATCTATTAATAGAATGATATTTATGACAAACACTGATTTATATTTGTCATATATTTACTATATTATTTGTATTTATTTACAATATTATTAAAATCAAGTATAATTATCCTCAAAATCTTCTTTTAATCTGCTTCAAAAAAGATCACGGGTGTTGTGAAAAGTTTCTTCCATCATTTATTACACTCAAAATGTTTCTGTTGACGTGACGCTGAACTGTATGTTCATGCTAAGTAGATCCCATTGAGCGCCAATCAAAACAGAGCGCGCGCTCGACCCTGATTGATGGATTGCTGCGTGTTTGACCAGTTATGTTTTTTCCACTTTTAAATAAAAAGGAACGACTGGTTTCACAAAATGTAGGTAAAAAAGTACGATATTTGATTTCGAAATGTAGTGAAGTTAAAGTAAACGTCTCTCCAAATGGAAACACTTCAGTAAAGTACAGATACGTGAAAAAGCTACTTAAGTACAGTAACGAATTACATTTACTTAGCTACTGTTCAACATTGGTGCTACTGTATCTGATACTTGTATGTATTGCGTACTTCAGTGGTCCCCAACCCCCGGTGCCGGTCCGCGGGTCAATTGGTACCAGGCCGCACAGAAAGAATACATAACACACTATTTCCGTTTTATTTATTATCTGATTCTGATGTTTTATGTTGGAAAATTACCGGATTTTCTCCTCCACATCTGTCTATGACTCACTCTTGATGCATGTCATGATGCCTCGGTCACATGTCTTACCTTCATCCGCTACCTTCTTAAAGGGGCTCCGGCCGCTAACACATAATACATTACCGCTAAATTCAAACCCCCAAGCGAGCAAAATGAACAAAAAACAACACAATGAATTCACGATTATTATTATATTTAGAAAATACCAGTTTTTATGGTCGTATCATTTTATTGTGTTGTATTTATCCGCCACACCTTAAAGGCCGGTCCGTGAAAATATTGTCTGACATTAAACCGGTCCATGGTGCATAAAAGGTTGGGGACCGCTGGCGTACATTGTTGTCTATGAGAGTATTTTTTATACATCGTCTCTATTTTATTACCCTGCTCATCCCTGAATGTAAGCATGACTGTTCACCAACAATAGTAAAGTTCTGATAATCGCCTAAATGAGATGAACCAACCTATTTTTTTCCACAGCGGGAAAAATACCTTTGAGGTTTTCCCTTTAAATGCTGAGGATTGAGCACACCTGCTTCTCCGCCGTGTCTGACACCTGAAAACACATTCCAGTCTTATCTCGAGCCATTCATCGTTTATAGATTGACCTGTTCCCAAACAATTTAAGAAACCCTGATGAGTGCCTTGGGACAAACTGACATCTTTTCGAAGATACGCATTCCACATACTTTCTCATCTTTTCCCGGAATCAGCTCTCACTAAAACTTGTTAAAGCAATAACAATAATGGATCATCTCTTGATACCTGCTGATACGTGACCCAAATGCAACATACCTAAATGCAATAAATTCAATGGCGCGTCTATGATCGGAAATTGTGTATGCTATACGTATATATAATATGTTTGTGATGCGCATGGGAAGAATTCCGCAGGATGCTGTTGTTGATATAGGCAAGAGGTTACCTTGTTACTTAGTAACATCCAAAAAAAAGAAAAAAATTGGAAGAGAGCAAGGTCATGGTGCGAAGTTTTGGCACTAGCTTCAAACGAACGGCAATACGAACCCCTTGTGACTTCATTGTGTGTGCTGTATCTATGCCCCTTTGTATAAAGCACCTGGCAGGATTTGCTAACTCCCCAGGAAACTATCTGCTGTTTTGTCTGAGAGCCATCTAGCGCCCCACCTTCCTCGGCAACACACATAAAAAACGTGCACACACCTCAAATCCCATGTGCTGAACGCAGCCCGAGCCCTGTCACTGATAATTGTCTGCAGGCGGCCGTGCCGCTCTCCACTCTGTAACCCCTGTGGTCGGCTCAGGAAAGTATTCCCAGCACTTTTGTGCCATAGCGAAAGCGGATGTCATTAGCCTGTATCCCAACCTCCCTCCTTTCTTCTCACCCTTCCCTCCCTCCCTCGATCCTTCTTACCTCGGTCCCCTCATAACGTTAGCTTGATTTATTCCCGGTTGTTTGAAGCTAGCTCTGTTCAGACCAATTGGATCCATACGAGACTAATGGGTCATCTATATACAATCATTTTCACAAGCTCATTATTTTCTGGTTGAAAAAAAAAAAAAAAGTTAATTTCCTTCTCAGGTTGTTCATAAAACTGATAGATGGCAGAAACCAACGTTGTTTTACCTTTTATACCCTTTAGTTTCTTACATGCCCGATATAGGACTTCTCTAAAGTCAATAAGGTTTGGGGAGCAGCGTGTAGATCAGGAGAATGTTTGGAACAGCTTGAGGGCAAACTCCTGTAAAGTAAAAGGTTTTCTTTTGATCTGATTTATGCTGTGAGTTATGCATATGCGTACCTGACTTGTGGCCCTCTGCAGGAAGGCAGATAAATGCTACATTAATTAGCTAGTCTGCTAGACAAGTGGACGATGTTTTAGTTGCTTGGTAACTGCATGAAACTCAATTTAAGTTAATGAAGTTGATGATAATAAGGAATATGATAACAATGATCCACTAGTTAGTCTATTAGTAAGCTAGTCTAATAATAGAGACTATGGGAAAGTACACAAACCATGTAGTTCAGTAAAAGTAGAGATTCACTTGATAAAATGTGACTTCAGTAAATGTAAAAGTGTCCCTTTCAACTTTCACTTGAGTAAAAGTGCAAAAGTATTCGCTTACAAAAGTACCTAAGTATTCACAGTACTATAACTTATTATGACTATATTGTTCCTATTATCATTTGTGTCACAAGATTTTGCTTGATCAACTCAGTTTATGTAAAAAGACTCGAATGTGACTCTCAGCACACTAATCTATTAATAGAATTATATTAATGAGTCAAACTCTGATTTATATCTATTACAATATTCATGAGCCCAAATCCTTGAAACTAAAGAGTTTCTAGTTTAAACGAAATAAAACAAATGAAATGAACCAAATGAAATAACAGGATTTGAGAGCAGGCAGATTCGGTTTAAGGTTTATTTGTATTATTCCTCTCAAAATGTTCTGCATGCTGAACTGTATGTTCGTGCTACTGTAAGTAGATTCCACCAAGCGGCAATCAACGGGGCATGTGCGCTACACTGATTGGTGGCTCGCTGCGTGCTTGAGCAGTTAAGGTTTTATTTATCTATCTGTACTTTACAGAAGTATTTCCATTTGGAGAAGCTTTGAGTCAAAGTCAACTCGTTCCGATTTCACAAGATTTTTGACTTTGACTCAAAGTTTCTCCAAATGGAAATACTTCTGTAAAGTACAGATATGTGGGGAAAAATAATCTACTTAAGTACAGTAACAAATTACATTTACTTCATTACTGTCCACCACTGGAAATTAACTCGTGTATAAACACCAATGACCGACCTTGATGAAAACTTATAAAGATATTCACCAGTGTTTGTGCAATGAGAGCACTGTTCTGTCTTGAAAACTGCACCTCGACCGATGTGTGTAGTGCAGCAGATGGCAGGATTTGTACCCAACGTAAGGCAGGTTAGGTTTATTAAACACATACTAAGTGAAGAAAATACACAATGATAAGGATTTTTTTTTTCCTCAGGTTGTTAAACCCACATGTCTGCTAGGCAACCAAGCAGAAAATGTCAGATTTTTTATTGTGCTTTTAATTGAGATGAGGGTGGAAGGATGACACAACTGGTCATTGTTGCTTCTGTGAGTTTTTCCTTTTTTCCTGGGAAATGCCTCAGTGATAAACATAAGAAGAACAGCTGAGGGAGGACTTGCCCAGAACCCCCACCCCACCACACACCCCACATCCCACACCCCACACCCACCGACCTAACTGTTTGAGGCAAGAGAATAGTTTCCTCATAACTTGGCTCGGGAGCATGAATTATCTCTTTTTTTTCTGCGAATAACCAAAATGATTCTACTCAGCTTTTGAAGCTACCCTTTCTTTTTCGAGTCCTTGCAGCACTTTTGTTGCTTTTGAAATTTCCACCCCAGTCATATTGGCACGGTTAATGCTAGCTGAAACACAATCCGGAGCGCTGCCAGGCCCTGTATGGAACGGTGCAGAGTCTGACTCAATGAGCAACTGAGTGGATTATTGTAGGGGGTGGATTATGGGCTGCAGGAGTTTAATAATGACGGGTAAATGTGAAGCAGATCTGTCTAGACGACAGAGTTTCCAATAGATGTATACATGTTTGATTTGTCACCTGAGCCAGAGGTTGAACTCTGAGTGTACATTAGGCATTAGGTATGTTAAAGTGTGATTCAAAATGGGGATATAGTAAACTGGGAATCTTCCAGAACTGGAATAGTTGTTTGATACGGCAATGCAGTGGGTAAACATCATGATCTTGTTGTGTTTATTAATAGTTTATAGTTTATACTTAAACTCTATAGACAAAAGTTGTGGACAGCTGACAGCCAATCTGATAAGATTGGTATGTGATTCTTTTTGAACATCCCATTCCACATTTAGTCCCAATTTGCTCTTATATTAAACACTCTTCTAGGAAGCTGTTCCAGTAGATTTCGTGGAGATTTGTGTGAGATTGAATTCTGCCACAAGGGTATTAGTGATAGGGTAACTGATGTAGGTGAGGTGAGAAGGTCTGGGGTTCAGTCAGCGTTCACATTCATCCCAAATGTGTTTAATAGGGTTGGAGTTCTATAGCAGGAGATCTTCCATTCCAATCCATGTGAAGCATATCATTCATGGAGCTGGAAGTGAAGGGAAAATTTCATGCTCCTGCATCCAAATACATCCAATACAATTGTGTGCCTCCAACTTTGTGGTGAAGAACCACATACAGTTGGAACAGTCAGGTGTTTCAATACATTTGTCCATATAGTGTACGAATAAATGAATGATGGATAAATGAAAACGCTTCTTTTTTTCTTACTGATTAACCCTCAGTGTGGCATTTACCAGATAACAGAGGTTTGCTCGCCCTATGAATGTAGTCACAGTAAATACTGTAAACATGTACTTCATCTCTCCCCTGGTTTTTCTAATGTCGCTTCTGATAGGAGAACATGTACATGCTTGTTATGGATTTTCTATGGAATGTGCACGTTCCTTCTTGGTCATATTTCATGTTTTAATAAGCAGTCATTAGAGAGTATTTATTTTCTTACAGGGTGTGGAAAGCAAACCTGTTGGTACACTATGTCTTTAGGTTCTCACAGCCTTCCATGCCTCTTGCTTCAGCAAGAGTGGGACCCGTCACGTGTAGGGAGAAGTGCGGAAGCACAGGCGCTGGGAAGAAGTACTCCTTCCCTCCTAGCAGTTAAAGATTAGTAGATTCGTAGTTCAGCGGCTTTCCAGGAGGACAATGGAAGGAATGGAAAAGGAGGCAGCTTCCATTAAAACAAACATTTGGTTTAATGCATCGTAGTCATGAATTTCACAGGGTCAAAGCTAGATGCAGTGTAAGAAATGATGTGTCTATGGTTTTTTTTGAGAGCTGTGGAAGTAATAAGTGTTTAGTTTTGTATTTTATATTTAAAAAAAGATTTCATATCCGGGACAAATGGTGCTTAGAATTCCCTATACATCCATCATACGGCTCGTTGACGGAGGCTTGGATGAATGGTGGGTACTGTATACTGTGTACAGGAATGGGGACAATCTACTGTTTGGATTCTGAAAGATAAAAGCAGAGAGACAGTTCTGAAAAAAGCAGAAGCTTTAAGCACTGAGAGGCAGTTCCTGCGATGGTGGCCGTTCAACGAGCAGGAAATGCTTGCCATAACACCCAGAGACCTTTTCAACAGCAGCCTGCTTGTGTTAACGGTGTAATTGGGGATAATTAGGGTTTGGCAGGTCAGATGGACTGCATGCCCCTGATGCGTTTTCCCCTCTGCCATCCATTGCCACTGGGTTGGACTTAAATACCCTACAGATATTACAGAGATTTTCCTTAGTTCTGATGTTCGGATGTTTATGCTAGATTTGGGGAACGTCAAATATTACTAAATGAGTGAACAAAAAAGGTTTGTATTATTTTCACGTTTATTAAATGTTTTACGTTATGACTGGAGTTATACATTTCCCAACCTTTAAATTGGCAGACATGAACATGTTCATTGATCACTTTTGGGACTTTCATGGAATAAGTGTTTAGCATTTCGACTTCGACATTTGCCCCTCGAGAAATGAAACATTACACGCTCCATATTTTCCTGGTCATTTTTTCAATACAATTGAATTCAATAAATTTTTATTTGTATAGCACGTTTAACAATGGACACTGTCTCAAACACAGATAAAGCAGTGATAAAACGTATATAAGTTTGTTTCATTTAATTGTAAGTTTACCCCTAATGAGCAAACCAGTGGCGTCTGTGGCAAAGAAAAACTCCTTGAGATGGTGTGAGGTAGAAACCTTGAGAGGAACCAGACTCAAAAAGGGCATCCATTCTCATCTGGGTGGCACCAAATGTCCATTCATTACAATTCCATCATTGTTGCAGTGATGAAATGCAACCTGTGATCCTTTTATATTAATCACAGTTTAAATCCATCTTCGATTTATCACATGATTGATTCCTCGATTTTTTCCACATCTACCACACGTGACCCAATTTCTCACATGGAATTCTTATCAATCATTTATTTTACTACTTTTTTTCACTTTTTTACCTCATGATTTTCCTACAGTTAGTTTCATAAAGTGCTTGTGGTTATAATTAATATAATAATGATTACGTGAGCTCATGATTACATTTTAGTTGTTCAGTATCTGGATATAACATGGTATAAATGCATCTTCACATTTGTTTTTTTTCCCCCAATATGATCCCATAGTTCTCTCATATTTACACATGAAATGTGATTATGAAAGGGGAAAAAAAATCTGTAGGTCTATTTTGTTGTTCTGATCTGGTCCATTGGTCTAGAGTTCATTGGGCAATTTTTGGAGGTCCATTCATTCTGTGTGTTTGTGTATATGTGTGTGTATATGTGTGTGTGTGTGTGTGTGTGTGTGTGTGTGTGTGTGTGTGTGTGTGTGTGTGTTTGTGTGTGTGTGTGTGTGTGTGTGTGTGTGTGTGTGTGTGTGTGTGAGAGAGAGAGACTTGAAAAGTTCCAAAGTTGTAAAGAACGAGAGAACAAGAGGTAAAAAGGGTGGAAAGCGGCCGCAGGGGAGGGGAGTGAGGTTGAATTTGGGGGGTTTGATCCATCATTGAGGAGGTCTGGGTTCTGACCCTTGACATGCTGGGAAGCTCAAGAGAGTGGAAGTCAAGCTTCGGTGAACCTGGTGTGTATGTGTGTATATGTATATGTGTGTGTGTGTGTGTGTGTTTGTGTGTGTGTGTGTGTGTGGGTGTGTGTGTGGGTGGGTAGGTGTTTGTAGGGGGGTATCTGAAAATCCCCGCAAAAGCTCTTTTCCTCAATGAATGGGATCTTAGCATTCCCTCCCCAGACTGAAAGACTTGAAGCACATAGCTGAGAATCACAGGGTGACAGAGATTACCTTCAGAGGAAAACCGAGGGATAGAAAGAGAGAGACAGGGAGAGAGAGAGAGAGAGAGAGAGAGATAAAGAGAGGGGGATGGAGGGGAAAAAAAATGAAGCTCCAAAACAATGCGGGTGGTTTAGTTCAATGCCTATGGCCACATTCTTTCAGGTTGACCCCCAGAGTCCTCGCTGTGGCTGAATCTGTCAGAGAATCCACTGGCTGTTTGTCATCCACACGTCTGCCTCCGGGTATGGGCCACTGTTTACACTTCCCCTGCTTAATGCAGCAACTAAAAATAGCCCTTCTTCTTAGACCGATTAAAAAAAAAGGACCTGCATCCCGTTTTATAGCTGCTGCATGACACAGCATGTCGATGTCCTGTTTTTCCCCCTCTAACTCTCTCTTTCATTCTGTAATTTTCCCTCTAGCGCATCTGTGACACAACGGTCTCCTCTGTATTTTAGGAAACACGTGTATTCGATCAGGGCTGAGGGAAAGCCGCCGCTATCACTTCTGTAAGTAATAGCAATTTGCTTATGAACGAGCTAACGTGATTAAAGGGGAGCACAGGGAAGGTGAAACGCCGTCCTGTGATGTGGCCTTGCAATCACCAAGAGATCAGATTCCGGAGTGGACAGATAAGGAACAGGTTATAAAAAGCCACAAAACCCAAACATCTCGGGTGTTTTCATTCAGCAGAACCAACTCTCCGTTTAAAGCATTTTCCCACTCCACGCTTTACCTCAAAATAAATAGGACCTCACACGCTCACACTCAAACAATCTCCAGACATCCTCCAGCATCAACGCCAACTTAAGATGGCATCCAGCTGATCTCATTCCTTCCACTGATAGAGCAGTACTAAGAAATGCGAAACATGAATCGGGGCATGCTTTAGCCAATTAGCCAGATTCCTTATCAAGGAGAGGCAGTGTGTCACGGGAAGTGTTGCTGAACCGGAAATCCAGATGTTTTTTCTTGGTCCATACTAAGGTTTGAACTTCAATTATCTAATGCTGACATGGTTTGGTTTTCGATCGATAGACATTCCAAGAGAGCCAAGAAGTCATTTGTTATTAATGCGACTGTTTCTGTGTCAAAAAAAAATTAAATAAAGAATTTAATATATTCATATCCGCAGACATTCTCAATGCTACTGTATACACTAAGCATCCAAAAGGTCAGTTGTTTAGAGTTCCTGCAACCGGAAACGCAGACTTGAGATGTCTATGGTCTTCTATTAGGTTGTAAGACACAAAGAACAACTTGTACATCAAATCATTTGCTACACAGTGCCTGTAAAAAACTTGGAAACATCTTGTTTTTTTATGGTTTATGAGACACATTGAATGAGTGGAAGAAAGTGCTGTCGATTGTGTATTTGCCATTTTTGGCTCTAACAGAAAAGCTTGGCCCGACGAGAAGCGGAAGCAACGCATTCCCAGCAAGCTGGATGAGCGTTTTCTGCGTCCTGTGGCACAGCCTCTTCTCCGGGGTCTACCGTTTTTTCCTGACCTACACACCAAGGTGTCTAGCTCTTGGAAGACCCCATATGTGCCCCGTACCCTTCCCCTGCATTTGCTATATGCGAATATAGTAGGGTTTGAGGAGTGCGGCTATTGGGAGATGCCCAGGGTTAAAGAGTTGGCTATCTCTCCCCAGGTGTTGCATCGATGAAGGCCCCGGTGTTGCCTACTAAGCCGTTGAGAGCCACTTCGGCCTTAGTAGGCAGGGCTTATGCAGCATCAGGTCAAGCCGTGGGCTGCCTCCACACTATGGGTGTGTTGCAGGCATACCAGGCCAATCTGCTGCGAGAGTTGGACGAGGAATTTAACTCTGGGGCTGACGACATCAAGGAGTTACGTCGTGCTGCCGGCCTAACCCTTATAGCCACCAAGGAAACGACGCGCTGCTAGATGTATACTGGCGGGTCCTGCACACAATAGAGAAGGGCTACTCGATTCAGTTCGGGTCCCCTCCGCCCTGGTTCAACGGGTTGTGTCCTGCCATGTCGGGACACAAGCAGGCTGCTTCGGGGGCGAAAGCAAACCTTCACCAAGCTGGTCTCTCAACTAAGTTAGTAGAGACCATTCTCCATTCCAGAGCTCCCTCCATGAGGAGGTTGTATGCCACTAAATGGCATCTGTTCACAACATGGTGTGAGCACCACCAGTTGGACCTAGATAACTGCCCAGTTGGTTCAGTTCTGGAGTTCCTACAGGAACAGTTTGCCGCAGGCTTGGCTCCATCAACCTTGAAGGTTTATGTCTCCGCTATAATGGCTTATTGTACCCCACCAGTGGGGCAGTCGCTGGGGAAACACCCCCCGTGACAAGTTTCCTACAAGGGGAAACTACCCAAAGCCTGTGTGGAACTTGGCCGTTGTGCTGGTGGCTCTATCTGAGCCCCCCTTTTGATGTGGCCCTTAGGTATTTGTCGGTTAAGACCGCCTTGCTCCTGGCAATCTTCTCCCTTAAGAGGGTCGGGGACCTACAGACTCTTTCCGTGGCCCTGTCTCTCCTGGAGTTTGCCCCTGGCATGGCTGGTGCTTTTTTTTTTACCTTAAACCCGGGGTATGTGCCTAAGGTGTCTGTGGCTCCCTCGCGACCTGTCATTTTGCAGGCATTCTGCCCTCCTTCTTTCCTAGCCCCTAACCAGGAATAGCTAAATCCCAAGCTTCCTGGTTTGCGCGACGTCACCTGCCAATGACGTCACGACTGCATATTGTCCAGATTTTACACGTGATCCAGAGCATGAACAACGCGAAGTGTTCCCAAAGTAAAGTGCAACATCTGAACATTTATGTATTCATTTTGTCAAAGAAAATCTGCATACCATTGTATTATCTATTTTGTTGCATAGAAACTAAAGGAACCCGCATGCGTCTCTCAAAAACTATAAAAGAGTAGATGTTTCCAAACTTTTAACAGAAACTGTAGTAAGTTTGGAAACCTACACTTTTGCAGTTAGCTCAACTAGATACAAAGTCCTGTTATCTCCAGAAAGTGGACTAATTGTATTTAAAGATTTAAATTTAATGATAATTTGACGTTATTCGATTACAAAACTAAACCAATAAGGCTTATGTCTGTGTGATTACAGACTATTCAACAATTTCACAACAGAAAATCACATTCAGATGATATCCAAACAAATCTGGATAAAATCTGGATTATTCGATTACAAAACTAAACCAATAAGGCTTATGTCTGTGTGATTACAGACTATTCAACAATTTCACAACAGAAAATCACATTCAGATGATATCCAAACAAATCTGGATAAATTCGATCTTTTTCACACTGATGTTGTGTTTGTGTGTGGAAGACAGAGTTTTTCTCGACTACTCCTTAGAGTGAATCGTTTAAAAATGCCATTTTAATTGTATTAATATAGAAAATAAAGACATTCGATACTAATAACATTTATTTTACTGACCCATTCAACTCAAAATTAACACGATGGTGGACGATGTAGTACTGTGGTCATTGTGCCTGTTTTGATCGGTCACACATTCCTTCCACAAGAGTTTCCTCTCACACTCATTGAATCATCATCTTGGAAACTTAAAGTTTGTCCAGTGTAGCCATTTTCAACATTTCCTGTGTGTGCAAGATATAAATGTGAAAGAACGTAGACACTTCGATGTGAGCCATTTGTTAGCAACAGTTAGTGACTTGAGTGATAAATTTTTACTTCATCAAAACCATACAGTAGAGGTTATAGGGGTATGTTATGGGATCTACTGCAGATGTCCAGCATCATTGATTAAGAAGGTAATCCTAAGTGCACAGTCCTTTGCGATTGTTGCTTGTCAGACTGTATGAACATGGTCCCCCATGTCACACTGTAGGATCTCAGTTATTATAATGTCAGACTGTACTACAGTCAAAACCTGACGGACACAAGAAAAAGACTCGTTATGTTTTATGTCATCAATTCGTAACACATTCAGACCCGTGTTCTCTCTGTAATGGTAGTAAGCAGCAAGCAAAAAAACGATCTTTAGCGTTAATGTTTATGACATGCCTTGATAATAAATAAAAAACGTCATACAAACACTCCTTTTCCCTCCATAACTCAATAAGTTTCTCTTCTTTCTTTACTGTCCACCTGACTCGTTTCGAGGTGTTTTGAAGTTGTCGCTAGCGCTAATCGCGTCATCAGGTTCGGCGCTCCTATTAGTAGCTGGTTTGACGGTCATCGTAGGAGAAGTCACACTGTAGGAAAGAGTCTGAAATCTGCTGCTGCTGCCAGAATTTCATCAGAGGAAAAAAATTATTGGCCATTAAGCCGCAGTCGGCGAACGTGTGAACAACCAGCGATCAAAAACTACAGATTTCAGCTTTGTAATTTATCTTTTAGGATTTCCACAATTTGTCTCAGATGGTCGAATCATGACCAAAATCGCACAATTGGGACCTGGCTTAAGACTAAGTTTGTCATGTTGCTGCTCAATTGACTTTTTGGCTGAACTCGTGGGTTGAGGGCACGTTTTCTTTGGTTTAGCTTTGTTGCCTTGGTGTAGGTGCGCTCACACTGCAAGATTGATCCTAAAACATTTCGAAAATACTGTTGCTCTGAATGCAGGTGAATCAGCGAGTGGTCAGATTTGATTGCTACAACTGCATTCCGACATCCTGTGTCTCTCCCCGGTTTGCCTTCATACCGTACGCTGTATGTAAGATTCAGTCCGAATGCGATCCTCCTTCTAGGTGGCAGGTAACAGCACAGAAATTACACTCGGTTCTAGACCTCTGAATCGTCTTGAATAAAGTCGACTGTGAATCGAACGTATTCTGTTTTCAGCTGTATCTTTTCATTTCTTTATTTTTTGTAGATGTGAGCTTATAAATGGTACCAAAGGACAGAGCTGTTAATGTATAAAAAAAAATCTTAAGTGAACACTTTAATGACAACCACAATCATACTGGGTCACTTAAATCTGTACTTATGTCATACATATCCATCCAGCTCTCCTATTTAATTCACAAACACACACACACACACACACACACACACACACACACACACACACACACACACACACACACATATGTGTGTGTGTGTGTGTGTGTGTGTGTGTGTGTGTGTGTGTGTGTGTGTGTGTGTGTGTAGGTTTACTGGTCGGTGCTATTTTCTGTTATGTGCATTGTCCCACACTGTTTTGTTTTGTCTGTCTGTACTGTTGTCTGTCTGTACAGTTTTTTTGTCTGCACTGTTTTCACTCGGTTGCACTCGATGCACTTTATGTAGCTTTATGTTGTGTGTTGTAGCTCTATGTTGTTTAGTGTAGCACCAGGGTTCCGGAGGAACGTTGTCTCATTTTTACTGTGTACAGTAGAAATGACAACAAAAGCCTCTTGACTTGACTTTACGTGATATATAATATTTTCTTTCACTGTGTATGTGTATGTATGTGTGTGTGTATGTATGTGTTTATGTGTATGTGTATGTGTGTATGTGTATGTGTGTATATATATATATATATACTGTATATACAAGCAAATACACACAATATACATATTCATATACACACAAATATATATAATAATATATAATATGTGTTTTATCCTTAAACTTTAATACTATATAGTCAGGCTAAATTTTAATATACTTTCATACTGTATTTTATTTCTTTTTACGTTACCTTACTCTTATCTTTAGATTTTATTTCTTTCCATATTTACAAGTCGTACAGTCCGTAAAGCATTTCACTAAATGTCATGTGTGACAAATAAAATCTAAATTCGATTTAAAATTCAAATATCTGCGTTCTGGAAGATTTTAAATGTTTCACGATTATGTTGAATGCAGAGCATGAACTACATTTCCCATCAAACCCCAACCCCCCAAATAAGGGACACATTGTTCCTGTTGTACCATCATTGAGCTTGTGAAATTTTAGTTTGAAGTTGCCATGGTTACCAATTACTTGGTCTAAGTTTTGCTTGTACGTATTTTTTTATTCGCACCTTATTACTACCGAAGTCTGCACCTGCCTTCGTCTAAATAACCAACGACAAAATGATAGCCAAAAAAGTGTGATACACTGA
Organism: Silurus aristotelis; assembly: GCF_946808225.1. Classification (NCBI taxonomy): domain Eukaryota; kingdom Metazoa; phylum Chordata; class Actinopteri; order Siluriformes; family Siluridae; genus Silurus; species Silurus aristotelis. The sequence continues at coordinate 26,362,005 of NC_139587.1, read as the reverse complement.
ATGTTTGAAAGTAGTTTTGTTTCTATCATTTCCTTTCTAATTTAGATTTTAGATCGCAGTATTACTGGGCGTTTTTTTAATACACTTTTAGCCCGACGCCCCTTTTTTTACGTTTCTGAAACCAAACTGCAACAAACTGATCCATTTGTCATTGATTCTGAGTCATCAAAATTACTAATAGGTGTGAAACACCACTTTTTCTTGACTGAAGTCCTGCTTCGACTTACACCTTCCCAGCTGTTTTCCTGTAATGACCTGACTCTGTCCCATGAGGCCATAGCAGGTGTGAAGTCCTCTCATAAGTCATTCTGCCTTTCATATTGTCTACTGGCGTTACCATGAGGCAACCTGTAGAGAATGATATCAGAAAAAAATGCATGTTAAATAAAATCCGGAACTGAATCCCCATGAATGCTGAATCTTTTTTGATAAATATCTACAAGAGCTTGGCTGGGAACCAAAACCAACAAAACTTTTTTGCCTACAATAGAAGCTCTCGGGCTTTGATAAAGAAGCATTCAGGTTTCTGTGTGTGTGTTCGTGTGTTGAGGGGAACTGACACCGTGCGCTTGTGCATTCCCTGAACGTTAAGACCAGAAGTTTCATGCAAAAGTTTTCACGCCTTGTGTCAAAACTGAAACATCATTCTGGTTCTCTCATATCACTTGAAGTATGCTGAGGTCAACTTGTGACAGATAACTGGTTACAAAATGGCATTGAGAATGCAGGTGCTTCTAGTTACACAAAGCTGCCTTTTAAAACGCTGATGCACGAACGCGTATGCTTTCTCTCTTTCCGTTTCATGCAAACAAAAAATCCCACAAAACATATGAATTATACCTGATGTTCCACAGATTTAAGTGCAGCTGACCAACACCAAGATCTGAGCATGATCACAAATTAGCAACGCAATGCGTTGTGCACATTACTGAATTACTGCAGTGAATGAAATGACTCAGAGCTTTGATATGTTTTGTCGAGTTGCATGGCAACAGCAGAAAACATTCTCTGCCTTTATTTAACTAGCAATCAATTTTATCTTTACTTTTGTACTTTTTAACTTAAAGCAGTGTGTGTGTGTGTGTGTGTGTGTGAGAGAGAGAGAGAGAGAGAGAGAGATTAAGAAGACCTGTGTTCGATGTTCACTACCCTGAAATTCACCTAAACTTATGGCATCTTCTGCAGAGTAACTATTTTTAGTCTGCGTTCCTCGAAGAACGCATCTCTTCTCAAGCGCTTGAATTATGGACAGAAACATTTGTGGCCCTGTTTGTATGGAGACATTAAAACCTGGCGTTATTTCAAGGCAGGCTGAAAAACGATGATGCGTTCGATCTGTAGGGCCTTCGGACAAATGGCACGGGCTGTCGTCACCTCTCGCTTCTAACACCATGTGACGTTTCCCCTTCTCGGTGTTGTGTCTGAGGATAAAAGCAGCAATCACACCAACTGCTGAGAGCTTCGCCAGATTTATGCTCATAACAACAGCATTCCAGCCAAGATGGCCTCTACCTCCCTAAATAAACCCAAACAAAGTCAGAGGCACAGGAGAGTCCCGAGCAGAGGCAGTGCTCCATCCTTATTGACGTCATACTCCTGATCAAGTCACGCTTTTTTCTTCTTTTGCTTTATCAAGAGTTTTATTAAGGTCTCTAAAAAGACTGCTCTAATTCATAAACAACGCAGACTCTTAAACAAAAAAAACACATTCTATTCGATTGTATCTCTTTATTTTCACTTCATCTCCTCCTTTTTCTTCCCCTCGTCCTGTTCCGCAGTGGGCCGTCTCGCCCGCTTCATGCCAATGTTATGGGTTCGTTGCGCTGGTATGCGCCAGGAATCTTTGGATCAAGGTAATTTCACACTGTTTGAGATTTTCCCAGGATGTTAAGCTTCCCCTTTTACCTTTGAGAGCCAGATAGCGAGCAGCACATGTTCCAGACCTCAGAGAAACGCTCCGGGGAGGTGGTCCAGGGGTGGGGGGACTGGGGGGTTGGAGGGCAACTTAAAAGATATATATTGTAAATGATGTACCAACACTCGTGGTGCCCCAAGAAGATCAGATTATCATAGCCTGATCTGAGTGTGGTACACGCACTGTGACTTCATGCGTGCTGGTGTAATTGGGGCGAAGTGGAGATGTCGATTTGCGATACCCAGGTTTTGGTTTTAGTTTAGAGGCCTGAATCAGAGATCGTTCTTAAAGTCAGTGACAGAAATTATAAAAAGAAAATGATTTCTTGGCAAGTGCAAAATTTCATATTCATAACTTATATATGGGAAATTTCAATCCATATATATTTGTTAGTGTTTTTTATGAAATTATTAAAAATCAAATACACGTTTGACTTTGTTTCATCCTCCCTAGTTTCTATACTAAGATCCCTTAATACCCTACCACTCCTCTACTGATCTCTCCATCCTCTACCAATTCGCCACACCCCCTCCATCTTCTACCACTTCACCACACTCCCTCCATTTTCTACCACTGCACCACACCCCTCCATCCTCTACAACTGCAACATTGATCCATCCGTCCTCTACCACTACACCAAACTTTCCCCATCTTCTACCACTGCATCACATTCCCTCATCCTCTACTAATGGGCCACACACCTTCCATTTTTTACCACTACACCAGTGCCTATCCTCCTTTACCACTGCAACACTGGTGCCTTCATCCTTTATCAATGCTCCACTAATCCGACCACCTTTTCAGGATACAAGAAAGACGCGTTTCCAGTTTCTTCTCTGTTTCGGCATTGTGGTGGTCGTACACTTGATGTCCGAACAGTTGAACTTGAAACATCATCTAAATACGTACTTCTACCAGCTATTCTTGACTTACATTTGCACCTTTTCTGTAAAAAAAAAACTTTTTCTAAAAATATTCTCTTTTAGCATTTTTGGACTGATGTATAGTCTGTGTCCTTATGAACCAGCATCAAAATGCATATTAATGGAGACTTTGACGCACTATGTAAGTCCCTCGGGATAAAATAAAATAAAACGCTTTAAAATTAAAATAAGTAAAAAAAAATTTATAACAATAATAATATACCCATAGAATGAGACCCATTTTAAGCTTAACATTTGTAAAAAAAATTAAAAAAATTATAAATAAAAAAAAATAAATCCTCATAAATATAATCATATATTTAGTTTGTCACAGTCACAGTGGAGAACTGATTAACAGTCCATTTTTATTCATATGGCATTCATGGACATGCTAGTCTTGCTAATCATCGTTGTCTATTTATTGCATTTGTAAATTCCACATGATGAGATCTACGCGGTAGTATCAAAAAGTTTCAAGAGTAGTTTTGTACCACACCAACAGATGGTAGCACAAGGCTGCACACACAGTCACAGGGAGCACCGACCTTCATAAGTCAGTGTGCCAGAAGACATCGTCCTGTGTACATCGGAACTGTGCAACTGGGTACCACATGCCCACGCTGTCACCGAGCTCCTCCTCACACGTGAGTCTCTCGCCGCAAACAACATACTCACCAGATTTGGCTTTTGAGGACTTCACCCTCTTCCGGAAGATGAAGATCCATCTCAAAGTTCGAGCTCCAGTGCAAATTGTACGCTTTGTAAATAAGATTCACAGGAACGCTATTTTAAAGGTGATAGTGTTTTTAAGGGTAGAACTTTCTCAACTTTGTGATACCACCTTGTATATCTGAAAATGTGAGCTGAAGACAGCATCTAAAGACATTTTGGCAGCTTTTCTGCAGTGTTGCATTGTGGAGACGCGTTGGCTCGGAGCTATATTTGGAAGTTTAAGAAGGCTGCAGCACCTGAAGATAATTTCAGTAGTTCAATAGTTTTAGAGCTTTTCTAGTCCATTGGTTGAGTGGTATCTTTTGAAAGAGAAAAAAATGTAATGAAAGCAAAAATAGGCAGCACCTGACGCATTCAGAACGTGAGAAAGCTGAAATTGTTACAGTAATCTAATTAGCTCATCTCTGCCGAAAGGCCCATCTGCTCCCTACGGTTCCCCACAGCCTCTAAAACAACAGCACAACTGGGTAACTAGCTCAGTCAAGGTGCTTACAAACCGAGTTTTAGAAAAAAAAACGTTGATTTTTGTGTGTACCAGGTGTAAATGTGGGATTCCTAATCTACACAGAGAGAGGTAGTGGTGAGAATGGATGTGAGATACAATATTAGCGCACAGAGTTTGTTTTTGGCACACAATTAACACAAAAACAATTGCACTGATGTTGTTAAAATGACTTTGGGGTGTATAGAATAGTCCCTGGTCTATATTGTATTCATTTTGTCATTATCTACAGAATGTTCAAAAGCTATACATTACTTACAAGAATTCAATTCAAAGATCTGGCTTTGTGCTGCTTGGGGGGGGGGCTTTTTTTGTACTTGGGTCATTATGTCATTTTTATAAGAAGCATCACTGCAATTCATTAGAAGGTTATTCTCTCTGGTTATTGTTTGAGGACTTCACCCTCTTCCGGAAGATGAAGGTCCAGCTCAAAGTTCGAGCTCCAGTGCAAATTGCACGCTTTGTAAATAAGATTCACAGGAACGCTATTTTAAAGGTGATAGTGTTTTTAAGGGTAGAACTTTCAGAACTTTGTGATACCACCTTGTATATCTAAAAATGTGAGCTGAAATAGTTCTATCCTGTGGTTTTATCCAGCATGGCACCACTCCTATTACCAGTGCACAGGTGCTCTCTGAATGAATAAGAAAATCTCAACCGAAGTAAGAGATGAGGACAACATTATCAACACTATCAACACCAGCTCCATCATCAACATTATCAACACCAGCTCTATCATCATCAACACTACAACACCAGCTCTATCATCAACACTATCAACACCAGCTCCATTATCAACACTATCAACACCAGCTCCATCATCAACACTATCAACACCAGCTCCATCATCAACACTATCAACACCAGCTCCATCATCAACATTATCAACACCAACTCCATCATCAACACTATCAACACCAGCTCCATCATCAACACTATCAACACCAGCTCCATCATCAACACTATCAACACCAGCTCCATCATCAACACTATCAACACCAGCTCTATCATCAACACTATCAACACCAGCTCCATTATCAACACTATCAACACCAGCTCCATCATCAACACTATCAACACCAGCTCCATCATCAACACTATCAACACCAGCTCCATCATCAACACTATCAACACCAGCTCCATCATCAACATTATCAACACCAACTCCATCATCAACACTATCAACACCAGCTCCATCATCAACACTATCAACACCAGCTCCATCATCAACACTATCAACACCAGCTCCATCATCAACATTATCAACACCAGCTCTATCATCATCAACACTACAACACCAGCTCTATCATCAACACTATCAACACCAGCTCCATTATCAACACTATCAACACCAGCTCCATCATCAACACTATCAACACCAGCTCCATCATCAACACTATCAACACCAGCTCCATCATCAACACTGTCAACACCAGCTCCATCATCAACATTATCAACACCAGCTCCATCATCAACACTATCAACACCAGCTCCATCATCAACACTATCAACACCAGCTCCATCATCAACACTATCAACACCAGCTCCATCATCAACATTATCAACACCAGCTCTATCATCATCAACACTACAACACCAGCTCTATCATCAACACTATCAACACCAGCTCCATTATCAACACCAGCTCCATCATCAACACTATCAACACCAGCTCCATCATCAACACTATCAACACCAGCTCTATCATCAACAATAACAATGCCAGCTCCAATATCATCAACACTATCAACACCAGCTCCATCATCAACACTATCAACACCAGCTCTATCAACACTATCAACACCAGCTCCATCATCAACACTATCAACACCAGCTCCATCATCAACACTATCAACACCAGCTCCATCATCAACATTATCAACACCAGCTCCATCATCAACACTATCAACACCAGCTCCATCATCAACATTATCAACACCAGCTCTATCATCATCAACACTACAACACCAGCTCTATCATCAACACTATCAACACCAGCTCCATTATCAACACCAGCTCCATCATCAACACTATCAACACCAGCTCCATCATCAACACTATCAACACCAGCTCTATCATCATCAACAATAACAATGCCAGCTCCAATATCATCAACACTATCAACACCAGCTCCATCATCAACACTATCAACACCAGCTCTATCAACACTATCAACACCAGCTCCATCATCAACACTATCAACACCAGCTTTATCAACACTATCAACACCAGCTCCATCATCACCACTATCAACACCAGCTCTATCATCAACACTATCAACTCTAGCTTCATCATTAACACCAGATGCATCAACACCATCAACACCACCTTCATCAACACCAGCTTTATAATCACCATCAACACCCACTCCAAAAGCATGATTATTAACACCAGCTCCATCATTATTATCACCATCTTCACCAGCTCCATTATCAACATAAACACCAGCTCCAGCATGGTCAACACCATCAACACCAGCTACACCAGCTCTATCATCAACACCAGCTTCATCATCATCAACAGCAGCTCTATTACTGCCAAATCTAAGTGTAAGAGCGGTGTTTCCCCACTCCATTATATTGCAGAGGTGTACAGATGTGGTTATATCCACACAATGTGTGTGTCCCATTAAACACTGCATGTCATTTTTTTCTTACACTCACACTACCTTCTCTGCTAGTCCAACTGGATCTTTTAGCAAACCTCCTGAAATATCCAGTGAATAAATACCTAGTTTTATCAATATATATAAAACGATCAGCTAGAAGATGCTGCAGTTATCCCTTTAGAGAGATGATCCAGAATGTACAGAGTGCAGGAGAACTAAACAATCATTACTGACTCTCAGAAAATGTGTGTCTTCTGGACTAAAAAGATCTTGCGTCAAATACCTTTAGTTCTGAGGTTATTGAATTGTTTTAGAAATATGACGTTCCTAGGAATTTGTGCTTAGGGATATCTAACAATAGGTTAGATATCCCTAAGCACAAATTCCTAGGAAGTGATTTCCAGTATTAAAGAATGAGGAAATATTTTCCCGTTATTTCTGTACTTAAACGCTTCCAAAGAAAGATAATATTTCCATGCCAGGATTTTAATTTCTTTACTAAATGTTATTGTCTTTTTTTTAGTGACTCTGATAAAAGATCAACTTTACGAGTAGAGTTATGAAGTTAAAACACTACTTTAATGTCTACAAATTAGTTTAATTCAATCTGGTGTTTGTTTCTTTTCACATTATTGATTCTTGATTGATTTCGTAGCATCAATTCCGTTGCTATGCCTAATTACATTAGTTCCTAGAAACGATCGGAAAACGTCCTCGGTGCTGGGTAGTGCAGCAGGTGGTAGGATTTGGGAATAAAAGAGTAGTTCAGTTTGTCAAAGTTATGATAATCCAAGTGCTAGAAACAGACGTGTGCATGTATAAAGTTTGCAGTGTTCAGTTCAACAATATAGAAAGTCATGTGCAAAGTCCTGCAGAGGTCGATTTAAGTGTCCATTTTGGTATTTTAATTGTAAATGGGTGTTTGTGCACGTGCAAGTAATGCAGTATATATTAAAAGAAATACATCTATGAATCAATTAAAACATGCAAATGAAACGCTTTGTTTCGCAAATTGTTCGAAGAAATTTGGGTTTCTATCTCTTTCCCAGTAAAAACACTTCTGATAAGAGCTACTGAACGTGTTTCTTCTGTATCTTACCTACAAAATATTCTGGATATTAAATGTGCCCATCCTCAGTTATTTATCCGTCCTTGAAGTTATTTGGAAGTGTGTTCAGGTCAATCAGAAATGCAATGAATCGAATGAATGCAATAAATCGGAATGTATTTATTGGTGGATTGAATATGTTTTCAATCGAAAGTTTAATGGAAACTAAGAAGAAAATCTGCACTTATGGAAGTTTCTCTTGGGGGAAAAATAAGAGCTCTGAGTTTGTATTTTTTTTTTTTTAAGATTAAGTGCAAATATGAACATCTCAGTTGATCTTTCTGTAACGTGTCATTCATTCGATCAACATATCTGACACGTGGTGTTATTATGGGATGGATTAAACTGTCGGTTAAGGTTGAATAATAATACTGTGTACTCAGTCAGGCTCCGATCCCCTTCAATAATTTTTTTTATTTCTTTTTTTTGTCTTTTCCTGTTTCTGCCCCAATAGCAGCTGCATTTCAACCGACACTACGGCTGTTATGAATTTTACCAGAAGTTTGAGTGTCATCAAAAGTGACCTGGACCAAAAATGGGAGTCGGAATAATCAGGCTCAGAGTGTGTTTGATCTCATCTACTCTTCTTCTAGAAATTCCCAGGTGGAAGTCCTCAGGAAGTTTATTTTTTTCCCCTTTCTCATTTTCTGTCTCTCTCCTTCTTTCCGGGGCACGAGAAAGATCCATGCCAGGGAGCGAGGGAGATCTTTTCATGCTGACGGATTCCTGACAGTCACAACCTGCCCCCGAGAAGTCCTTGCATTCTTCAGCAAGGTTCCCTCCCAACAATGCTTTTGTTTCTCTGTGGGTTCTTTATGTATCCAGGAGGGAAGGAGGAAAAAGAAATGGACTCTAAGATCATGGTGTATCAGCCAGCAGCTGTTGTATGAGTGACGAACGAAAGCACTAGAGATATGAACATGGCAAAATGGACTGCTCTGGGAGAGGGAAAGGGGGGTTGGTTTCTTGAAGGAGAAAGAAAAGGATGCAGACATAAACAAAGTATCTTCTTCACATGCTTTAAATGTTCCTTCATATTCGTATGAAAATGCAACAGAGAGGCTGGTTCTGCTTTTTTTTTTGCTTGAGATTTTTTTTTAGACAACTTGCATGAGTGTGAAGAACACCTCCTTCAGCACTTCGGCATCACTGATGTCTAACAAATGAATGTCCTGAAAAAGGTGTATACCATCATCTTTTAGGAAGCATGGAGAAAAAATTAGTTTCTCTTCAGGTTTTTTGGTGGCGAAACTATTTCCCATGAAATGAGCTCTCGGGATCATTAGTTTGCTCGTTGCCTGATTCTGTTTTTTGTTGTCTCCTACTGGAGTGTGTTTATTTGCTGTTTGATTTGTAGATTGTAATCCTTCAGAGGTCCACTATTGGATAAACTTATTAGAAGTAGTAGTGGTGGTAAGACTTATACATATAAATCTGATTAGAACATTTATATCTTATTGTAAAATTGAATTATAATGTTTTGGGGAATTGGACCATACAGTTGTGTAATAATTAGTTTGAGTCACATAATAATAATTTGTTGGAATTTGTTGTTTGATTATTATGTAATAATGGTACAGTGGTTTGCCAGAGGGACTTTATTTTTCTTTTATTAAAATTGAAGTATTTTGGGGGGAATTTGACCATAAAGCTTTGTCAATTGTCTGAATGTATTTCACAGAACTAATTCAAAGTTTGAACATTTTTTAATATCATTTGTTCAATTTAATTCAGTCATTGTTTTTATTTATTTATTTATTTTTAATTTTTTTCAACAACAAAAAAACTCTCATTAAATGTTCTGTTCAGGTTTAACTCATCATCAACCTTCTAAATTCCAAGAAGATGAGGATGGTTCCAGATTTCTGCTCTATAATGCTCTCTATATATAATGCAACATTTATTTGCCAGTTTTGTAGTTAAAGTAGGTTTTGAATAATGCATTTGGGAAATTGTTTAAAAAAACTAAGGAAACAATGATGAACTGTATTATAGAATTGATTATAGGATTGACTCAAAATGCCCAGATGATGAAGACCCAGCCCAGTGTATGTTCAATAATATAATTTTGTGATGCTAACGAAAGAAAGCCAAGTGGATGGGAATGTATCTGAAATCTGAAATGCTCCTCACTAATGAGAAAACACACCCCTGGGAAAACTCTATCACTGGGGTGATAACAGCTGCACACCTGAGATTTGGCATGCAAACAAAACGAGGGGCAGAAACGCTGGAGGTGAATCCCTGAAGCATATCATGCACTTATGTTTCGTAATGGACGGTTGGGTTCTCACCCTTGTTTTGTTCTTAAGGAACATCTGTGGCTGGTCAACCACATAAAAATTAATCAAAATTAATCAAAATAAACCTGAAGTATATTGTGTTTGCCTTTTTTTTTTTCGAAGAGAATGAAATGACTAAAACAGTGAGGGTATGAGTTTAATGGGTGTGTTTCTTGACTTCAGCTGTTTAGCTGTTTTGGGGGGGAGAATGTCGAGTATCTTTTCAACATATTTATGTTATCTTGTTTTCTCAGCGACTTATATGTAAGATATTTTGTTTTTAAATGTGTTTATAATTTTAAATATTTGTCATTTATTTTCATTTTGGCCAAATTTATTTTAAATTAATTTACACGGTTGTTATTATTACAACTGCAATTAAGAAACAATAATTATAGTAACAATTAATAATAAATCATAAATTAATTATAATAATAAAAATAAATAATAGTAGTTAATAATAATAATAATAATAATAATAATAATAATTATTATTATTATTATTATTATTATTATTATTATTATTATTATTATTATTGTTGTTATTATTATTATTATAACAATAAATGTGGGTAATGATAGCAAGAGAACCCTATTTAAAAAAAATCTTTTATTTATAATTATAATTTATAATTTATTTTTGTTTGTGAAAGAATTTGGTGCAAAAATTTTGTTTTGTTCCTTATTCATTTTTGTTAAACACAAGCAGTGTGATTTTTTTTATCTGGAATTTTTTCTCTTTGTGTTTTTTGCACAACATATCTGATGTTAGGATTTCTGCAGGTGCACACTTTTTGCTTATATTCTCATATATATATATTTTTAACAGAAGATTTTTGATTGGTATTGCAGCTAAAATGCCACTTCTGCAAGCTGCCAAAGCATGTGGTGGAAAAATAATTTTTATTAGAAATATAGTTGAATTCTTTTTTTCTTTTTTTAAATAAAATATTACTCAAGGTGATTCTAGGTTTAAAACAAAGACACGTTTACAAAAAATAAAGTAAATAAAAATAACAATAAAAAAAGAATGATACACATGTAACTTCAATAATAAAACTAATAAAATGGTAATAAATCTGAGAGCAGGTTTGAAACCAAGGAAAACCTTGGTGTTATGAGTCAGATGTGTTGAAGAACTTCAGAACTTTTTTATTTTTGCTTTCGGTGTGTCTTCGTGTTCATGCTATGTAAAAAAAAAAAAAAAAAAAAAAAAAAAAGAGTTGTGACGTCACTAGTGAACGGGAGGGGTGATTGGGGGGGTCCCGGGTGTGTTGCACCGTCAGTACGCGCTCATCTTCCGTCTCGTCCCGTTCACCTTTTATGGAAACCATAACAACCCTTTTTTTTTTTTATCATACTTCTCAGTAGGATATAGGAAGCGTCGTTAGATAGAACTCAGGGTTTCATCTTCGGTCTATAACCGAACTTTGGTCACGTCGGAAAACTTCATTTGTTTCTTGTCGCATTTTATTTATTTTATTTTTTTTTTTTTAATGATTATTATTTTTATTATTTTAAATCAGTAGGCTATATTTTATTATTTCCCTTAATTGATTATCCCAATGGTATGCAACTGCTTCTATTCTACTAACCTTCCAGTCAAATATCAATTAAAACGCATTATTATTTTTTGCACATTTTTTTTCCCCGACTTGTTTTAATCCACTCATAATTAGGATCATGTAAAGCCCAAGTCCCACCCGGGTTTATCCGGAAAAAAAAAAGAAAATGTCAGGGTTTAAATGTTGAGATAATTGAATATCACAACTTCTCATTTTAGACGAGATGCTTCAGGAAGGGAAAAACCCGACATTGGCGCATTGTCGGGTTTGAAACGTCCACGTTGTAAATATGACCATCTGCAATCTGATCGTTTGTCTGATGATCAAAAACTAAAATATTCCAGTCTCTCTCTCTCTCTCTCTCTCTCTCTCTCTCTCTCTCTCTCTCTCTCTCTCTCTCTCTCTCTCTCTCTCTCTTCTCTGGTGTGACTGTGTTCTAGAACGTCTGCTGTATTTTCCCCACATTAGTCATATTTATTTCATCACATGCATGTTTGTTACCTATTTGAATCTTCTTAAGCAGTTTATAATAGTATTAATTGAGTACTGAAAGGCAAAACAAAAGCTGCATTTATTCCCAAATAAAATGTCTCTAGCACAAACGTTTTCTTTCCAGCTCTCTAATTCCAGGATCAGATCACGTTTTGCTGCTTCCTCATATAAGAAAAAAAAAAAAAAAGAAAAACAGTATAAAGACTCATCATCATGATCAATTATGACGATCATGATTATGATCACCAACTTTTTTTCTTGCACCTCATCCTCTTCTACTTCACCATCACCCCCCCCCCCCCCTCTTCCTCGTCATCATAACTCGTTGTTGCTGTCAGTGGGTATATAAAGTGTCAGGTGAGGTGAGGAGGAACAGAAGATGATTTTGTTCCTGTTTGAGAGAAGTAGGCTGGACTCAAAAGTCTGCCCAGTAACACAACTGGAATCTGAGATCCTATTGGTTGGGTAAATTCTGACAAGAAAAGGAAGCGAGTTGACAAAAAAAAGAGAGAGAGAAAAAAGAGAGAGAGAGAGAGAAAAGAGAGAAACTTTTTAAAGAGAAATTTTGTTGCTCTGCAAAGTGTGAAAAAAAGCTCATCTGAAGTTGAGTTGGTGGAGGAGAGACGTGGGTTTTATATTGGTGTTTCATTGAAGCACATTTGAGTGCTTATAAATAAAGTTTACACTATTAGCTAATTCAACTCGTGTGTGTGTGTGTGTGTGTGTGTGTGTGTGTGTGTGTGTGTGTGTTGGGGGGGGGGGGGGGTTAAAAACTAAAATAATCGAACACAGCAGGAGTTTATTTAGAACCATCGTGTTATATAGAGTGACTGTGGGTGTTTGAGCTGTGGGTGAATGCGTGTGTGTGTGTGTGTGTGTGTGTGTGGGGGGGGGGGGGGGGGGGGGTGTCTTCTTTATTTCCATGTTAAATAATGTAAATGCACTCCTGGCTGCACTCTATTGTCCTTCCAAAAACGCCTGTTTTGGAGTCGTGTGTGTGTGTGTTTTCTGCGCCATTGGTTTAGTTTGCGCTTATTTGCGCCACTTCATTGGAGTCTTGCACTTTTTTTTTTCGCCAGTGCAAAACTCTCTAAACTCGAAGTGCAGTGGCATCACACTTTTATCTGAAATACACAACCGTCATACACGCATTTCCTCGAAAGCTATCTCACCACATTAGTGTAGCACTAATCTTAAAACAAAAAAAACAAAAAAGAAAGAAAGAAAAAAAGGACAGCTTAATTTAGAATTTGAGACCAGATGAAGGGTTTTGGAAAAGAAAAAAAAATATTACAGCCCCCTCATCATACACACACACACACACACACACACACACACACACACACACATTTTAAATACTTGTCTTTAGGTCATTTTGATACACTAGATGTTAAACTTCCTTTTTTGGATTCATTGTTTAAATGTGTATTTTCCTCCACAGTGCATGTAGTGCTTCCTTCTAAACTACTCATACTTGGAGTTTTGCAAAAAAAGAAAGAGAGAGAGAGTTCCAATCAATAGAAATAATAATCATGATTATGATCTCGGGTTATCAAATGTGATCAGCTTTGAGATGGTGATGAGCAACTGCATTGTTTTCCGGTTGTTCAGATCGTATTTAGGTTGTAAAATAGAACCGGTTCATTAGTTGCATTGCTCGATTTATTTCATGGATTTGAAAGTAAGATTTTAAAGGCTCGATAGTCATTTGGCTCTGCTGCAATAAGGGTTGGGTCCTAACTCAAATGTGGGAGGGTTTTCAAACTGCGTCGAGACTGGAATCTGGCAACCCTACAGCAAGAAAAGAGCAGAGCAAAAGAAACCAGAGCAGAGCTGCCACCAGGGAAAGGAGAATTCTGAAAGTTCTCCAGAGAAGCTGGACACAAGCACAGGATAAAGCTCCACACACTTGTTTTTTTTTTTTTTTTTTTTTTTTTTTTTTTTTTTTATACATGCCCATCGAAGAAGTTTGCTTCTGCGGCTCTAGTTTTCTGGTGTTTTAGAGATCGGAAGGAACACTGTGAACACCCAGAGAGGAATGGAGCTGTATTGTTTGGAAGCGGACACCGTGGTGCGAGCCCGTCCCGACCCGAACCTTCTCGGCGATGACAGGGTTCTGCAGAGCCTCCTGACTATCGAGGAGAGGTTTCTGCCCCAGTGCTCCTATTTTAAATGCGTGCAGAAGGACATCCAGCCTTTCATGCGCAGGATGGTGGCCACCTGGATGCTGGAGGTTTGTGTGTGTGTGAACTTTAGGGTATTTCCTCAGAACTGAAAAACAGCTCGAGATCAACCCAGGTTCACTGTCAACCTATAGGTTCTGGGCCGTGAACGGAAACCAGACATGTTCTTTTAACGGTTCCGAACGGACAAGGCCGAATTTTTTTCAGGGCGTTTATTTTAGTGCGTTTTGGATCGAGTTCATGGTTGTGTCGTAGGTTTTTGGAGAGGACGACCCGATTGCAAAAGAAGGATGGAAAAAAAACCCCGCACTGTATATCCGAATAAAAGGCGATCGATTGTGCAGAAGAGCGTCTCCTGCTCCATAATGTTATTTATTTATTTATTTATTTATTTTTCGATAAATATTTCCATGCACACGTATGCAGTTCACTACTTTCCCCCTGGTAGCTGCAATCGCAAAACGCCATGTTGTTTTTTTTTTTTCTTCCTTCCCCCAGATTAGGTCTGTATTCTTTTTGTAATTAAATATCTTCAAACGTCACGAAAGATTTTTCAATGTCACTGGGCAGACAGAAGAACATCTAAACTTCACGTTTTGGGTTGTAAATCGTGCGAATTGTATCGCGAATATTTTGTTACAATTTTTCCAAATATGTGTTCGCGGAAGGGCGAGGGCCTTTTGAGCTGCTCCCTCAAACCCAACGCCGAGCAAAATCGGTGTAGCCTAGGAATTAAGTTCATTTCTCCCCGAAATGTTTGTTCGATGTCTTTGTTTTTTGTCGGGAACGTTAGCCAAGGAATTGGGCTTTATTTTCATGTGTTGAATGTTCACATGACGCGAACGCGTTAATTTATACACATTTTTCAAAGTAGTATTTCGATGCGATGGCGACGTTCACGTCAAGCGCTGCCCGATCCGTCCCAAACAAAATCGCGTTTTTATTACAGAAAACGTGAATCTGAATATTTGGCAATTGTCGGGAATGATGTCGAATAGACTTCTGATCATTTTTATGTGTAAATTGTAGTTGTGGATAATTTATTTATATTTTTAAATATTTTATGAAAATATGACGAATAAAAAAAAAACCCCGCATGAGCTGCTTCAAAGCCTACTGTGCTTCAAGCCTGTTTTTTGGCTCGAGTGATTTGTGACTTGAATTCATTTCTTACTGAATGGACTGAAGGAATTCAGTTCTGTAGATAGAATTTTTTGTATTTCTAGCCTTAAAAAAAAAAAAAAAAAAACATAAATTCCACTGCACGGGTAAAAGTTTGCAGGCGATCAGATATGATATTCCACTCTACATTATTGTAATAATTATTTTTCTACTAAAGAGCAAGATTGCTTTTATTTATTTTCTAAAGAAATGTGGATCTCAAACTCTCTTGGTAAGTTTCATGCACCTCGTGTTTCCTCCTCCGGCTGAACTCATGCTCGTCGCTCTCCTGCCTTTTGCAGGTCTGCGAGGAACAAAAGTGCGAGGAGGAAGTTTTCCCACTGGCTATGAACTACTTGGACAGATTTTTAGCCGTTGTCCCCACCAGAAAGTGTAACCTGCAGTTGCTCGGCGCGGTGTGCATGTTTCTGGCGTCCAAACTGAAAGAGACGCGTCCTCTAACTGCAGAAAAGCTCTGTATCTACACAGATAACTCCATCCGACCGCAGGAACTTCTGGTAAGCACCTAAATGCAATGTAGATATTTGACCCAGGAGGTGGTTAAAAGTTTGTTAAAATATTATAATGGCTTAACCCTTTTTTTTATTAGTTTTTTTACTTTGCATTTATATATATATATATATATATATATCACATAATCACAAAATGCTTTTATTTTCAATATATAAAAAATAATAATAAATTCCTACTATTATGACACAAGAGACTTTAATTGCTTGCTGCAATTAAAGACAATGAGAGAGCAAACAAGAACTTTGCAGAGTCTAGCTGGTGAATGCTGGATGTTCTAAAGTGTGATTAAGGGGAAGATACTGTAGTTGCTTTAGTAGTACAACCACTCGCAGATCTCTATCCCCATCTAGTGGCAAATATGTAAATCAATTCTATCACTGTGCCCAGATGGGGTATAATATCTGGTTTTCCAGTTCCGGTGGAGTTAAAAACACACACGCACACACACACGCACGCACGCACGCACAAAAGAGCTGATTTGTAACATGTGTTACATAAGATGGGAAAACCTATGGATTCTTCTTAGGAAATGTCACATCACAATAATCACCATCCTAATTGTCAATCTTCCAGGGATTTAAGTGATAAATGGTTTACAGAATGAATTTATATATTTCTGTAGTGTGTATGCTTCTAGAAGAAGCCAAGGATCTGAGAGCAACCCTGGCAACTCCAACTACACAAGCTGGCCAAATCCAAATTTCATAATTCCAGAAATATTCCACAGCGATGTGCCATTCTCCCACAGTGTGGTAAAAAAAAGAAAAGTCAAAACAAAACCGTGTCTTTCTGCTCGGCTGGAGGTCGGTACCTCCCGAGTGCGTTCGCTGTGCAATCAAAAGTCCTCGTTCGAAATGTTGAGGATGTATGCGTGCATGTTTCTCACCACAGGCTCATCGGCTTCTGTCTTTGTAGTGGAGATCAACAGAACTGTGTTGATTCTTGTCAAGGAGAACACGAATTTGCTTCTTTAAGCCAAATTACAATTGGTATTTTTTTTTATTGTTATTTTAATTTATTTTAAATCTGGTCTACCAGTTGACACTGGAGTTCAAAGATGCAGGAAACCAGAGATGGCCTGGTTTAAGTTCAAGTTTTGTTACCGCTACAGACTTCTTGTAAATTAATCCCTCACTTCAGGCAGTAGCACCAAAATGAGGAAGTGGGTATATAAAGTGTGTTGCAAGCACAGCTAGTCAGCACTCGGCTTTGTCTCAACGCTTTGGCGTAAGCAAATTAAAGTCGCAAACTCTTCTCCTTTTGTATAGTCAAATATTTATTCATTACATGCTGTTGTTGCGTGTCGATTGCGTATCGTACATGATATTAGGGATGCTGCATAAACAGCATTTTGTTTTGTAGACTGTCTAATTATGGCATTTCTGTAAATTGAATACACCGAAATCCATATAAATGGATAAAAAAAAAACAATAATTTTAAAAAAGTAACAGCGAAACCAAAACAAAAAAAGCACTGAATGATTTCTCAGCCGTTTTTTTTTTCTTTTCTGTACATTGCAAAGTACTTTTGATCTATTTGCCACCTTCTAAAGATCTGAGCTGTTTGTACCTGTGGGTAAACCATTCTGATGCTGAAACCCGGGTCTGCAGAGGCAGCAAGGAAATCGTGCATCGGCGATGGTGCGCTCAAACTTCAGTTCAGTTACAGAGGTTTCGATCGCAAGACGGCCTCCTGGTCAGTTGAACAGAAACGTCATCGTTACAGGTTAGGGGATTAAATGGCTGACGCAGTGATCCAAGTCATGACTAAGTGCATGTGGTTCACTGATGAAGAAAACCATCCTGATTCGAAACAAGTATTCGGTGGCGAGCCTAATTATGCTCAATTAGCCATTCACTCTCGCGGTCCTTTTCAGACTAGTACCTCGCTTTGTGTTTCATGAACGAGGTAAAAATCGACGCTGTTGACATGATTTCCGTGTGATTGAAAGTTTCCCGGGTGGATAAATGGATCTAGTCGTCTTTAGTGGCATTAGTGGTAATCTCTGTTTTGGCCTTTTCGCTCGATGCAAAATTGAGCTTTTCCGACAGTTATTGCCCTGAAGTTACAGCCTAATCTGCTCACGTTTCCCTGAAGGCAGTAATATAGTTTGCATGTCTAATCAAAATCTATGAAAAGAAGTCCAATTATAATTACAGCAATAAATTTTTAATTAGTAGTCGAGTTGAATTTGAATATTCATCATTCATTTGAAGTGTTTGAATTGTTTATTTGGGGGGGGGTTGAGACTGAATGAAGTGCTTTCCAGTCTCTGCTCGTATCACACAGACTGACTTTGCATTTTCAGGAGTAGAATACCTGATAATGAACAGATGCCGTGAGGTCACTGGTGGTGTTTTCTTTTTTTTTTTTCTTATAGAGCTTAGTAGATTTATGATTAGCCAGAGACAGTAATGTAGCACTAGCCTGGCTCTACTCTGCTTATGTCTCTCTGGAGTGTGAATGCCATTATATAGTCCAGGGATCAAGACTTCGTGCCTTCAAAAATTCCAAAATCACAATGCCACGATGAGGAAATCAGTATGAAGCCGATTCACCCGGGAGATTGTTTGCCCTGTTGTTAAAAACTAAAAAGCTCACAATTCTATACAATACACCTGTGTCTTTTTTTTTTGGTTTGTTTTTTTCCCTTTACCTAGACACTTTTGCTTTGTAGTTAGTCATAGATTGACTGATTTCATTTAGAAATGTTTATAAACTATTTAAAAAAAAAAAAAGGTTTGGTTGTGTCCCCTATGCCCTAGCTGGGAACAAGATTTAAGGTTGTTCACATTCACTCGGAGTGGAAAAGAAAATAGCAAAAATGAATTATGAACCAATGTTGACATATCCAGAATCCCTTGGGCCAACAAGCTCGAAAGCCAACTAGCATTTCATCAATTTATATTCCACTTCCAGCAGAACTCAAAATACCAAAGATGCTTTAGATAGACTCTGCATTCAGCCAATATCGCACACGACACTGATCCCTCATGACATATGCTCTGATTACCTACACTTACTAAAACATTGCATCAACATCTTAAAAAAACAAAACCAAATAACTTTTGTACCACTTTAGATCATTGTTTCTTTGTTGGATCTTCAATACTTTTTTAGGAATGGGAACTGGTGGTTCTTGGTAAATTGAAGTGGAACCTGGCCGCTGTCACTCCGAACGACTTCATCGAACACATAGTGAAGAGGCTGCCGCTGCCTGAGGATAAGCTGGACCTGATCCGCAAGCATGTGCAGACCTTCATCGCCCTGTGTGCAACAGGTAATTGCACTTCAACGCCCAGGACGCTGTGTAATTATCACTAGCGCTCGCTCAGTCGACGTTGGCTGATACCGTGCCCCGAAATCTCAGTTCATAGCATTCCTAGTTATTAAAGCTGATTTTCCTTTGGTCAGCATTTTTTTTTTTTTAGCATTCCCTGTTTCAACACGTCCTAGCGCTTTGCAGTATTCTCCCCTGTAAATCACAGTCGTCGTCCCCCCCCCCCCCGTTTAATCTTGTAGGTATTTTGCTCTTTACTTAGTCTCTCCAGATGGGACAAGACTAAGGGAAATAAACTTAAGGCTTCGAAATCTGAATCAGAATGTGATACTAATAAACACTGGGTAAATCATGTGGCATTTGGCCTATGCGTTGTGTTCCATTGTGTTTTGTTAGTAAGAAAAGTAAAAGATTCTTTGTCAGTTACTAGGTAGTGATCTCTTGTGTCAACATGTTGGTGAGTGTTGAAAAATATACTCGTATCTGCTAATCTCCAGAACCTGAAATGCAATTTTAGTGGAACAGTAGCAAGAATGCAAAAGCATTCATGTTGCTCGGAAAGGCGTTGCGTTTCGGGTGAAATGCCTTATCGTGACACTCGTGTGCCATAATGTAGACCTACAAATTATAGGTTTGGATGTCATTGAATGTTATGATCAAGTGTGGAGGATGTGTTGAAAAGGCGTCTATTCCGTATGCCCGTTACTGCACGTAGGGACAACCGAAAGTTTTTCTTCTTGGCAAGATCAAACATGGAGAAGAGATCAAGGGTGAGAAAGGGAAGAAAAGAAAAAAAAGCTAGTGAGAGAGCATTGTCCCAGCGGATCCAAACAGCAAAGCATGTCATGTTTTCATATCTCATCCCCACTTCTCACGCCTCCTAGCCGCTCCAGGGCATGACTGTTTTCCCATGTTCAGGAGTCTTTGTGAGGCTGGTTCTCCCAGCCGACTTTACGCTCGCGCTCTCTAATGGGACCTACTCATATTTCCCCTGGGCTCGAACATCCCTCCCTGGGGTTGCTTATCCCGCCAGGAGAATCCCCCACACCTCTTCTCTGAGAACGCGGCGTAGGAACGGGCGAAGAGTGGTGGGCGGAACAGGAGGAGATGACAGCTCTTTAAACATGGCACGTTTGATGTGGGCTCTCCTTTTGCCGATTGTGCAATGGATATCGTAGGTATGTTGTGAAACTACTCTGACAGGAGGAATTGATGATATCCATGAGAACTGGCTTGAATACCATTTTTAAAAACACTTGCTCCCATCCATGACTGCCTCACCCTCTCTTCCTTAGCCAGAATAGAACCTGGATAACGAGCTTTAATCCATTTCGCAGTCCTGATCTGCAGAAATGTGGAATAAGGGTGCAACAGTTTTGTTTTCGCCTTTCAATCTTGCCTACTTGCTGTACAAACGGACGCCTACGCATCAAATTCCCTTACATAATAACAAGAACAAACATAGGCAAATATTCTCTACTCGATATTTTGCTTAAGATTATATTGGCTGCAAAATTATCAATCGTCTTCTACTATAATTCTGAGGTACCGTCGACATGCCAAGCAGAAGCCTTCGGGTGATGTTGGCGTGTCTCCGCATCATGTGCAGGAGCTCCGAGCACAGACTAAAAGCATTAGTTAGCAATTTTATGTTGATTTTCTGTTTTATTGGAAGTTTACAAAACAATGGCCATGTACCTGGCCAAGTATATACTGTAAGCACTGTAGTTTTGGGATTGGTGCTGGGATTTGGACACGTCAATTTGCAATAAATTAAACGTTTCATAGCAGTGGGGGAAATAATTTTTTGATCCCCTGCTGATTTTGAAATCAGAAAAATGAACAGTCTAGAATTTTTATGGTAGGTTTAAGTTTTTAAGAATATAAAAATCCATAAAAAAATGGAAAGGTTATAAATAAATTTGTACTTGATCCTGTACCAACCAGCAAGACTCCCACAAACCCAAATTCGTTCTGTCCCTTTAAGAAAGTGCTCCTAATATCAACTCGTGTGTGTGTGTGTGTGTGTGTGTGTGTGTGTGTGTGTGTGTGTGTGTGTGTGTGTGTGTGTGTGTGTGTGTGTAAGACATCCATCACAGAATCAACCTCTTTCATTCAAACCTCTCCACCACCATGGGCAAGACCAAAGAGCTGTCGAAGGACATCAGGGATGAGATTGTAGACCTGCACCAGGCTGGAAGGGGCTTCAAGACCATCAGATTGTTGTCTTGGCCGTATGTTATTGGTCATGCTGGAAGACCCGTCCACGACCCATCTTTAGTGTTCTGGCTGAGGCCAGGAGGTTCTTATCCAAGATGCTACAGAGCATGGCCCCGTTCATGTGGTGAAGCCTTCCTGTACCCTCAGCAGAGAAACAGCCCCAAAGCAGAATGTTTCCTCCTGTTTCCAGAATATTCAGCATTTCTCTGCCTCCAAACATGGCAAGTCAAGTTAATGCCAAGGAGCTCAATTTTGGTCTCATCTGACCACATGACATTCTCCTAAGTCTTGTCTGAATCATTCAGGTGTTCGTTGGCAAACTTTAGACGGGTCCGTTCATGTGCATTCTTGAGCAGTGAGACCTTGGTGTGTTACCAATGGTTTTCTTGGTGACTGGTCACAGTTCTGTTGAGATCATTAACAAGCTTCTCCTGTGTAATTCTGATCTGATCCCTCACCTTTCTCAGAATCATCCTCACCCCATGAGGTTAGATTTTGCATAGAGCTCCAGAGCGAGGGCGATTTTACTTTCTTGTATTTCTTCCATTTTTAAATAATCGTGCAACAGTGGTCTCTTTCTCAACAAGCTTCTTGCCCATTCTCATTTGTAGCCCATTCCAGCATTGTGCAGGTCTACAATCTCGTCTCTGACATCCTTTGACATCTCTTTGGTCTTTTTCATGGTGGTGGAGAGGTTTGAATGGAAGAGGTTGATTCTGTGACGTCTTTTATACACATTATGAGTCGATATTAGGAGCACTTTTCTTAAAGGGACGCGACTAATTTGGGGTGTGGGAGTCGGAATTCTTGCTGGTTGGTACGGGATCAAATACTTGTTTCACTCGATCGAATACACATCAATTTATATAAAATAAACCTACCATGGACAATCTAGACTGTTCATTTCTCTGTAAGGGTGTACACTCCCAGTCAAACACTTCCAAACCCCCGTGTCCACCCCATGCCGATTTCCTGAGGATGCAAACCAAGAAGACTCTTGGATTTGCAGGATGATTTCACTTTTTTTGTCGGCAGTGGCCTGACCTACAATCGGTTGTTCTATTTGGAAAAAGTAAGCGAGCATAAAGATGTTTTAACGATTAGTCATGGCTTCCTATGAGTCCTTGTCCTTTGTAATTCGCTGCATCCATACAGCAGGAAGAACTGAAAACCTAAGAATTTCCTTTTCTATGTGTCATACCAATTCTCATATAGTTTCCCAATGCGGATCAAACCACAGTATCCTGCCTGACTAGCATAATTATGCTAAACTGTTATGCTAAGAGAATTCCAAATGCCATGCCCATGCTTGCATAGTTTAACTGTATAGGTGGTGCTTTTCTCTTGTCTTGTCTAAAAAGTGCCTTAGAAAAAATAACTAAACAGTGGCTAGATTAGTAAATAGTTATGGTCTGGAGAGTGTGTGTGTTGGGAAAGGTCATCATGGTTAAAACATGATTCTGCCCATTTTGTCATTCCTGTTTCAAGAGGCCCTGCTACCTCCCTTGCTGGCCTGTGCACTGTTGCTCAAGCATCTCAGCAATGGTGCAAGACTGAAGCAAGTTATTACAGGATTTCAACAGTTGAGGAGGAATCCTGTTTTCATTTTGTTTGAGTTACGGTGTCTTGGCTGCCGATAAAAGCGTAGACGTCGCCTGAGATGCAAGCAAGAGGATTGGTTTGAGACTTGTCCAAATTCGGTTTAGCCCTATCGAGTGACTTTGGCAGAACCGCTGAAACTGGACGTAGCACACGGGAATTTCAGTGTAGCCTTCGCAATTAGCAGTCGGATTTCTGCGTTTTGAATGTGACAGGCTTTTAACAGATGGTGGTAGTGTTTTTTGAGTCTGGTTCTCGAAGCGCAAACATGGAAACGTTTGCGTTAAAGTGCCACCAGTGAATCTCGACACAGACAGACATACAGTAGCAGCTTTAGCACCTACCACATATTACAAACCCACAAGAGTCCAGGAATTTAGTGTCTGTAAGCTTCCCTCACCTACACACATAAGTGGCTTATTCCATTTGACTGTGGGCTGTGGTGGGTAAAGAACTATGATGCCAAATCCAAAAAAGTTGTTTACATTTGACCTTTATCAATCAGGGGAGCTTGGCCGCTCACAATGGGACTTTCTGTAAACGGAACAGCTAATAAGGAATGCAGTCGAATGCAATCCTGGAAGATGATTTATTGCCTTTAAAAAAAAATCGTCGCTCCCTGGCTGTTACTCAACTTTCCGGGTGTTTAATTAATTTACAAGTTAAATGCATATGCAGTGCAATGCACCCACCCAGAAGTTGGCTGCGCTGGTATGATACTGGATACAGTGTGTGGGCAGGGCAAGAAAATGGCTCATTGAAGGAGGTAAGAGGCTGGCAGAGCAGGCCAGCCACCGCTTACAAAGAGCCTTCCATAGCAAGCGTCACTGCTACGTACACTGTTTTTCTCCAACAGGCATATCATTTAAGGTGCGTAAAATGCAGCCATTTTTCTCCTTCTCCGTCTTTCAGATGATCCAGCTATGACATTGCCATGCTGTTCTCTTTGTTCCTCAGCAATCCTAATCTGTTGCCAATTGCTAAAAAAAAACCTAATCTGATTGCTACACATACACTATATGGACAAAAGTATTCGGACACCTGATTTTCCCCGCCATATGTGGTTCTTCCCCAAACTGGTATCACAAAGTTGGTGGCACACAATTTTTTAAGGTGTTTGAATGTGGTAGCATTACGTTTTTCCTTTAACTGAACTAGGAGAACCAATCCAGTTCCAGCATGACATGCCCCTGCGCACAAAGGGAGCTTCATGAAGATATGGCTTACATGGGTTGAAGAGGAAGAGCTTGAGAGGGCTACTGAACACCCAGGCCTCTTCACCTTCTTCAGAACCTGACTTTACTAAAAACCCATGCACACTTCAAAATCTAGTGGAACATCTTTCCAGAAGAGTGGAGCTGCTATAATAACTGCCTATCTATCTATCTATCTATCTATCTATCTATCTATCTATCTATCTATCTATCTATCTATCTATCTATCTATCTATCTATCTATCTATCTATCTATCTATCTATCTATCTATCTATCTATCTATCTATCTATCTATCTATCTATTATTACATATTGCGTTTTATTGAATTTTTTTTCCTTTCTTTGTTTTTTAATTACAAGAACAGAACCCAAAGGGTGACATAATTCATATATATATTTTTCTGTTCTTGGCTGAAGCTGAAAATCCTTTTACTGCTCCAGAAAGACAAGTGCATTTATTTGTCAATACACAAAAAGCACAAGATCCACAAGTGTCTGGTTCTGAATGTTAAGAAGGCAACGAACGGATAGTTCATCAGCCATCAAAGGCCTTACCTCATTGAGTTCTCTCAAAAAGAATGGGAAAAAAATTACCATCAGGACTATATTGAGGTTTGCTTTGAATACGGTAACATGGTAATGCGATGGCTGCTGGAGTCCACTCTGCGAGCCCAGAGGTGGCCCAGCATCAGAGAAATGGCAGCAGGAGAGGGGGCTGCAGGGTCTTTTCTCCTGCCAAACCTCATGAGGGTCTGGAAACAGACTAAAGACTAAAGAATGACATTCAGTGGAATGCACCAAGACACCCCCTATGTCACCCCCGCCCCCCCCAACAATTCTCTAGTCAATTCTGGTGGCTCAAATCTGTCGCCTCTTCCCCTCCCACCCAACAACTTCTTCTCACCCTCCAACCTTTGTGAAAGCTGTCATTTTGAATTGGACTCCACAGAGGGGGCTGAATTTTGCATCTCTCATTTGGATGAGGGTGCAGTAAATCCACACTCGGTAGCTCGCTGAATTATTTCTTAAGCATGAAGATAGCAGCATTTAAAAAAAACAAAAACAACAAAAAGCACCTAAAGTCCTTGGCTGTGTTGTAGCAACAAATGCTAAGCATGTGTGCCATGGAGTCTGGTAAATCATGGGGTCTGACTAATTAAAAGAATTTTTTTTTCCACCCTTTTATTTTATTTAGTTCCTATTTCTCTTGTTCATAAGCTGTCTTTTATTTTTATTTTTGCAATATGATTGACTGCTAGAAGGTTATTGGTCATTGTTGCACATGCATGTTACGACATGTGGAAGAACAATCCACAGCTGAGAGCATTTGCAGAGCTACGATGGTATTTTATTTCTTCCTTTCCAAGGACTGAGGGGCTTTTTTTTAAGGGAGAACATGAGTTACATGGGAACTATAAAAATAAATAAACTAGCTTATGGGGATGGGAAGGTTGGAGTTAGTGCACAGGACGTTGCCTTTCAACTTTTTTTTCAATTCAAATGAACCTTCATCCTGCATTGCAGGTTGACCTATATGTTCGAACTCAGGAACTTTGTGGATATGGATATTTGTCTTTTGTAAGCAACATGCTAGCTAGCTTGCTGTGAACACCTGAGTTGAGTGTAGAATTAGAAAACTGAAAATCTTTAGCCTTATGGATTCTTCCTCTCTTATGCCACATGCCGAAGTATTTTCTTGCAAAATTCCAACTTTAACGTGTAAAATATTTAGTTGCTATACAGACCCATGCATTTTTATACCTTCACAGAATTCAACTTTGCCATGTATCCTCCATCCATGATTGCCACGGGCAGTGTGGGAGCAGCAATCTGTGGACTGCAACTCAATGGAACGAACCATGCACTCTGGGGTGACAACCTTACAGAACTGCTTGCTAAGATCACAAACACAGAAGTTGTGAGTATTGCGACTTTTACCTCAATGTGTATAGTGATGCACCTACAAACATGCAGTAAAATCTATAAGCTGCTATTTGTGTCAACCGATAAATTTGCTAGATAAACCAGATAACACACATTTAAAAAAAATTGTTTTCAGTTACTTTTTGCATTTTTATTTTATCAGAAGTTTTAGTGCTTGACATCATTGAGAAGCACAAAAATTCCAGTTTATGATCAACCAAAGCTACATATTTGTGTCATGTGAAAATTAAGCCATTGGCAAAACATCAAGCATTTTTCCCCTTCAGTATTTCACAGCTGTCCCCTAATCCCTTCTTTGCCTTTGGGCAATCTCTCCCGAAGAGGTCACATGCCGCATGTAAAGTAAAGAAAACCTGTAAATGTGTCTGAGCATAGATTGGAATGATGGGAAGGCATCAGGTTCATTTTGTTTTTGCGAGCTTGATGCAGGCTTGATATTATATACTGCACTGAGAAACGATCCTTAAATTGCAGGCAGACAGCTATGTGGCTCTGTGGCTGGGTGTACAGTCCAAACACAGCCCAAGCTTTAGCAGCTTTAGGGAGGGGGTGCAGTGGTAGACTGGCTTTTGTCAGGGTGGTAGCCTGCATCAAACCAGCGGAGGGAGGCTTTTAAAAGGGGCACATCGGTAAGGGTAGTTTGTGTAAAATGGTGTTCCTTAAACCCAAATGCGCGACGATGAGAAGGTGCCGCCATCCTTGAAAAGCATCAATGCGGTACTGTGTGTGGGGGTGTTGGGTTTTATTAATTATAATTTATTTATATATATATATATATATCTTGTGGCTCTGAGTGAGGAGATAGCGCTTTCCTCCTTAATGGGCTTGCCTCCAACTTCAATTCAATCTGATATTCAGACACTGAATTACTGGAAGTGAAATGGGATTGACCCCAACTGAGAGACTCTGAGGAAAGACTCCAGAGAGCTGGGGTGCAGTGGTGGGGCTTATGTGGCTTTATGCAAATGACTAATAAAGCCTCAGAGTTACATTGCCCAATAAAGAAGATCTTAACGATATCCGTTTCCGGGAGGACATACATAGTGTAGCAGATGGGGAGAGAAGAAGCGAGGAAAACATTGAGGAAGGAATTGAAATGTAAGACCCATCATCTCAAGCGGGACCTGAAGAGGTCAGCCATCCACCACAAAGTTCACCAGCGGTGGGCAAACCGGTGCCGTGTTGAAGTGTCAGGACGCGTACCATAGCAGAGGAAGAACATTCTTTCTCAGCTGTGAATGTTTTCAGTGTGAGGAGTGGAAAGTCTCAGCCAGCAGAAATGATCTGCCCCGGTCCATGATCAACTCTTCAAATTCCCAGATGCCAACAAGCCAAACCTTCAAAAAAATGCCGACAGGGGAGCAAGCAGGTTGGATTGGCTAGGGGTTGAGGCCAGGGATTTTTCCTTACAGATCTTTTTTTTTTTTTTTTTATCTGAAAGAACCCAGTGTCTTCATTTCTCCCCTTTCATTGTTATTCCACTAACCCTCAGACTTCTTATCCCTCCTGAAATGGGACACTGGACATGTAAGCATGGGTTAACCAGTGAATTTAATTTTTACAAAAAGTCTGAGCAATAAAGCTAGCGTTATGTATTGCAATTAGATTCGACCTTTTAACGTTAGCATTTTTCCTTTGGGACCTGATGCTTTTCTCTGGTCTGAGAAGGTCTTCAGAATATGACACTCGATGAGGAGGAGATTACTCAGAGAAAGTTCAAGGCTTTGAATGCTCAACAGCTATATGACGCTGCCAGCCATCCAGTCAGGCATCCTGCTGGTACTTGTGGTGTCCAATGCCTGTGGTTTTCACCAGACATATGACACAGCCAACTAGCCTCATCTAGTCGCTACTGTAGTGTTTGTGTTTGTGTTTGTGTGTGTGTGTGTGTGTGTGTAGCCTGAAGCACATCTGGTACGATGTGTACAGGAGTGGGCTCCATGTGGCAGGCCAAACCAGGGTGGATGAAAATTTGGCTTTAACAACTCCTGCAAACTGTATGGCCTCTCAGAAAGAAGTTAAAGCTTTGAATATTCCAGCTGGCATTTGGTCTTTACAGTAAATGTTGTTATTGTAGGTAATGTATACTGTAAGTGATGCTTTTTGGCTTGTTGTGTTTCTCCAGAGACGCACTGGGATTTTTCATCTGACCAGTAATGTTGATTTCACTGGAATTGAATTAGAGTTTGCATTCAGATATGAATTGGTGGTGTTTCCTGTATGGCTTGGGTCAGGGGCACGGCCCCCCACACTGAACTCCTTTGCTTGTTCTGAAGCTCGGTTTCATTGCAAAGTTAAATCTCTGAATTTTGGCCGGATAAACTAGGAGTCAACCTTTTTTAGGGGTACAATACGTAAAATACCTAACTACAAATAGGTGAAATGCCGGCCAAATCAAAGTTTGGTGAGTTGTGACCGCAAATCTGCTTTTTCGTTGTCAGATGATGTGAGAGTTTTTGGCAGGAACGAACTGCAAATTTTTGGGATATTTTCGGTACGTACAATCATGTGTTAGGACCCTTGGCCTTTTGCACCAAATGTCTGGGACAACATATTAATCCCTTTCATTTCTCAATCCTCTCTTGGCCTTGTTTTGAACCCGGCTATTTTTTTTCCTTCATTCCCCAATACGAATATCTTTTTCTGCAGCTAACATCAGTGTATTTATACGATTAGTGGTGTTTCACTTGTTTATATGGTACATAATGAATTGGATCACCACAACTGTTGAGAGGTTCTACAGTAGAGCTGTGTTTGATTAGTTCACTTTCACCAAACTTGCCTCTTTTTACAGTAACATTTCTAAATGCTAGGTGTCTCCACATCTTCTATTTGGGTAGCAATCCAGATCAACACCTTAAAACAGTGTGTTTAATGTCCATCGGCAAGAACGCATTCTTCGTGTTTTGTCTAAAACATACACAGACTAACAAAGCTCCCCAAAAATGTGAAATAAACAAGCAGGAAAACTCTTAAAATACCCCTAAAAACCACCCCAATGCACAGTCGCAGCGATTCACCTCGACACCTATGATGAACAGCGCTCTCTAGTGGACGCCATCTCTTTTTTTTTTTTTTTCCTCGATCGTGTCCCAGTCCTACCAGTAGTCACACACTGAAGTCATTAAAGTTGCTTGAATTTAGCCTGTGGGGCTTGGCTCGAGCTTGCCTATGCCTCTATAAAGAGCAGCGGCACAGAAGGGAATTTCTTTTAAAAAGTCGGCCCTGGCATTTTTGCGTTAAGATACAGGCAGTTCCTTTGAATGTTTTATGCATTTAGTTAAGTTTCTCGGTGGAATTTATATCTCATAACTAATACCAATATATCTCAGTGGGAAGCCAGAGAAATCTTTTTAGGAGGTCGGTGATTGCTTTACACCAGAGGGATGCAGACAAATGCAACCTCCATGCAGCACCAGGCAGTTCACCTACCATTAAAAAAAATACATCGCGTTCTGGCGCATACTTTGTCTCTCATTAATACCTTTTTTTAAATTATAGTATATGGTGAGTTTTGTTTTATTTTACTCATTGACTCTTGGACTTGTGGTTGTAAAACACACACACACGCACACACATACATTTACACACTTACCTTTTCAGGCCACCATAGCTAATGCTGTTTCACACTTCAGTCCATGGGCTTTTAATTAAGTCAGTGTCAAAAGAATGCAGTCTTTTCACAATCAACACATTTTCTACAAGCCCTGCCTCTGGGGCTTCTCACAGAAGAACTCCCACAGATGCCTGGTGTGCCTCAGACCCACAGAGAAGCAAAACAGAGGACTGTGAACAGTGTGGTTTCTTTTTGGTTCCACCAGAGAGCGCTGTTTTTCATTTTTAGTTAAGAAAAAAAAAAAAAAAAACATTCGGGATGGTCCCTTAAATGCTCTTGCCACAATTTCGTTTTATCCCAGATATATGTTCCCCCACCCATTTGATTTGTTACAACATTAACGTAAGAATTAGTTTATTTGTGATTTGGTTTTGGAGGAATAAATAAGCAGGAAACCCTGGTGAGTTTTTTTTTTTTTTTTTTTTTTTTTTTTTTTTTTGTAGCTTGTATGAACTTAAACGCATCAAATTTTAAAACAACACTAAGAATGTTATTTTAATGGCTTGTGAAGCTGCAAGGTGGGCTTGATTGGAATGACACCCCCCACACACCCCAGGCTGCTTACCCGCTTGTTAAAGGCTGAAAAGAAGGAAAGCTGCAGTACCTTTCAACGGTGCATGGATGCAATTAACATAACTTTCCTACGGCCTTTGTTTTCACTGTTGTAGCAACTGGTGCGTTGGGTATGTCAGTGTGTGCAGGTGGGTGCACGTGTAGAGTCCTCCGTCTGGAAGCAATGACGTGGTCGGGGTTAGATCTGTATTGCTCTTACGTTACCTTTTACCCTGCTTTGTAAATAAGGTGTCTTTTATTTATTAATGCATATGGATAGTCAAAATACATGAATACAAGAAGCTGGTAAAAACTACCGCTAATAAAGTTTATAGAATTTTGACGTCCAATAGAGATCGTTTTCATGCTAAAACCTTCACTTCTTTTTATTTCGGAAATATTCATTGTTGTGTGTGGGGTTTTTTTTTTTTTCTCCTTTCCAAAAGAAATCCGAGGAACACTTAATCCAGTAGCCTTGTTGCTGTCTGAGAGGACGTACAGAAGTGAAAACAAGCATGTCCTCACCTGTAGTTTCTGAAAAAAAAAAGTTGTGTGCTGAAATAAATTGGGGTGTATTAACCCATAATCTATCTGTCGCTGTGGTTGCAGGACCTGTTGAAGGCATGTCAGGAGCAGATTGAGCGTGTGCTGATGAACAGCCTAAGGGAGGGACGCCGGCAGCAGCACAAGCAGCAGCAGCAGGACCAGACCAACCCACGCAACAAAGCTTTGGATGACCAAGACCAGTCCAGCACCCCGACCGATGTACGAGACATCAACTTGTGAGCTCACAGGATTTGACGTCTGGATCAAAAGGAAAAAAAAAAAAAAAAAAAAAAAAAAAACGACAAAAAAAAAAAAAAAAACAGCCCTTCAAAAAGTGCTTGCTAGTCTTTGTAGGTTTTTATTCTATTTTCGAAAGGAAGAAGAAAAAAAAAGAAGAAAAGAAATCAAAGATATTTTAGATACAAAATAGGTATTTTTTAAATGAATTGATACTGATGCAAAAATGTCTATGGTGCCTCAGTGTAATAGAAGGGAAGCCTATAGTATTTTGCAAACTATTTTTCATTGTATAAACATAAAAAAAATATATTCAGTTAAAATGAATATTCAATTATATAGTTTTTTTTTTTTTTTTTTTTTTAAGTAGAAAAAAAAAAGCCAGAGTTTAGAGGCTTTTAAGAAATAGTCAACTTTATAAGACTGGCTTGTAAGGTACACAAATGGGGCTTTGTTTTTTTTTCCTGTCTTGTTGTGTTTCAGTTCATGTTCGAAAAAAACCCTGAGCATGAACACACACACACACACACACACACACAGGGGTGTCATGAAGCTGGTTAGTGGAGTCCCCGTTTGGCTGTGGTAAAGCTGAAAAAGGCCCAGGAATGTTAGGTGGAGCAGATTTTGATAAAAGCCTTATAGCGAGAATGTGATCGTTTTTTTTTCTGTTTTTTACACACAAAAGTCCTCCAGTGTAAAATTCGGTTAAAGATATTTTAATCGGGTTGCCAGCGAATGCTATGTTATGGTATCAATGTTAAAAAAATGACTTCGAATTTGCTCGCACCGACCAAATTAAAAAATTGGCCGAATTTCCGAATATTTCGCCAGGTAAAAGGGGTCAAGTCTTGAGACCAGCCTATTGTTATTAATAATATTAATAATAATATGATTACTATTTTTAGTTAGTAACTTATTGTCTCTCAATTCTCAAAGCATGGAGATGTCAATAAGCTTTTGTCAGGCTGCTTGTGTGTGTATGCATGCGTGTTTCTGTATGTGGGTACATGTATGCATGTGTCTGTCTGTGAGAAAGAGAGATAGAAACCATGAGATGTGTGTGTGTGCTTTCTTTGAAGAACCAATTGGTTCAAGATGATGCCACACAGTTTGGAGAACTTGACAGGGGACAGAGCATAAGTCTATAGTGCTTTTGTTTGCTTTTGAAGGGCCACGGGCTACCTGTATCACTGCCTTCTATTCATGCGCTTTTATTTTTCTGGCCTGGGACACGAGGATGAGTCCAGTCCAGTGCACGGGATTGCGAGGAGGCTAGACAAAGAGAACAGAGGGAGGAGACAGACGACTACCTTCTATAAGATGCTCTTACGGTTAAAGGTATTTTTTTAATTTACGTTTTTTGACACGAAAGGGTGCGACGGAGAAGGTTGTATTTTGATACGACTTTCTTAGCAGTTTTACGGTTGTATACAGGCGCGGTCCGTTATGTTCGGCTCGTTCTCGTTCCCGAGTTGAAGCCCAGGGCTACTTGAGGTGTTGATTAAAGAGGTGCTAGAAGAGAATTCCATAAGGGGGAGCATGCAGTCTGCATGCAGTCGCAGAAAGTGCAGGGTGGCATGAGATTCATGCAGGAGAGCTGGCATGTGGTGGGCGATCAAGCTGTGTGAGTTCAAGGAGAGATGTATGCTGCTGCTGAGATGGACATACATTGGCATACAAGAGAGGAGGCCAAAGGAGAGGATCAGATGTGGTTTCGGAGATCACGTGATAATTTAAGTCCTTTTTATATATTTGCTTGTTTGACTGTTGTTTGTGTCTTTCTTATTTTATTTGAGTGTTTTTTTTCTTTGTTTGGATTACAGACCAGTATCTGAACCAGTTTGATTGACACTGCCAGCTAATCAGTGGGGAAGGTAATAAACAGGGATGCTTAATTGATTAGGGGAAAATTTGTTGATCTGTGCATGTGTAGTTCCTCAGTTTCAACAACAAAGCACTTTGAGCACGTTACTCCCCGTAAGTCACAGAGAGAAATAGGGCCATTATTTACATGTCTTGAGTATCCCTTCCCCAAAAAAGGGAGCAGACAACATATATCGTTACACCAATGAAAAACCAACATTCCAAAACAAAAAAATTTCCACCCCAGGCCTCTCTCTTCTTTACTTGAAATTTTTGTTTTGCTGTTCATTGAAATGTTAATTGGTTATTTTGTGCAGTGTAATGCAATGGTAAAAAAAAAAACAACCTTGTAATATCAATAAGTTGCCCGCTCTGCGCCATTTATTTTTAATTTATACAAAGTGAACTGGTGAAGCTGCTCTCAGATTTAAAAATAAATAAAAAATGCCTTGTTTCATATGGTGCCTTAAATTCTTAAATTAGAGTGCTGTCCTGTTCCACTGTGCCTTAATCAGACTGCTGAAGTATCCTTCAGTGTCCATAATCTTGTCATCTCCTTAAAAAAGTGCTGCTTCCAAAGGATGGACTGACATGAGATTTAGCAGAGTAGCAATTCTCTGACTAGGATTAAGGCAGCACGTGTCAACAGCACAACATGAACACTTGTGCACAAGTTGCTTAGCTTGCATCAAAAAGTAGGGATGTTGGGGCAGTTTAGCTTTGTTATGATGACCATTGTCTTTTTTTTCTTTAAAGGGTGAAGGAGAGAATCTACTTCATTAAGTTTTTTTTGTCATTGATCTATTTCCTCGAGGCAATTGGGTTCCATAATTCAGGTTACTCCCACTCGTTCACTTAAAACAGCCTGCTATCAAACAATTCTTACGTTATCCTGTTTTATCACCCACCCCCCCAGTGCTCTGAAAATCAATTTGTAGTACTGTTTTTTTTTTAGACCTTATGGGTGGTCTTGAGCTTGGATATGGACCGAAATGTTGCTTCTTACGGTTTGATACTGTATTCCAAAGTGAAGAGGGGGTAGAAGTGGTTGTGAAGATATCAATCAAGTGTCGATATTTTTCAATGAGTTATTGTGTTGTTTTTGTTTTTTTTCTCCGCTGCTAAAAAAAGCTATGATTTTTGTTTCATCTTATACACAAAAATAACATAGTTGTGATGTCACTTGAGTGTGCTGCTATTTTATAAACAATTGTATTATAATTATTTTACTGCTTACAGAATACTTTGAGAATGCAGAAGTAGATGGTAAATAGAAGATCAAGAAATGTAACGAGTATTCGACTGGAAATGCTCTTTGTACAGTATGCTCTGAAAGCATGATTCCTTTTCTCTTTTTTTATTTTTTTTTATTTTATTTTTTTTTTAAATCTATTGTTTTCTTGCCCTGTTACCTTTTCCTCTCACAGTCTGTAAGTATGGTATGTCTATACCTCAGGTTTACTGGACAAACTTTAAGTCTCTCTGTACCTCATAACTCATCACAGTTTTTTGGGAGCCAATGAAAGATGGTATACAATGATTCTGATTCTGATGGTGGGGACATATTTAAGTCTTCATTAAATAAAGCATGAACAGCATAAGGCTCCCACCTGGACTATAACCAACCATAGTGGATGGAGGGGGGGAATACAAGTCACCAATGCTTCAATCTCTTAAGATTTGAGGGTCTAAGAGCTAAGATAAGCTGATAGTTTGATCTTTGTACATAAATTTGTGTATACATGTTATTTTGGAAACTATCTCCAAACGCATCTTAAAACACACGAAAGTCCTACACAGAATTGCAAAAATCGGTGCTGGACTGAGTTGCACTGTGCCTTCGCCTTAATACACATTTTTCAGGTGTGCAAAAGGTATTTTCAGCAACTGGTGTAGTATGGACTGTGCCAATATGACGGCTCTCATATTGTTACCATATAACGGTCTCGGTGTTAAAAAATTAACCATTTGAATGTCAACATTTACGTGGATTCTGTCTCCTTCCTCCACTATGACCTTGTCATGTACCTCAATATGTCTGTTGCACAACCTCTCTCCAATAAATATCTGCTTCAAAGTGTGTGAGGCATTGTCTGTTCAATTTTGCTTTGTGTAAAGAACATTTGAACTAAATCCCATGTGAAATCAGATCTAGACCTTCTGAGGAGCGATACAGTAACTATTACAATCGATCTCGAATGGCTGATTATTTTCCAGCAACATCCATTAACCAACCAAGTAACTTCTCAACCAACTAACCAAGAAAGAAAAACGTCCTAATGACGTAGAAATACTTTATTTGATGTTTAAACACCGGTGATATTTGCCTGCCTTCCAAGTTTCTCAGTATGTTCTCCCATTTGTTGAAGGATGTTCCCTATTCACCAAAATAAACCCTGGGGACGGTCTTCTAGATCTAAATGTGAGAAGTTGATTCTGCTGTGGAAAGCGTACATCCCAGAAACACGAGTAAAGAGTGTTATCGAATCGGGTATCCTACTTCATTTAAAGCATCTAATCAGCAAAGTTGCAACTCCTTTATGAGGCGTAAACAATTGTAAAATTCCTTTAAAGCTTCGGATGATGGTTTGCTAAGCCATAAACCAAATAATTCACGAGAAGCACCCACTGAATCATAGAAGAGCAATGGAATTCTGGGGACCCCCACAAAAGCCCAGGTTTCCTCCTGGTTCTCTAGGTTCCTCACACCTCCCATAAACATGCCAGTAGGCGGATTTACTAAACTTTATTACCCGGACGTGTGAAAGTGATGTTTACGGTGCCTTTTAATGGATTGCTTCTCTATCTATGCTGTTGACACTCATTCTGTTTAGGGTTCCAGTGTTGTGGATCGACAAGAATCCTGGCGCAGGTTGGAAATTGCGTTACTTATATATTAACGCTTTTATTCCTACATTTTGATTAAACAAATGGATAAAATATGATTGGAAACTATATATATAGTTTCAGAGTCAACGTCTCGTCACGTGTTTCGGAATTTCGCGCCTAAAAAAAATTAAATAAAAAAAAGAAAACGTGCGTCCTACACGAGCCAATCAAACGCCAGAATGAAACCTCCGTCAGAGGTACTTGACAGGGCCGCACGTGCGAATTAAAACCCTCCCCCTTTCCTTAAGCCCTTCCCCACCACCACCCAGCTCAGCGAATCAGAATGCGCAGTGGAGTCCGTCATGAGCGGTTTCTCGAGCACGCGCAGAGAGGTTTAGCCAATCGTAATTCGAGCGTTGACTGCACGCGCAGCCAATCGTGTTCCAGAGCGGCGCGTGACGTCACGCCTGAACAGCAACACCAGAGCTATCAAGCGGGACAGAGAGACGGACTGAGGCAGTGCGACTTGGTGGACTTATTCAACCGTTTATTTATTTTATTATTAATATTAATATTATTCACCTCATAAAACTGCACAGTTAGGCTAATGCTTTCATTTGTCTTAACAATAATCCGACAGTAAGTCGAATATGTACAATATGAGAATTATCAATGCATATTTTGGTATCAGTAACGAACCAGACAGGATTTACCTCAGAGAAGTGTAGCCAGTTTTCTTGACATTTCCTGCTATTTAAATGGATTCTACCGATTAAAACAATTCTACATTTAAAACGGTTTAATAAACGGTTTAATTGTGCACGCAGTTGCTAACTCAGTATCCAGTTTCCTACCAATAGCTGCTTAGCATTTATTTAAAGGTCAACATTGCTAGTCAGCTAACAGTCAGGGGGTTCAGTGACATTTAAATGGAGGAAATGATCCCAGAACTGTGAAACAATATATATAAAGTTTCTCTCACGTTTCGTTTTTTTCTTCCTTAAATCTGCTCATTTATATAACTTCAGGAAGGTCTCTCAAATATTCTAAAATCTTAACTTGGATAGCTAAACATTCTGGCCTTTTGACTGATCAGAAGGATGGGGGTTTAAGCCCCAACACTGTCAATCTTCCACTGTTGGGCCCCTGAGCAAGGCCCTTGATCTTCTCTCCTCCTGGGGGGTGCTCTATCATTGCTTAATCCTGTGCTCTGACCCCCATCTTCCTACCAAGATTATACATTTTTTATTACTGCTTTATCTGTGTAAAGGTGACTTTAAACCATTGTTTAAAGCGCTATACAAATAAAAATGATTTGAAACGAACCAGTAAAAAGCAACATCCTACAAAACTCCAGCCAGAATGGTGATATAAAGTTTGTGCTCCATTGTAAACAATTCGTTTTTGTTTCCGGTTTTGTTTTCTTGTCCTATTTACCTATTTTATTATTATTATTTTTCATTATTTTACCCTTTACATATATTTTTTTAATCCAGTGGTGAGACACAGTACAACAAGGATGGACTGCTGCAAGGTAACGTGTGTTTGTGATTAGACACCATTTATATTTTTTCATGTTGGTTTAATGTTTAATTTTGTTTTCCAGGTCAGGGAATAGACTCCAATCTGTCTGAAATCGGTGTGCAGCAAGCTGAAGCGGCCGCCCAGTATCTTCAAGATGTACATTTTACTAATGTTTTTGCCAGTGATATGAAACGGGCCAAGCAGGTGAGCTGTGATTGCAGGACAGGAGTAGAACAGGTAGGGGGCAGGACATTACAG
The DNA here is from genome assembly GCF_946808225.1 of Silurus aristotelis. Lineage (NCBI taxonomy): Eukaryota > Metazoa > Chordata > Actinopteri > Siluriformes > Siluridae > Silurus > Silurus aristotelis. The sequence continues at coordinate 26,324,316 of NC_139587.1, read as the reverse complement.
GACATAATGGAACTAAATAAGACCACGCAGACCTAAACATAGAACTAGTGCACATGTGCAAATGATGTAACGGTACAAACAAATAGAAAGAAACCGAACAATAGATTTGGAAATTGTTGGTACCCTTCCATTAAAGTTAAAAAAAAAAGCCGACAAATGTCGCTGAAATAACTTGGAACTGACGAAAGTAATAATAAATAAATATTATACAATTTTAGTAATAAAAGAAAAGATTACAAAACAAATTATCTGATCAGAAAATCAGACATTGCTTTTGAATTGCGGGTTCAACAGAAGAATAAAAAAAAAAAAAAAACGAATGAAATTTCCCTGTACAAAAAATGATGGTACCCCTAGAAAAGATGTGTGCCCTTTAACCTCACAGCCGTCTTCAAACCTGTAGTCTGTCTAAACTAAATGGTGTATGTACCTAACAAATTGTGCTTAAAACTTTTAACATACACCATCAAGCCAAATGTTCCTAATTTTGATTAAAGGTGTCTCTCGCCACCCCGCCCCCTTCTTCTGCTATCATTGTGTCCTTTAGCAGGGAACGTCACCATCATTTTCTCCAAGGGTGCTGCAACAAATAATCTCTGTCCTTCAGCTCTTTTATCATTTAGATATCTAAAAAACAAGAGTGGATAAGTTACTGTGAATGTTCAATTTACTATCTGATTTCTAAGTGAAGATTTATTTTTTTTTTACTGCTCACATCTTCTACATTCCAGACTGCCGAAATTATTGTAAGTAAAAACAAGACATGGAGCAACCTAGACATTGTGACAGCTCCATCACTTAAAGAGAGGGTAAGTGTGAAAGTCTTCTGTTTCTTATTAACCTTTACATATATATATATATATATATATTGGAAGGTAATGGGCTGCCACTCTTGGGCCCTTGAGCAATGCCTTTATCCCCCTGTGTTCCAGAGGTCCAGTCAAGTTCTGAACAAAATGCAAAGAAAATAATTTCACTGTGCTGTAACGTATATATCACACATAAAGGCTATTCTATTCTACCAAATGGGAGGTGGACTACAGCACAGTGCAGCTTGGTGTTCTCTTGCTCACTAACACCTTGATTGCTAATTAAGTTTGCTATTAACGCATTTTTCGAACTTTGACTTTTTTGCTGTCCCAATATTTTACACATCAAACCAAAAATGACAGCAGTTTAATGCGTATTGTAATAATGGAAGCACCAACAAAAATATTAACTGCACCAATAACAGTAGTAGCGATGATCACATCACTAAATATACCGATAACATTTTTGCAGTCTTATTCATTTATGCAAATAACAACGACAGTAATAATAAATGGTAAAAGTTCTGATCGGTGGTGTCTTTTAGAGCTTTGGTATTGCTGAAGGAGGGCCAGTGGAGGACATGAAGAACATAGCTAAAGCAGCAGGCCAGCCAATCTCAGAGTACACACCTCCAGGTGGAGAGACAATGGATCAGGTGTGTGTGTATGAGAATAGTTTATTATAATGGATCTGTTAACTTTCTCTTGTTCTCTTTTCTTTTGTGACGTACAAAACGTATGCATGAAGTAGCTTTGGTTATATAAATCAAATGTCGTACCACAAGTCCTCGAATTGAAGTTTTTGGAACATTGACTGGACCCTTTAATATAATTAGTTGGTTTAGATGAATAATAAAAGGGAAGCCAGTTTTTATCAATACTATTATTTAAAATATGCCTTTTAAAACAATATATATTAGGTAGCCATATAGTAAACCTTACCGGACCTTTATGAAATCTGATTGGTCAGAATGACAGAATTACTGTGTTAGTCTTTCACATGGACTTGAACTGAACAGTTTCGAAAAATGTTGGAATTTTTGCATTTGTTCAGTTGTTGTTTATTCATTTATTTACATTTATTCTGCATTACTGAAAGCATTTTCCAACTCTCTGTTCAGGATGAATGGCGTTCTAGTTTCCATTGTAGTGACTTACATGATGCATTATATGACATTGTGTTTGTCTTATCAACTTCATGAGAGAAATAAGGAAACTGCGTATAGAGTCTATAACACAAATAACGCACAACGATGACAAAACGTTTGGGACATTGTGTAAAGAAAGAAAAAATTCCTAAATGAAATTAAGTGCAAATCTCGTACGCATATGTCTTTCACAGTAGAACATAGAAATATAATCAAATGTTAAAAAGAAAATGTACAATTTTAAGGAAAAAATCATGGTAATTCTGAATTTCATGGCCTCATCATGTTTAAAAAGTTGTGACAGGGAAGCTTTCAGTGCAGCATTCCTTTCTACATTAAACAACTGAAGAGACCCAATGCTGGAGTTTTGGTAAAGAAATCTTGTGCCATTTGTGTATGATACAGGATTCTACTTTCTCATCAGTCCTGGATCTTTTTGGTCATATTTTTCATTTCACGATGCACTAAATGTTCTCAGTTGGTGAAAGTTCTGAAATGCAGCCAGTCCAATTCAGCACTTGGATTCTTCTACTAAGAAGCCATGCTGTTGTGATGGATGCAGTATGTGGCTTAGAAGTATGCAGTATGTGGCTTGCTAAAATGTATAACTCACTATGTAACTACAAATGGATCAAAAGTGGAAAAAAATCTAACCTCCAAAAAAAAAGTTTAAATTCCGTCTTGTGTCTTCCGTCACATTACAAACTCTGTCCTCCTCCTAGGTGAAGATCCGAATCAGCGCATTCCTTAAATTTTTGTTCCAGCAGATGGCGGTTGAGCATCAAGACAAAATACGTCATGGTGATGAATTTCAGCCAGACGGGCCTTTTGCAGGTCACTCGGATGATGGAGTTTCGGATGATGTGCTTGCTCATGCTCTCGTGGTGAGCCATGGTGCCTACATGCGGGTGGCAATGCGCTATTTTATTGAGGACTTGGCATGCACTGTACCTCCTGGGGCAAACATGGCTCAGGTATTCTCAGCCTGCCCAAACACAGGAATGTGCCGATTTATTGTGACTTTAAAGTGTAGTGATGCAAGCGTTCAACTGTCTGGCATGAAGTGTGTATTTGTCAACCGCCAAGAACACATCAGGGCTGAGAACAGATAAATTAAAGTTATATGTAATTAAGTTGGAAATTGCACTCCTGCATGAAGACAACAGAATATTCGCAACACCACAATTGTTCAGAGGTCAGTTTTATGCTATTATTTGACATAAACATTTAGATCAACTGTTTTGAACAGTAGCTTATAGATACAATGTGATGTATTTTTTTTGCAGTGGTCTGAAAACAACTGTTTTAACGGAGGGACCTTTAAAAGTGTATATAATGCCCGATAATAGAAATGAACGCAATCCAAACTTCACTGTGACAGTGTGAACTTTCTGTTCTTTGTAAACAGACGTAAAAGCAGCAGCTCAGTCCCTGACAATAAGTGCATGAAGGAAGTCATAAAACTAATGATGCATAGATTTTGTTGTTACTGGTTAATGAGGCTTTAAATAAAGCTAATTCTTTCCCTCCCTCCTCTTATTTTTTTTCCAGAATGAGTTTGTGCCAGCAAGCATTAAAAACTGGATGGGAAAAACCCAACTTGTACTAATTCTCATGCCGTTTTCAGAATCTGATCTGTTTGGACTAAAGGGAGAATATTTTTTCAAATCTAGTAAGCACTTTGATAATCAAGAATTGATAATACAAATGAAATAAAATGTGACTTTTTATTTAACCTTTCATTTATAACACATTTTTTTCAGTAAGGTGTTTTAGTTATTGCAATCTACCGGAACAGCTTCAGTGCACCATGGCATCAGTTCTCTGGAATGGTACTGGAACTGTACAAATGGAAAATGATTTCCTCATTCTGAGTTATGAGGATGTGAGGGAGCTTTGCCTTTACATGTCACTCCAAATTCTCCCATACATCCTTGAACAGTTCACTCCCACCAGAATGATCAGATCACCCATTAGGATAGAAATGTGTCATCGCTGACTAAAGGTGATCAGGCAGAAGATTTTGCATTGATTTGGCCAATCAAGTTTTCCTAATTATAAATTCCTAGTTAGGGATTAGTCCTAAAAATATTGCAGCTTGGTGAGTTAGAAAGCCAGATTTTAATTGAAAATGCAATATGATTAAGCAACCAGATGTGTACCTGTAAAAAAAAAATACAAATAAATCAGACTGTCTAAAGAACTGTGCATTTTCCAAATTTTACAAAAGTATTTGGACACCTGACTTTTTCAGTGATATGTGGGTTCTTCTATGTTCTAAACTGTTACCACAAAATGTGAGACGTTGTAGCATAAATCTTTCCCTTTACTTGAACTAGGAGACCCAAAACTGTTTCAGCATGACATTGCCCCTGTGCCCCAGTACCTGACTTTTACTAACGCCCTTGTGGCTGTGAATGATCCCAAATCTCCATAAGCACACTCCAAAAGTTAATGGAACATTTTCCCAGAAGAGTGGAGGTTATAATAACAGCAAATAGGGACTAAATGTGGAATCGGATATTCAGAAAGCACATACCAATCTTATGGTCAGGTGCCTTTCAGATAGCAGACGGTGCTGTGAGGATTGGGCAGCAGTCGAAGGCGGGGGTCTGCTTAGACTGCTGCCCCCGCGACCCGAATTACGGATAAGCGGGAGAAAATGACATGAAATGATGACTTTCACATTCACACGTTCACATACATGTCAATTTCCCTTGTGTATATATTTGATTTTTGGGACACCATGTACTGTACATCCACTATGAAATTATACTAAAAGATACATTTTCTAAGGTTCCTACTAATTCTGCAAATTCATCATCAGCCAAGTGTAAATGATTCGCATCGAGCAGATACTAATGATTTTACATCAGTTAAATTTTTTTTTCAAACAATTACTAAAATAGTGAGCTACGTGCACAAATCGAGGCCGAGTATCTTTCATGTACCCAATGCTGAAAAGTAAACAGCTTTCTTTGTTTAGGTAGAATGCCAGTTCTATGATCAGAAAGTCCTCATATTATCAGCTTTATCAGCAGTATCAGTACCACTTTCAGATGGCAATGAGAATGATTTATTTACTTTGTTTTGCTCCAACAACATGGGAGCTCTTTAGGTCATTCCTGGTGACCTAGATTTCTCAGCATGAACTTGGAATTTTGTGTTGCGCAAATGTGTGCAAGATCTATAGACACATTGTTTTTTAAAAAAGGTTTATTAATTATTTATTAGGTTTATATAAATACAAGCATTATTTTAGTTTGTAGTGCACCAAAAAATGTTTATTAAAAAAAAACAGTCTAATGAAAAAAAAAAATCTAATTCATTTGTAGATACTGTATTTTGTAAAACATAAGATATTAAGCTTAAGTATAAAAAAAACCCACACACAAATAAATACCTACAAGTGTCCAGCACCAATTGACTAATTTATAAAAGTATAAAGATATTAGTCGTGGTAGGAAAACTAATAAAAAGAGATATAAATATCTTACAAAAGTTCTAAAATAAAATACAATTAGAAATAATAATTCTGAACCAAAATCCATAGGAAGTTGAGTACAAAGAACATCTGAACAAAAATGGATTTTCACTGTCAGTGATGTAACCCATGACCGTTGCTCTTGAAGTGCTATAAATAAACTCCACTGTGAAATAACGTATAATGCAAACGCCATTTAACTTTTAACTTATTAAATTAGGTGAAAGGGCAGATGTTGACCTACTCAAGTTGACATGTCACGTGTCACATCATAGACACTTGAGTTTACAGCCGATAACTAAGAAATAAAACACTTTCTCGGGAAGATAATCAATGGTAGGGTGGTGTGATGTGACTAAGCATGAAGCTAAGTTAGTGTTACAGCCCTGAGGTCGATTATCATGTCTTAAAGTGCCATAAAAAGTGCTGACACTGGAGACTCCTTCCATAAATAAAAATAAAAAATCTCTATAATTGATTAATTTAGATTAGTTGCATTGTTTCATTTTATAACAAACATCCACCATAAAAGTCCCTGTTTATGCTGTAAATATAGAAATGATAATGTAGTTCATTGAGTGCATTCAAATAAATAACCACGTGAAGCATTTAGCAGGCGGAAAAACTACTCTCCGAGACGAGGTTTTAGGAACGAAATCAACAGCTTCGGACCGAACTGAATCAAGAATTCAAGCTGAATGACTGTACACTGTGGTACAACCCACAATGGCTTCCTTAGTAGTGAAATTCAATCCCATTCAGGTAGTGAAAAATAGTGTTCCACTAAGAATCGTACTTTTCTGTTTTCCCTGTGTTTTTCCAGAGATGGAGTCCGTGCACTGTGTGAGAGCAGCACCTCTAAAGGATCGTCTACTAATGTAATGGTCTCCTTTGATACGTTACCTCCACGCTCAGGGTCGCTCCTCCAGTTTCTCATTGTGTTTAAATGCGGATACTCGGATCCTAAAGGGTCGGACGGATCGGTGTGCCAACTGCGTCTCTTCCTGCGGTGCGTTTGATGTTTGTGTCGTTTTGAGAAGTGAAAACCAGGGAGCTTTTGTAAAATCTGGGCATAAATTTTCGCTTGTCGATGGTTGACCAATAGCACAGCACCTCTGCAGGAGTGGAACACGTCATAGTGCTTATGTCTTCTGACACGGCGAAACCGGCAGTCCTTGTTGGTGTCGAATACCTGAGGATAGGCGTGCACACACACGTCACTTCAACTGTGCAAGTGATTAGCTCAACTGTAACTGACATCAGTGATAACACTGATGTCAATATTATCTTTATGTTTATATATAGGACTTGTCAATTGAGTCCAACATCATAAAAGGTTAACCCTGGGTTATCATTGTTCTAAACCTCACTCTTAACCCCGTTTACAGGAATGTTTCACACTTAGAACCGCATACCACCCGGGGCTATAGAACTCTTCCCCTTAAGCAGGATTTCCTGAATTCAGAAACATGTACATTGTAAAACAACATGGTTTTACAATGTCACGGCTGCATGCTTAGGAACAGACACTTCGATCCGAAATTGACACAACATTGACACTTTTCTACAAGTAATCACAAGTTTATCCATGTTTAACAGGAATTCCAAATAATTTGCTTTATGATGTTTTAATTTTTTGTCTATGCGAAAGCATGAGATAAATTATTATCGTATCACATGCTGGGAAACCCAGGGTTTTAGAATGTACAGTGTCAAAACGTCAGATTATGAATAACCAGGATTAAATGTGAAATCCGGGTTAAATATGAGCAGTGTGAAATAGGAAAGAAGAACGATTCCATGTACTTGAGGTTTAGAATGACCCAGAGTTAACGATTTCAATGTGACAAGCCCAAAAGTGTACATATAAGTACATATATAATACATAAGGATGAAATAAAATATCGAAAATTCAATATTTAAAAATAAATTTAACAAGGAAATTTATAAATGAACTGATTATTGGTAAAAAATAATTTCATTATAAAAATTCTATATCTATTTGGAAAAGACCAACATCGAGATAATTGAACATATCTATTGGACATTAGTGTTAATAATAATATATATATATATATATAAAATATAGAGGCATTAGAGCATTATATGCCAAATGTAGCCTATTAGAATCCCCAACAGGATGAGGCAGTGCCATATCCTTAGGTAAAGATATTAAAGATCTTTGCGGTAACATCTAATCTGTAGTACTAATTATGATTTATGAAACTTCACAATCATCTGATATTCCAAAGATACTCGACTAGCTTTGTCGAGAGATTAGATGGATTATTAAAGGTTTTTTTTTTTTTTTTTTATCTTTTACATTACTTACTGAGATGTATAACTTTCCCTTGGGGTCCAAGCATAAGAAAGCAAGACCTTTCATGTTTAGGATGGGGAAACAGCTTTTATACTGGTCCTTCCAGGGGCTGAAGTTCCCTATGTGATTTCAGAGAAACATGAGCAATCAGAGCACGTCACAACAGTACCAAAGAAACCTAACAAAACCGCTAACGTACCTTCTGATCCTCGACGAACAGGTTTCTGAGCTTTTTTGTTGCCTTTCCTCGTAATGAAATAGTTTTTTCCTTCAAGCCATCGTTGTGTTTCGGGGTCCACGTCATTGGCACCAGAGGGGAAGGATGTCCTCTGCAGATGGTTACATGTGGCTGGAGTGTGGAGTGTGAGTACAGTCCAGCAGAGGAGAAGGACTGAGAGCATGGTCAGTCTGGGTGAGAGTGAATGAATATGGAATCCCTGTGTGTCTGTATTTATTTGGGTGGAAAAAAAAAAGTCCAAAGTTCTTATTTGCATACTGTCGAGGCCTGTAATTGGCCATCTCCTGTTTGGAGGCTGCAACTAGAGCTGACGTAACTCAGCTCAACCTGATGCAATGTTATCATATTATGTCATGTGGAAAACGTGGGGGATTCACTGCTGAAGATCGTAGATAATATTCCTAACTGCTAAAACTGACTTCAGACCTCTGGAGCACAGAAAATAAGGATAACAGATTCTGACTTCAAAATACTCGACTATTTTAACGTTTCACTTTAATTGGTAAGCGTGTCAAAGTTTGGCACATGTTCAAATTTAATGATTTGTAAATGTATGGTCTTTTAATTTATGGGTTTTTTTTTGCGGGGGGAGGTGTTATTTTAAGGTTTATAAGAGCATTATTAGCTTCATAAAACTAATAAAAACTAATACTGAAATACTCCATTGTAGGGAAGCAACCAATGAATCTTTAGGGTCCAATAGCGCATTGAACCACAACACGCTCTTATCAGTCCGAGCTTAGTTTCAATCCGAATTCGTTCATTGCAGTCAATTTCATTTATTCATTTTTCCGTAAAAACTTCACGCACACTCTCTCCCTCACACACAGTCATCCAGAAGAAACAGAAAGGAAAGAACTTGTTATAAAGTGATTTTCCCCAAGCATATGCTAATCACTACCTTTAAATTATTGTATAAATTTTGTGGAGAAAGTTCTTACACACCCGACTGTAATGAATGGACATTCGGTGCCCACCAGATGAGTCCGGTTCCTTTCAAGGTTTCTTTCTCATACCATCTCAAGGAGTTTTTCCTGGCCACATTCACCACTGGCTCGCTTATTAGAAACAAAGTATACATTTTTTATTTTCACTTTATCTCTGGAAAGCTGCTTTAACAGGAGCGATACAAATAAAAATTAATTGGATTCAACTGATTTTTTCCAGCCACATGTGGTTCTTCCCCAAACTGTTACGACAAAGTTGGAGGCACACAATGGTATGAAGTGTTAAGGGATGAGAGAGCAGTACATTTTCCTTTTAGGTGAACGAAAAGACCCAAACCTGTTCCAACATGACAATTCCCCTGTGCACAAAGCCAGCTCAATTGGCTTCCTTCCTGCTATAGAGCTCCTACCTCAACCCTACTGAACACCTTTGGGTTGATTCATAACACCGACTCACCACACCTATGTTACTGCCTGACTTTAATAACACACGTGTAAACGAATACGCACAAATCTTCACAAAATCTAGTGGAACACCAGCTTTTATAACAGCAAATAGGGACTAAAAGTGGAATTGAATGTTCAAAAAGCTCTTATCTCAGGTGTCCTCAAACCTTTCTCCACACAGTGTGTAATAAACCTGGTACATCAGCCAGGGTGATTATTTACTTTGTGCCCAGTGTTCCTAAATAGACAGCAGATCCAATGTGACCCTAATCAAAGGTTCCTGATTATTACTTTCATTTAACTATTGTGAATGTTTTATCAGTTTTTATAGACAGATATTTTAATCATTTCAGGCTTCCTTGTAGAAATAATTTCCCTCAGTGTGTATGGTACTCATGAATATATACACATTGACCAGCAGGTGGTGATCAAACAGCATTTTCTCTACCGAGAATCGAGAAGTATTGAGAAGGCACATGACACCATTAAAAAAAAAAAACTTTTATTATCATCTCATTAATACAGTTGACTGCTGTGCACAGCACATACGTACAAAAATAAAAGTAAAACATATTTCTTATATTAGAACTTTCTTTTTTTTTTTCTCTCCTCCAGAAATTAAATGATTGGCGAAAAAAAGTCTGTCCTTTTACAATCGTTTCAACAAATCAGAACTAAGGCAGGAGGTGAGGTATATGTTAAAAAAGAGGAGGGGAATTCAGAGGAAGCACAGTCCCCTCAGTGCAGGAATACAAAAAGCAGAAGAAAATGCTACAAGTGGCTTCACACACACATGCACGAATCTTCGCTCGGTATCTCTCACGCTGCTCAGATCAATGTCGCGAGTACAGAACAAGAAATCCTGTTGGGTTTTTTTTGGTCGACGTAACACATTCCTTCACCGAATCCATGCTAGGTGCGTCGTGCCCTTTAAAGGTGCAGTCTGTAAATGTCTTTATGTACCTTTTCTTTCAGTTTTTAAGTTTTCTTTCATTTACCATGCATTTGTTCATATTTTAGAGTTTAAACCCCGCCCTCTGGTGGACACCCCGAGGTATGTCTGGTAACCTTAGTGGATGTGTGGTCAGATAAGTATAGTAGTTGAATACTTTTCACTATGTCTTCAGTTCACCTTAGTGCCAGAAGAGGGCTCTAGACGTTACACGGTGCTCCTTGAATGTAACGTCTTTGCTATTATCGTATCAGCTTATAAAATGAACCACGTCAATGAAAATGCAGTGATTGTGATTATTATAAAAAAAAAAAAAAGAATGATTATATTGCATGCCTACATTTGTGTACAAAGATTTGCAAAGGCATACTTTTTCCCCCAACTTAAATCCATCATGACCTGCACTGTATATAAAGGCAAGAAAGGAACTATTGCTGATATTGGATATACTTTTAGAATGATATATAAGCATTTTGATTAAAAATAAAATGTGTTTACTGAAATCAAACCCCCTTACAGACTCATTTTGATTGTGACTTCTCGTCAGATTTCTTTCTAGAATTCTGGTACGTACATTTGAGCAATATGATAATATCATGAGAAGTTTGAAATACATCAGTAACAATGACTAACTCCACAATCTTTGCATTTTCCTTGTTAAATTATTCATTTTTTATTATTTCAACCTATAATAATTGACACCCCCCCCCCCCCTCCCAGGTGTTATTGTTGTTGTTTTGCTTGTCGTTGTTTTGTCCCCAAGCCTAAATGCCATGATATTTACTGCACGCATCTTAAAATATACAGGAAATTATCTTAAAATATTCTATGCTGATATTTTTTGCCACACCGCCCACCCATAGAGCTACACCATTCCTGCACCCTAGTGCCTAAGAGAGAGCAAAACAAGACAAAGCCATCTGGTTCCTAATGCCATGTAAGACGATCTGTTCTAAGCAGAGCCGCAGTGGAGGAACCCAGCGCTCTCGAACACACTGCAGATGCCACGCAGATCAGAAAGGTGCAGACCTTGTCTTTCATGCAAAGGATATCGCAGCAGAAACAGTACTCTTACATGCTGCAATTTCAAAAAGTCACGATTAGATTACTGGTACAGGAGCTGTTCGTCTTCTCATGTCAAACTTTTGCCTTGGTTTTATATATGCAGTGTTTTTCAGAGGAGATGGCAGGCTACTATTTTAAGTCGGATTGCGTAACATGTGTGCGACTGCCTGGGGAGGGGGGTAAAGGAGGTGTGTTGGGGGGGGTGGGTGTTCTAAAAATATATTCCAAGTACTCTAATACCCTCACTTCAACCCGTAAGCCATTAAAATGATTAGATTCAGTGATGCATGAATTGTGCTGAGCAAATTCTTGAAGCTGAGTCAGCTCTCTGTTCGTATATGTGCCGAGTGTTAAAACAGATCAGATCTTCAAAAGACATCACGATCGGTTTTAGAAGAGGTTTCAGGTCAAGCTTGGCATTTCACTGGTGACTCCTGCTGCAAATAATAGTTTCAGAGGAAAACCTGCTGCAGGGGTGGGCAAATCGCTGGCAGATTACATATCCGCAATATCAGTTTTTCATTCACTGTTGGCCAGCGGACAAGAAGCCTCGGTAGCTGTTCTAGTGTTATAACATTTTCTATTTTTTTTCCCTTCACCCATTCAACATCCTGAGAACGAAACAGACGTAACACTTTCGACGAAGCCCATATTCATCAATTATTATACTTGTGATTTATATGCTTGTATATTAGTAGTAATTGCTCACAACCATTTTTCCTCAGTTCTAACACAATTACCCGTAACGCAAATGATTTGCAAAAAGTGAAACCGATCAACTGATCTAAAAAAAAAAAAGCGCCATCATTAAATACATCAAGTAACTTTGTTATAATCGTTAGATCTTGGCTGCAAGATGCAACATATTTGCAGATGTTATTATTTTAAATGTACAACTATTATCTATAAGAGAGAGAATACAATATTATATTATATAATATTATATTAGAATCATTTTATGACTCCGAGCTTCATAAACAGCATTACCAGAAAAGCTCTATTCCCTTTACAATTTTTTTTTATAAAAAAAGAAAACTATTAATAGGATTTATTTCCCATTTTGTCATCCTAGATACCGCAATAAGTAATCAATACAACAAGCAAACTGTATGATAACTGTCTGAAAGTTTTAATGTTATATTATGGATTCTAAATATAGAGCTGGATCGAGCTCCCCAGTGGGATACATCACACTGGCTAATGCAGAAGTTTAGGATTTTATGCTCTGCGTATGAGTACCGAAGCCATCAAACCAATTTGAGCTAAAAATTGACAAATTCTACTAGGAAAGCTACGCAACATCACCTGCGTCAAACTGTACGTAAAATCCAAGCTTGCTGTCTGTTTGTCAAAATGATATTTGCCTTGAGTTCCTCTCCGTTTATGGCTTGACCTAATTTCTTTTTTGTTAGATGACCTCCACTGCATATCACAGTTCTGTTCCTATTCTTTTAGCTTTATCATAATTTTTATTATTCATTATCATTGAAAAGTGCGGCAATTAAAAAAAGAATAAACTTGACAAGTCCCACATGCTTGCATTGCACTTTACCCAACAAAGAAAACGGCCCCAAGGAACAACCTGCTTTAACTGTTCTACAGCTACACTTTTTTTTAGGTATATTAATTAAGCTGAACTATGATTAGACAAATTTTCCAAAAATGTGTTAACACATCGCAGGAGAAACCGAGATAAACTTGTACTTGTCTGACAAAAGATTGTCGTTAGACTATTTTGTCAAAGGTACAAACTATATGGGTTGTGACCAAAGACAAAGAAGAGTTCAATAAAATCCCACAAAGGGACACCAATATCTGTACAGCCGAACATAAATATTTCTATAATCTTTCAAATTGAATGATTTAGCCTAGCTTTGACTTGCCTGTAGGCCAGTGAATGAATTTATTATTTGTCCACCCCTGAATTGGGTCCTTTTTGTCCAAAAGTAATGCAAAATTGACAACATGAAGCCATAGTAACATAGTAGAAATCTTCAGTTTATGTTGCCTGAGATGTTTGAGCTTCTCAAATACTGGATTAATGAGCAAATAATACTCTCTTAAAAAAAAATTGCTACATTACAAACCAATTCCAGCCTATGAAATCCATCAAATCTTAAGATTTGCCTCGATATCTATTACTTGATGCTTCGTAAACAGAAGATGAGTTCAGTTCTGAGGTCATTGGCCATGCTACAGTTCAAGCTAAAAAAGAAAAAAGAAAAAAAAAAAAGCCTCCAGTATCTCGAACTGTTCTTGCCACGAAGGATTAAAGGATCTTCCTCAGCTTGAGTCTCCGATACAAATGCATGCAAGCTGCTCTTATTTCTGGCAAGTCCCAGATTCTCTGATATCTAGCTGATCTAAGTAAGGAAACAGCATGAAATGAAGCTACACGCAGCCCTCTAGGAATTCGGCTGGAAAGGAAAGAAGGAACAGGGCTCATCTCTGTTACAGGAGGATGCAAACATGCAAATAAAAAAAAATGACACAGTTTAGAAAGCTAAGGCACCACCATGCAAGAAAGGCAGTGGTCTCATATGCCGTCTTCTCTCTTGCAAAATGGTGGAACAGACCAAAAAGTCGAACAGTAAACATTCTTCCCTCATCTTCCCACGTGAACCGCTGTGCGACACGCTCACACCTTTCCAAGGCGGACGCAGCTCTTATGAGGTAATAAAACGTATCTGTTTCACTTCTGAAAGCTAGAGATGTTAGTCATACCAATGAAAGGGTAAGGTCTAACCACCAGTTATGGCAAGCACTCAAAAAAAGTGAGAGGGGGCAAAAAAAAAAAAAAGCTCCTTGTCCCTCATATAATCTTAATAAAAATGATAAGCAGCAAAGAATGGCATGTACACAAAGATCAGACACACAGCTACCCATATATACATATATTTCATTAACGAGAATAAATACTATAATGACGTGTTTTGTATCTTTTGATTGCAGTTGATTTTTTGTCGTGCCTTGTACGTATGAATAAGTTACCTGCGAGAATGTCCAACATGTGCAAAAAGTGAGTGAGTTATTGCCAGTCTCGCTCATAATCGAGGGAGGAAGTGCGTGACAGTCATAGCCGGTGTGGCCTTGTAGCCTCTCTTCAGGCGGCCATGTTTGCTCAGGGCGATGTAGAAGCCCTTATAAATGGAAGACTCATAAGCATTGTAGTTGTTGGGAAGCAATGTCTCTTTGAACTTGCACTCGTCCCGGAAGACTCTCTGAAATAAAGTTGGGGAGGAGATTGTCAGTGGGCTGTAGGAACTAAAGACTTCCTACAGAATCTACTAGTTTAGAACCACAGTTCCTAAAGCAGGGTCTAGAAACATCACAGATTTTTTTTTTTTTTTAAGTGATTGAAATCAACCCACCATTATCAATGTTTTATAAGCAATGTCAACCTGAGGCTAGTGAAAGTTTAAATATAAATTTGTTCTGTGAATGAGAAATTAAGGTACACTATACAGACAAAGGTTTGTGGACAGCTGACCACAAGATCCCATTGCAGCTTTTCCACTAGATTTTGAAGTGTGCTTGTAGAGAGCTCATCCAGCCACAAGGGTGTTTAATAGGCCCCCTTAAGAACTTGCAATTCAACCTATTTAAAGCTAATTCTACAACATCCAAAGACATCCTATACAAAAGTCTAAGGGAAGAAGAACAAATGGCTGGAAAAGTCAGGTGACCCAATAACTTTGTCCATATAGTGTATAAAAAGCTCTATGGCTTTCAGGTAAAAGAAAAAGTGTCAAGAATTTGGATTAATGCATTGATTTAAAACGTAGCAATAAAACAGATTTCAGGCAACATTTCCAAATTAGAAATTCTCCATTACACCTGGTTTTATTGAATCTCCATCTGTAAATTATTATTTCATCTGACGTGAATGTAAAGGAATTGCCTTTGCTCTAATAGAGAAAATATTCTTTTCTTGACATCATCATTATTATTCAGGAAGAAAGGAAGGGCAACCCCAGGTTCTGGACCAAATTCATCGCATATGGATCAGTGGCTAGTAAATGAATATAAACTTTATCATGGCAAATTTAGTTGTTTTGTAAAATCAAATGGTATCGTACGGTCGCAGATTTGGTGATTTATCCAAATACCAAACGTTTGCCTTGTGGTACACGTTCAAATACAATGTCTAATGTTTGAATAGTTTACAAAATGATCAATTGAATCTGTATTTATTTTCCCTATTTTGGAAAACCCTGTCCTAGAATGAGTCTCAGATTTCATCTTTCTTCTCAACAAAACAAAAAAAAGTGGGTACTACGGTGTACATTTCCTTGTTGCTGAGGCTGTACCTTTAACAAGGCACTAATTCTACTATTCTGAACGCTAATTGACAATTAGCCAATCAGCTACTGATTGTTTACAGATCTGCTGCGTTTGCATTTATATCTAAAACATTTAATGTACAGTTCAATTCTTTCTAAAAGTATATCCAAAATTATATTGAATACACATACCAATCAGCCATAACATTAAAACCAGGGACAGGTAAAGAGGATGACATTGATTATCTTAATGGAACCAGCAAGTGAACAGTGAGTTCTCAAAGTTGATGTGTTGAAAACAGGACAAACTGGAAACGACAAGGTCAGGGCATCTCCAGAACGGTAGATCTTGTGGGGGGTTTGCAGTATGCATTGAGTAGTACCTACAAAAAGTGGTCCAACAAAGGACAATCCGTGAACCAGTGACAGGACCATGGGTTAGTGCGATTAGTGCAAAGTGAGGAGCGAATGCCTGCCCTGAAGACCTGTAGCATAAATTGCTGAAAAGATGAATGCTGGCTATTATGGAACGGTCACAGCATCACAGCTTCCTGAATATGGAGCCATGTAGCTGAAGAGCGGTCAGAGCCAATGCTGATTCTATTGCCAAAAACTCCTACAACGGACCTGAGAGCATCAGAACTGGACCATGAAACAGTGAAGGAAGGTGGCCTGGTCTGATGAATCATATTTTGTTTTGCATTGAAGAGATGGCTCCAGGATGCACTATGGAAAGAAGGCAAACCAATGCAGGCAATGTGATGCACTGGGTGATGTTTTGAAGGAAACCTTAGATACTGGCATTCATGGTGGTGTTAATTTGACACGTTCCAACTATCAAAACATCGCTTCAAATTAGGGAATCCGATCAAGCGTCTGTAGGACATACCGGATCAGACTTTGGAAGCTTTACGGCACAACGGATATGACTTGCTGGTAACGTTGTGGTACCAGATACCTTAGCGCCAGTTCGGAGGTCTTGTGTAGTCCATGGGGGTCATAGTTGTTTTGTTGGCACAAAACAATAGACCTTCATAATATTTTTGTTACGGCTGATTGGTGTAAAATAGTTACATAAAATACTTAATTACAGATTCTCTTTTTAAGCCATAACCAAAAACTTTAATGACAGAACAAATGTATTTTTAATACTTATTTAAATGCGCATTAAAGGCCAATTAATGGTCATTAAATCTGCCCACTGGTCTGCACAGGCACACAGTTCTGCCAAAGTGCACCATACTGGGAAAACCATATTTGCATGATCAACTATGCATTATGTGTATAGGAATAATGTGCATGCCTACCGTTGCGTACAACCTTCCCCGTCGGTTCATTGCGACAAACAGCTCACTTTTCAGCCCGTACAGACTGACCACTCCTCTCTCCACCGCTGAGATCTCTATCAGACCTGATTAACCACAACATGGACAGTCACGCATGATGAGTCTGAGCGGCTATAAAAATGATTTATTCAGCCTATAGGGCATGCTTCCTACTTCATGCTTCATGCTTTTGTTCTGCATTCTTCATGCCGCTTCATGATTCTCGTCATTGTGTTATTTCAATGAAGGTGGGGGGGGAAGAAGTGTCAGTGCCGCAGATGTGGAAGTGCGCGAGCGGTCGAGTCGTTTTTCTGCGCCGCAAATGGACGCAGTGTAAAATTAGTTAGCGTCTAATTTCGTCCGAGCATCCGTGTCACGCTGGGGGGCTTTGGAAACATTTTGGCATGATTGACATGATGGTTTCTTTTTTTAAAACAGATTCTCTATTGCCTTCGCACGTATTTACGGTATGTGCCCGCAGTCGGGATCATGCAAAAATAATAATAATAATAATAATAATAATAATAATAATAATAATAATAATAATAATAATAATAATAATAATAATCGGGATGTTGATGCATCTGGACAACGATTTGCATCCCTATACCTCCTCCCCCCCAAATGAGCGTTTGCATTTCATTTATGGAATCAAATCATGCAAATATGTGGGATGCACATGCATTAGGATACTACTAATAATAGTAATTAATAATAATAATAATAATAATAATAATAATAATAATAATAATAATCTCACGTCATGGGTTGCAATGCGTTTCTGAATGCAAATCCTGCTACAAAACTGGACGCAGATGCATCTTCGGAATTGTGTTTTGTTTTATTGGTGTATATGTTTTTTTGTTTGTTTGTTTGTTTGTTTGTTTGCACCCCGCTGCTGTCTGTGTGCGCTCGGTTTTGCATTAGGCGGCATTTCGGGATGCAACTCACTGTACTGGTTCTCGTCATGTACACCGTTTATCCTTCCGTCTGGCAGCACCTGCAGGTGAAACCCGATGCCCACGTTGCAGTACAGCCTCCGCACTCTCTTGACGCCCATCAAATAGTCGTTGTCCCCCGAGATCCCGAGCACGGAGCGCGCGAACAGCGCTTCCCACCTCGCCTCGAGTGTCGTGGCTTGGGTCCTGCGCGAGGACGCGACCCCGAGCAGAACGCCGAGCAGGACGATCGCCGTCGCCGTGCGCGTGCGGCGCGCGCTGCTCTCGCGCCAGGGCATTGCCGTCGAGGCGCTGCTTCCCTGCGCAACGGCAGCGGCCGTCCGGTGTGCCGTCGGCGCACGTGGTCAACGCGAACGGCCCCTAAAAATACCGCTCGCCTCGTCTCGCTTCCTTCGTTCGCATGGCGGGGCTTATTTTTGGAAGGCGGGTCGGGGTCGGGGGCTTCGGGCGCGGCGGAGATCAAGCTGCTCGTGCTCCTGCTGCTGCTGCTGCTGCTCTTGCTCTTGCTGCTGCTGCTGCTGCCGGTGATGATGATGATGATGACCATGTTTTGCTTCTCCGTCGTGCGTCTGTCGACGGAAAACGCCGGTGGTGTGGGGGGGGAGAGCAGACCAACCGGCTACGTCCTAAACTGCACACTGCTATATTAAACTCTCAGGTTTAGAAGGACTAGAGAAGACTACAGGGCACTAGAGAAGTCTACAGGTGCTGTGCTTTAGGGCTGTATTGACATGAAACCCACCCAGGCTTCTACACACTCTGTGAAGGGTACTAAACTGTACCCCTTTGAATTACCTATGGGGGTACCTTGTGTGATTTTCAAAATGACTTCAGGGTACCCATATATAAATATATTTCAGTGATTAACAATTCCTGCAACTCCACATTCCAACCCACATAATGGGCAAAGCCTCAGCGTGGACCAACAAAGCCCAGGGATGGATGGAGGTAGAGTTATAGCCAATATGACCCCAATAGGATGGTACATTGTTCTGCATCTTTCTGAGGAGGTTTTATGAAGTAATGTCAACTACTTATGTTTAGACTTTATGAATATCCAGATAAAAGACAAATGTTGAAGGAACAAATGATGAAGAACATTTTTCTAATGTTATTAGAAAAAGGGATCACGTGGCTTCTCAAGTTTGTGACAAGATTTCATATAAAGTGCACGTTTTTGTGGCAAGACAAACTTTTTTCATAGTTGAGTAAATCCAAACGTTTTTCATACTGTCACTAGAAGTCAGTAGCAAGACAAAGTGACAGGTGACATTGACAGGTGAACACTATTTTTGAAATTGTGTATGACAAGATAAAGCGTCCAATACGAACAACTGTTTTGAAGGATTTTTTAGTCTCATGGTTCGTTTCCGGTTCCCTTTTTTATCTTTAGTTCTGAACGACAATGAGTTCCCATTTGCTCAGGTTCACAAATGGAATAAAAAGCTCATCACTGTAATGACTGTAATAATCATATTGTCATATGCTACTTGTAATTAAATGCATAATAAAAATTAGATGGGAAACTAAAAATTAGAAGGAAGAGCTTTTTCTTACAGCGTACTGGTTTCTTGATGCACTCAGATGGAGTCGTCTTTTAAGTCGTTTGAAGACACCATTTTCTTCACATGTGCAACAGTCATAACATTAAAACGACTTGCCAATTATTGTGCCCCCAATCGACTCTGACTTGCTGAGACTTCACAAGATGTCTGAAGATGTTCTGTGGTATCTGGCACTTAGACCTCAGCAGATCTTTTATGTCCTGTAAAAAATGATGTGGAGCCTCCATGAATTGTATTTGTTTGTCCAGCACATCCCACAGATGCTCGGTCAGGTTGAGATCTAGAAAATATACAGGCCAAGACAACCTTAAACTCTTTGTCATGTTTCTCAAACAACTTAATGTTTGCAGCGTAAGTGTCAATATTTGCTGAAAGAGGACACTGGTATTACAGATGAAGGGGGGTAACTTGGTCTACAAAAAAGTTTCAGTAGGGGGAACTAGTCAAAGTAACATCCGAGTGCCATGATCCAAGGTTTTCCAGTAGCACATCACCCAGAGCATCACACTGCCTCTGCTGGCTCACCTTTTTTCCCATAGTGCATCCTGGAGCCTACTTTTCTCCATGTACATAGACCTGGTCATCCACATAATGCAAAAGAAAATGTGATTCATTAGACCAGATCTTGTCCTGATGCTCATGTGCCCATTGTAGGAGGTTTCAGTGGTGGACATGGGTTCTCTGTTCTGCTGACTGTTCACTTGCTACTTAATATGCACTGCCCTGTTAACCCTTATGAAGAGTTAATGAATGCTAATTACATCCTGGGAACCAGAGGTCATGACTGTCTAGGTTGGCGCTAATAATTTAACAATTCAGGCGAAGTTTTTACCCTCTGAATGAAAAGCTGTTATAAAAAGCAACACCAGGTGGTGCTGTTTCATGTGTTTAGAATCAATAGAAATGCGTTTCAATAGTTAGAGACAGAGGGGTTTTAGATCTACTGACTTTAATACTGACACCAGTTTTTTTCCTGGCTAATGTAAAATATTTTGACATTGTCCATAATTCGTTTGTGCATCAGTTTGTGAAGGACCACCATGTTGTTAAAGGTTTTTACACTACATGGTGTATAGGTTTTGCGTACGCATGCACCTAAGCATAAAATTGGTATGTGGTTTTTGAATGTCCAATTCCAGCCACAAGGTTGTTAGTAAAGTCAGACACTGATTTAAGTTTGGTGAAGAGACCTGGGGTGCAGTCGATCGATCCCAAAGGTGTTCACTAAGGTTGAGTTTAGAGATTTATAGTTTATTTAAAATACACTAAAAGTTTGCAGACATATGGTATGGGCTTTTTGAGCATCACATTCCTCGTTAAGTCCTGAATTCAGTATTATAATAACCTCCACTTTTCTGGGAAGATGAGAGGTTAGTGAGGTGAGGAGGCCTGGGGTGCAACGTTCCAATCCATCCCAAAGGTGTTCAATAGGGTTTATAGCTCTATAGCAGGAGATCTTCCACTCCAACCCATGTAAAGCAGATCTTCATGGATCTGGCTTTGTGCACGGGGACATTGTCATGCTGAAAGAAGTTCAAGTGAAGAAGAAAATATCTAATTCTACCAAAATCTCTCTCTGTATACTGTGTGTACCAGTGATCATCTTCAGATTTTGGTAAGGAGATGTTTCTTGGCTTTGTATCAGTCATAAGTTTAGCTTTCTGACATGAAAATCATGAAGGTTTGAGGATTTTTCAGTTTTTTCAGCAACATGACAAGCAGCATTTTTTCTCCTTTATACGCTTTAGGAGTGAGACAAACAGAAGCCGCTGAGGGATCAAACTTTAGCTGCTATGAAGTGAAAAGATGAATGTTGAAAGATTTATGATCACACTATTGATGTCACCCAAATGAGGATGGGTTCCCCTTTTGAGTCTGGTTCCTCTCAAGGTTTCTTCCTCATAACATCTAAGGGAGTTTTTCCATGCCACAGTCGCCACGGCTGCTCATCAGGAATAAATACACACCATTCACCTTAACTGTTAAATTCTGTAAAGTCTGTTGTGAAAAGCGCTATAGAAATAAACTTGACTTGACTTGACTTGACTTGACTTGACTTGACTTGAAAGGTAACAGGTAACTCTGGCTTTTGCATTCGATGTATCTATAAATGATGACGTCACATAGTATTCATCAATAAATGAAGATGTCCTGTTGTTTGTGAAGATAACGCTAACTCTGCTGAATCCCCCCACCCTCCTGTGAAAATAACCAGACGTGACATCAGCGTTGTTACAATATGTTTAATTGAATGCAATTCAACTATCAAAATACGTCATAAAAATCTTCTGCTGGCCAAATATAGTGGTTCTAAATTCCGCCCCTGACTGGAGACGAATCAGTTACCGGGATGGCGTTATTAAAGCTGCATGCTCGAGTGTGTGTTCGCTGAGAAATTTCACTCCATTGACCCATGTGTCCTGTTTCACAAGAGCGTCACGTGAGAGGACGGCATCACGTGAGCTTCAGACGCCAGAAACACCGTCCACAGAGCTCAGAGGATGTCAGGATGAAGGCATTTTTCATATAAATAAACAGTGTCCTCTTTTTACTTCCATGTAAAGTAAGCTTGTCGAGAACTCCCTGACTCACAGCAAAGACACAAAAACAACACACGTTTTTTTTTCCCTTCCTTAGAAACCTATTAAATACATTTAGGCACTTTAAGAGTCGAGGCGTTTCAACCGAGAGGACACGAGGATGTTCTTCAGAGGGTTCTTCAAGCAACATTAATACAAGTTCATCAAAATTATTATAAAGAATCATTGCTCTTCAAGGGGTTTTGGTCCAATATAGTAAATAAAACAAGAGCAAACAATGTCGAGTACACTACAAGTCAAAGGGTCAGACACGTTCCCCAGACGATTTGTTTCAATTTAGTAGCAGCTCCACTTTAAAACAGATTCTGCTCAAGAAGATTCCAAGAAACACTGTGTAAAAAATTATAACTTGAAGTAGTATGAACACTACTCTCAATTCAGATGGGGGTTTGTACAAACGTTTGACTGGAGGTGTATTCGATTATATGGAGGTGTATTCGAAAAACAACAACGAGTACACCAACTACAACTACAACAACAACAACAACAGCGTCATTACAATGTTACAATGTTACAATGTTACAATGTTACAATGCCAAACCACAAACATATTGCAGTCGGAATCATACTTCTAAATTTTTTAATTATTGACTGTGCACTAAATTAAAATTCATGAATCAGGTCTTTTAAATAATTTATGGCTGTTTCTTGTAAATACACTTCTTATATTTAACTACATATTACACCAGTAGAGAGAAAAAGAGCTGTGCATTGAAAAAAAAAGCACAGGGGTCTGTCCTGAGAGTGCTACTTATTCATTCATACACACACACACACACACACACACACACACACACACACACACACACACACACACACACACACACACAAACACACACACACACACACACACACACACACACACACACACACACACACACACACACACACACACACACACACAATATTGCATGCTTGCATTTACACATGAACTCTCACACACCCATACTGTACCACACATTTCTTCTTTGTGCGTGCACACACACACTTTCGGACACACACTATTTCCTGTACAAAAACTCTCTTGCGCATATACAAACTATTGGATACACACTCTTTCCTGGACATGCATTCTCTCTCTTGCACACACACACTTACACACACACTCTCTCTCACTCAAACACTCCATTTCACACACACACGCTCTCTCGTGCACACATTCTCTTTCACACACACACACACACACACACACACACACACACACACACACACACACACACACACACACACACACACTGTCTTTTTATAAATTCATGTCTAAACATAAGTTACTATGCCCTGCTGTATCATCATTTTCATGATGATGATGGTGATGAAGTTAAAAGATTTGTGTCACAAACTGTTTCTGCAGATCATCAGCTCGATTAAATCTCTGTACAAAAATACCCTCGATTGTCATGATTTTAGCTTCTGCCTCGATTTGGCTGTTGGTGCTGTTCACTAGCTACGAAGACGACTCGTCTCTTATGACTTCAACAGATCAGCGAAGCTTCGACAGAACGCAATTCCCATAGGGATATAAATACGTTTGTGTATGTATATATTACGAATGTACAAAAATATATACAGTAAAATAGTTTTGAATGTTTACATCACATATAGGCATTGCATCACCATCTCTCTGATGCAACTGTTGGTCCGAGTTATGTGTGTGTGTGTGTGTGTGTGTGTGTGTGTGTGTGTGTGTGTGTGTGTGTGTGTGTGTGTTTTCTTTTGGTGGGTACATGATATGAGAGAACAAAAACGCCTGAGCTCTGTGAAGTCGTCTTCACAGCGGTGCTGCACTGAGTAAACTGTGATGATAAGACATGCTATTAGTGCAAAAAAAAAAAAATGTATACAATTATAACATTAAATATACCCAGAAAATAGGTTTCTCGGTCTGGGCGAATGACCAGCGTGGTGAGAATGACTGGCAGGAAGGATTGTGAGACCGGCAAGGTGTGTGGGCAGGCAGGAACAGCAAGTCATCACCCTGAATGACTACAGATTTATTCCTCTTTTTTATGTTCTAGAGCTTGAAGTCAAAAATCTGTGCCACAAGGACCTTTTTTACTTCCTGGAGTAAAACCCTGGTCTTTCAAATGGATGGTTTTCTTCTAATGTTCGAGGTCCTTCTGTTCGAAGATGACCCGTGTGGCAAAATAGACACTGACCGCACCGAAAATGGCAGAAGAAGCGATGTAGGCAGTGACGGATTGCGTGAATTGGACAATCATGCCCATGAAGAGAGAAGGGAAGACCTGAGAGAGCAAGAAAGTGCTATCGAGAATGGCGAAATCCAAGCCCACGCCACGTTTTTTGTAATCGTCTGATCTGTGATCGACGTGCTGAGGAGGGTAGAATTCCAGGTCGTCCTGGCCGTAGTGGGCGTGGCCATTTTGCTTCAGATTGCCGTCGTCATTCAGTGTGAGGCGCATGGTTTCAGCGGAGATCTTGTTCGTGTGCGACTTTTTGGTTTTGACGGTTGGCATATACACCTGCGGGAAATCAGACCATCAGACAATTATTTATTAGAATATACAGGTAGCCCCCCGAGTTACGATGGTTCGAAAAATTTTACAAATATTTCCTTTTTTTACGATACGTTGGGACACCTTGTGAGATGCCTTTCTCTCACTAGATCTCGACAGAGAACAGTTTTCTCTTTGTTTATAGCGCATATTTTTTGGGTGGTTTTGGTGTTTCAAATCTTAGCTCTTATTTCTCTCGTGCACACTCCCGCTGAGACATACTTATATACTTTAAAGTTTATGTGTATACTGCTAAATTATATACTGTCATTTGTTACATTATTAACCACTTACAGTATATTAACCCATACTGATTACCATTCTTTAAGACTCCTGGGTAGACTGGGCTGTTTCAACTTACAATATTTTCCAGCTACAGTGGGGTCATTGGAACGCATCTACATCGTAAATTGGGGACTACCTGTACATCTTATTTTATAGTGCATAGGAATCTGTGAAAACACTCTTAAAAAGTGACCTTTAATGACTCTTTGAATGCTATATGAAACAGAAACTTTTAAAGAACATTTAAGTTCAATTTAATTTATTTTTATTTGTATAGTGCTTTTAACAATGGATATTGTTTTAAAGCAGCTTTTTAGAGATAAAGGGTAATAAAAAAATAAGCTATAAGTTTCTTTCTTACAATTGTAAGTATGTCTCTAATGAGTGAGCCAGTGGTGACTGTGGCAAGGAAAAACTCATTGATATGGCATGAGGAAGAAACCTTGAGAAGAACCAGACTCAAAAGGGAACTCATCCTCATCCTCATCACCGAATGTCCCTTCATGAGTTCATCGATTTTAAGGTGTGCAGTAATGCTTAAGATGCAACCTGCCATTGAAGAGTAAAGAACAAATGTTTGAGCAATGAGATTTGAAAGTAGAGGAAAATCACACGTTTTGGACTGAACGTTTTGGTTTCGTCTCTGAGTCCAGACCAGGCAATTCAATTCCAAAGATGAAGTATCTGTAAGATTTGGTCAAATAAACCACCTCTAATATCAAATTACTATGCACTGTGTTACAAGATTATTCCAGAACTGTTCATGAAACATTTAATACAAAAGACTCCTTTTAGATTCAGAGGATCATCTCATCTCATCTGGATTCAGCATATTAATCACCAAAAAAATGCTGCTTCTTTTTCTCTACCCGTCCTGAGGCA
The DNA here is from genome assembly GCF_946808225.1 of Silurus aristotelis. Lineage (NCBI taxonomy): Eukaryota > Metazoa > Chordata > Actinopteri > Siluriformes > Siluridae > Silurus > Silurus aristotelis. The sequence goes on along the minus strand of NC_139587.1, from coordinate 26,298,494 downwards.
TTCAGAGATTAAGCCAGCTCCAGTTGTTTCCGACCTCAGAAACATTTCGGACCTTCAAAACGAAGATATCAACTCTGCGAGGATCACAGGACATCAAGAGATGTACCAGCTCTAGTTAGATGCCACTTCAAGAAGATTTCAGACATTGGATTTTAAGCATAAACAACCTCTTAATCAACACTCAAAATAACTTTCTGCATGCGCTGTTTCACCACCAGTGAACATTTACTGCCTCTGGCATGAAGGAGTTGGTGTTGAATGTATAATGATCTTAAATTGAGAAAAATGAGCAAATTTTTAAGTTGGTTCCACAACTTCATCTGACCATAGAAAGGACATTACTCATCATCACACACTCATGATATTTCTCACTCTTCCATATTTGTAATGGTTTATTTGTAATCACACACTTGGTGTTAAGAAAATGAGGATGGGTTCCCCTATTGAGTCTGGTTCCTCTCAAGGAGTTTTTCCTTGCCACAGTCTTGCTTTGCAATTGAATTGTTCTCATCCTTGGACTCTTATGCAGAACATCCTTTCATGTTTTTCTTTGCTCTGCTACACACTTACTATACTATTTATAATCACAATATCACTGAGAAGAGATGGGTTTCCTGTCAAGGTTCTTTGCCATTGTTTTTTCTCAATACATAAATCTACATGCAAATATTCATTAGGCTGCCTTTTTTTTTTTTTATATATATTTTTGTCAATGTCTTTTGTTCAAATTCCTTTGCAAGTCAAACAGATTTTTAGAGCATGTGTTCGCTTAGATACTAAATGCATTTGGCAGGAATGTTGCCATGTGTAGCATGTGGTACAAGACTGTAGTTCTTGTACAAACAGTGATCCCAAAGACTCTCAGTACCACGGAGATTAGGGAAATACTCACTTAAAGTATATAAAAGCAATAAAATCAAGCTGGAATTGTACAATGTTCAATGCCATGAACGGACCACCCTGAGCTACCAGGCATTCAGAAAAATATATTATAGAATTTAAAGATTTTTTGAGATACTAAAACAAGTATCCACCGACCAAGGTTGGATGTCAGGGGACATTTGGTATCAGGGGTCATATAAACAAAAATTTGTGACAGTATTTTCTTGTGAAGTTCATTTAAACTGGATGAAAACATGGTTTGATGTTCTTTCCACCATTGCTAATGCCTGTAATCCTCCTGTGTCCTCATTTGTTGAAAATATCACCACCTACATGAGCTTCTTCAATCAAAGAGAGATACTTCTCTGAGAATACCACTTATTTGATAGTACTTTGTCATGCAGGATCACCCACAGATCTTTGCATTATTAAAAAATTAATGGTAAACTGTTACAGCAGTTAAACATTTTTAAAACCAACTACACATCATTTTTAAAGTGAACCAAATGTTTAAAATCCTACCTCCTTCTCTTGGTGATAGTGGCAGGTAAGTGTGTATGGCAGAGTCTGTAAGGTGGCAAAGGCAAACCCGGTAAGGGCAGACATCCCTGTGACTAACAGCACACTCTTGGAGAAGCAGATGACCAGAGCTGAGAGGGTAAAAGATACCATGCTGAACAGAAAGACCTTCCTGGAGCCGAACGTACACACAAGCCGGTTCATGATCAATGAGAAGAATGTTGAGGTAGCACACTGTAGGAACAGCCCCACACTGCCCATACGGATGCCTGGGGTAAAAGAAATGGCATCGTTACTGTATATTAGAGCATAATAACCATGTCATGACCATTCTTGTTATTAAATAAGACTTAAATAAGATTTATACCAGAAAAGTACAACCCGAATTCTTAAAAAAAAAAACATTGGAACACTGTGTAAAATGTAAACAAAAAAAGAATATAGAAAACATATCAAATGTTGAAACTGAAGAAATTTACTTTTTTAAAGAAAAACATTGAATTTGATGGCTGCAACACATCTTAAAAAAGTTGGAATGGGGAAACAAAAGTCTGGAAAAAGTAAGTTTTATTAACATAAAACAGTTATTTGGTAATTGACAACAAGATGATTGGACATAAACAGTGTGTCTTAACGAGGCAGAGACTCTCGGAAGTAAAGATGGGCGGAGTTTCACCAATCTGAGAAGGACTGTATCTACAAATTGTGGAACAATTTCAGAATAATGTTCCTCAACATCAAATATAGCAAAATATCTGATCATTTACAATACATACCATCGTCAAAAGTTTCAAAGAATCTGGAGAATCTCCAAGCGCAAGGGACAAGGGTGGAAATCAATATTGATAAAATCTATTTATTGACTGTATGATTCTGTAATGGAAAACACGGCATTGGCTCATGAACACTTCCAGAAATCGTCTGTGAACACAGTTTGCCATGTGATCCACAAATGCAGGTTAAATCTCTGTCATGCAAAGAAGAAGGCAAGCGTGAACATGATCCAGAAACACCACCACCCTTCTCTGGGCCAAAGCTCATTTATAATGTACCAAGGCAAAGTAAATAACTGTTCAGTGGTCAGACGAATAGAAATTGTAATTTCTTTTTGGGAACCAGGGACACCACATTCTCGAGACTAAAGAGAACCGAGACCAACTGGCTTGTTCCTCTTCCAAAACTCCAGCAACGGGTCTCCTCAGTTCCCAGATGTATACAGACAGAAAACGTAATGTTGCAAACTTAAAATTACCCTCACTATTCTTACAGTGTTCTTAACATTTTATGTATTTTTTGTTTTATTGTAATATGAATTTATTAGATTTGCAATTTATTGCATTCTGGTTTTTTATTTATACAGTGTCCCAACTTTTTTGGAATTAGCATCGTTATGAAGTGGAGAAATTATCGTTTACTATGTAATGTAATGTAAGTTGCCTTTTGTAAACATTTGTTTATTTTAAAATCAGATTTATTTAATTTTTTTTTACTTTGTTTTAATTAATGCTTGGTGATTGGTAATTGGTTGTTTGGTTGTGTCTAAAAAAATGTGAAGAATGAAGAGCAAAAATCTTGAGGAAGTGTACAGCTGAAAATATACTCATTACATTCTCATTAGTTACTCCAAAATACTAAAAATTCTTGAGCACAATAAACACAAATCCAGAACTAAAGAAACAACTGAAGAATTAAATAATTTGTCAGTGGAAATATGCAGAACGCACAGTACCATTAGACCAGACTAAACTTGCCTCCTGGGTTTAAATATATGGGTGGCTGTCTTTATAAAGATGGTGCTTTATAAGTTTAGATCATTACAGACAAATTAAATTACAGACAAAGCTAACCTTAAATCTTCCATGGCACATGCTCGAAAGGGCAACGAATTTCTATTTTAAACGACAGAGCCGTCTACACACAGCACAAATTCAGAATTTAAATACAGTCCAGCAGGCCAACACTCTTTCAGAGCAAGATGTCTGATGATCATCTACCCATATGCCAGTCTGGGAGAAATGCTTTAAATTACTTAGCAAATTGGCAAACGTGTATTTGCTATTGATAGTGTACCTTAAGAGACTTTATTTATTTTTACTTGGGTGGGTACCTGTCAGGGAACCACCAGCCTCGCCTCTCCTCAACACCCCGCCCGCACGGAGTGAATCTCCCTCATACTAAAGTCATCAGTGCCTGGCCTACTTATAGCTCTCTCTTCCTCAGACCCTTTGTCCGTTCTCACAGGTTATGCTGGAAGAACACCCTTGGACTCTCTTCGTGGAACTACCCATTCTATAAGACTGTATGGACTTCGCCATCCCCTGGCGTTCCACGGATTTGCTAAACTTACCTTTTACAAGGACTTCACCGATTCTATAGACATTCCCGGTACGAGACCAACTACCCGTATCTCTCGATACATTCCGGATCATAATCCCTTTCGGGTACTGCTACTGCTTTTCGCTGCTCTTCTCTATACAAACTCATTAAACCTCGCAAAGTGCTACTTCGGTTTCCGCCTGTGTTTGTCCAGCCTGACAGTACCAAGTCGGCCAATCTGGTATGGTGTTGGAGGATACACATTTGAGATGCTATGTAAAGAAGGATAAGCTCGTGTTTGAGGTATGCGTGCTGCTGGTGGTTCAAGTGATGCAGTGTGTCATTGCCATGCGTCCGCCTGGATGTTTAGATGACTCACACAGCACAGTCACTGACCGTGGGTAAGGGTTACCTCAGGTTCACTCAGAAGAGCCAGACACGCTGACCACGAGTCAGGAAGCACATAGCACCAACTCCAGCAAAACAAACACATTACCAGAGAAAAAATGATTACTTGAGGGGTGACGAACGCAAAGCAGACCACCTCTGACAGAAAACAGGGCTGTGAGTTTTCATCAGAAGATGCAGGACATTTCTGTTTAGAAGCACTGGCATATACATAAGACTTGAATCTTTTTCCAATCCCATACACCCATTATAACATTTGCTCCCACTCCTGTGATTAGCGAAAATAACATTTACATGCGTAATTCCTACAGCAGCAGGTTATTCGGCTGCTCTGTTGGGTGGTTTATTAAAAAAATCTGCTTCTTAAACTACTAAAAGATTTCTGAATTCAAATTGAAAGGTCATGAGTTCAAGTCCCTGCACCACCAAGATGACAATGCTGGGCAACTAAGCACAATAAAACAAAAAAAAAAAACATAAAATGTTTAAACTGAGAATATGTACCATTATAAGGAATAAAAATTAATCCATTGTGGATCTGATGGTTGTAACACATCTCAAATAAGTTGGGACAGGGCCATGTTTACCACAGTGTAGCATAACGTCTTCTGTCTGTATACATCTGGGAACCGAGGAGACCAGCTGCTGAAGTTTTGAGAGAGAAATGTTCTCCCAAATGTGTCTGATACAGGATTCTAGCTGCTCAACAGTTCTGCGTGTCCATTGTTGTATTTTTCGTTTCATGATGCGCCAAATATTTTCAAATTGTAAAGGTCATTTGTGGAGGACATTGCAAACTGTGTTTACAGACAATGATTTCTGGAGGTGTTCGTGAGCCCATGCAGCAATTTCCATTAGAGACTGTTTTAAAATGCAGTGCCACCTGAATGCCTGAAAATCACAGGCATTCAATACTGATTTTTGCCCGTGTCCCTTAGCACAGAAATTTCTCCAGATTCTTTGACACTTTTGATGATATTATGTTCTGTAAAATGATGAGATATTGAACTGTTTTGCAATTTTATTTTGAGGAACATTATTCTGAAATTGTCCCACAATTTGCAGACACAGTCTTTCACAGATTGGTGAAGCTCTGCCCATCTTTACTTCTGAGAGACTCTGCTGCTCTAAAAGGTGGCAGAGCTGAAGATGTTGAGATTTTCTTTGGGAGTGGCGAGAATGGACAGGATTAGAAACGAGTTTATTAGAGGGACAGCCCAGGTAGGACGTTTTCGAGACAAAGTAAGAAAGGCACGATTGAGATGGTTTGGACATGTGCAGAGGAGGGACCCCTAATGGGAGAAGTTGAAAGAAGAAGAAGTGGAAGTAGAAGGAGTTGTATAACTGAGATAATTGTAAGTCACTCTGGATGAGGGCGTCTGCTAAATGCTTTAAATGTAATTCTCATTCATGTATACAAATTGATCTACATAAAAAAGAAGCACTGTCTCACCTTCATCATATTGCTTTCTGGGCACTGTGCCTGGTGCAGCACTGGGCACACCTTGATAAAGTCCCTCTCCGACAAAATCTGTGTAGAAAAGCATGAAGCTCACAATGGCCATCCAGCTGCTTAGCTGAGCAGCGCAGAGACGCCTCATGACATAGGGCACATGGCAGTAGCTTCTGAAGATTGCCGGGGTAACCGAGCAGCAGCTCCTGAGCATACATATTAGATAACTTGCCCTTGGGAGGCAGATCTTAAACCGTCTCCGGGGCACGTAGCACAAGGAGAGGCATCCAGTCCAGGTATCGGACTCCTCTTTTTCCTCTGACACCTTCATGGTGACCAGCACGCAGATAACAAAGATGAGGATAAGAAAAGTGAAGAGTCCCTTGGCTTGGCCACCCAGGTAATAGGCAAGTGGACCAGAGCTCCAGTCGAGCAAGGAAAGGAGGTATCCCATGCACGAGCCCAGACTTGTCATGAAGGAGAAGGTTGCGAAGGCACGGGTGCACTCCTCATGCCCACTGTACAGGTCTGACAGAAGCGCCTCCAGCGGCGTAAAGCACACCTGCCCACAGAAGTCTAGCAGCACCACACCCAAAATGAGCAGGCCCACCTGAAGGGGCTGGTTAGGATGGGTGCTGCCACCCCAGCTGAGGTAGGCGGCCAAGACGTCCGCATTAGGGATGATGAGCATGGCAATGAGCACACCCAGAGACAGCAGCCAGATGAAAGGTCGCCGGCGTCCATAGCTACTGCTACAATGGTCACTGGCTGAACCGATGAGAGGGATGAAGACTAGGCCCAGAACTGGACCAATACCTGCAGAAACAAGAATTCACACATTTTATTTGTCATATCCATACCTATCAATATATATACACTCTGCCCCTGCAAAAAAGTCACACACTCTAGTATATCGTTGGACCACCTTTAGTTTTGATTACGGCACGCATTCGCCACTGCATCGTTACGATAAGCTTCTGCAATGTCACAACATTTATTTCCGTCCAGAGTTGCAGTAATTTTTTACCAAGATCTTGTATTGATGATGGGAGAGTCGGACCGCGACTCAAAGTCTTCTCCAGCACATCCCAAAGATTCTCAATGGGGTTAAGGTCTGGACTCTGTGGTGGACAATCCATGTGTGAAAATTACGTCTCTTGCTCCCTGAACGACTCTTTCCCAATTTGAGCCTGATGAATCCATTGATGGAATAACCTGGTCATTCAGTATATTCAGGTAGTCAGCTGACCTCATTCAGCATCGCTGCTGAACCAAAACCCGACCAACTGCAGCGACCCCAGATCATAGCATAACATCATAACATCTTTTCCATGACCACAGTATGTGTCTTCCGACATGGTTTTTTAAGAAATGAGAAGCTACTCACTGCATCAGTTTGGGTTAATAACTTGTTGCCAGCTGAAACATAATCATCCATGCAGTAATTATCCAATAGGAGGCTTTGACCTACTGTATTTGCTTAGTTAAATCCAGGTGGTGAGTTGGTTTATGGAGGGCTAGATAGATAGATAGATAGATAGATAGATAGATAGATAGATAGATAGATAGATAGATAGATAGATAGATAGATAGATAGATAGATAGATAGATAGATAGATAGATAGATAGATAGATAGATAGATAGATAGATAGATAGATAGATAGATAGATATAGATATAGAATACACTCTTGCTCTAGCCATTATTACAGCTCTTCCTAGAAAAGGGCAGCCATGTCAGTGGTATGGAAGTATTTTAAAGTAGTGTTTTAAAGCAGTAGTGTCATCACTACATCACTCCTGGACATGTATCTTGCTCAACTACCCATTGGCAGAAGTAATAATCCATGTGACTACTGGTGCATGAACCGATTTTCATCGCTTGCACAGATTGCACGCAGGTATTTATCTGCTCCAAGCACCAGAGAGTGAGAGACTATTCAGTGCAACATCTCATGTTCTCAATAAGAGGAGAAACCGTCTTCCTTGCCAGAAAGCTGAGCAACTGTTCTTCTTGAAGAGAAACCTGCCACGTTTATTAAAATAGAAAGCAGTCCAATTTGCTATGTGCAGTTACATTTAAAATTTGTGTAGCTTTAAAAACGGTGTTCTCGACTTGTGGCTACATTTGTTGTTTACATTTTGATGTTGGTTGTAGTTTGAATTACTGCTGTTATGCACAATAATTGATCAATTATTTTATTTTTTTTAAGAACTTAATGGAGAATAATATATTTAAGTTTGTTCTAAAATATTTTGTTTATATATTATTTTTGTTTAATTTAGTGTGATTATGTAATTGGTTTGTAGTTTTTCAGTTAAGATTAATAAAAATTTTACAAGTAATTTTGGCCAATTGCATCCTGAATTATCATCCCAAACACACAAGCACACACACACACACACACACACACACACACACACACACACACACACACACACACACACACACACACACACACACACACACACACACACACATACATACATACATACATACATACATATATATATATATATATATATATATATATATATATATATATATATATAAATAATAATTTTTTATTTTTTTATTTTTTTATTAATTTTTTTCCTTATATTTTTTATGCTTAATAGTTACATTTTATACTTTTATACTTTTTTTATTTCTTGTTGTACAGTCGTAAAATGCATTTCACTACGTCATACTCTGTAGGAATGTGTATGTGACAAATTAAAATTTATTTCATTTAATTCATCTTTGATGAGAAAGCCATCTTTCACATTGTATGTAAAAGATTCTGAAAAAAATGAACTCATGCGAGTGTAATGACCGAATATCAGCTTCTCTCCCCCAAACCTCCCATTTCTACTTCCTTTCTAATTAAGGAAGATGACTAAGACCAGTTTGCTGGGCCTAAATTTTCATTTGATTCCCATCCAATTTCTCACGGGCTATTTCTAGCCGCAGCAGAAGCGGATAATGAGTTGAGGAGATGTTCAGGAAGATATTAAGTTCACTGTGGAAATACCGTATGATTTGGCACATTGCCGGCTCAGGGATGAGTCAAGGGTACAGATAGCAGTCGTTATTATTTTCAAAATCTGAAATGGATTTAGTTTCTGATGTTGCTCTGTAAAAAAAAAATGACACTCGAGTCACCCAAATAGGTGGACAGTTGATTGATGTTATCTGATAACAAATAATCTTGGCGCAATCAAAAAAGAAAAAGGGAAGAGAACAAAAAGCAGACCCTCTGTTTGAAGTTTTGTAATGTACATATAATAGGTTTGGAATAACACACCGAAAACAACACAATAATTCACGTGTGATTCGAAGGTGTTGAAGCAGGACCTGACAAAGCATGTTATTCCTGCAGTTGGGTGTCACTATGGAAGCCGTGGAAACGGATAGCCGAGGGAACTGTCTGGCCTTAAAGAACTTTATCAAAGCAGATCCGTCTGCGAGGCAGCATGCATCTGGCTTCAGTTTCAACGTCGTTTAGAGAGTCAAAAGGGCTATGGGAATTTTTGGTCTCATCTTCTCTTCTTATGGTCCCAAAGTTTTGGTGAAAGTTAGCTATAATGTCTAACAATGCTAACTTACGATTTAAGTGATTGTCAGCAAGTTAGCAAGAGTCATTTAAGGTTGTTGAGTTTGGAAAAACAACCTTCATCGACTGAACCCTTACATGCAATTTAGCTGGCATTTATATCTCAATGAATCTCAATGGGGTGCTCACATTTCTCACAAAAGTGACGTACGGACCCCTTTAATGAGACACACAAGTATAAACTCGCGCTCAGACACTCACTATGAAACAATTCGGCGGTGCTTCAGACACACAAATGCTGGAGAGTATTAGGGAGATGCTCACACAAAACCCCACAGGGGGGGCAGGAGCCATTATTTTTGGGCAGAAAGACACCAGCTGTGAGACACTGACACACCATTGTAGGAAAACAGAACAGCAATCACAAAGAGGACTTTAAAAAAAAAGCCACCTTTAAACTTCTGAGCAATAGCAAAAATGGAGCTTGATACATCAAAGTTTGATGAAGACCCATCTTCAATATTTTGTTAACTTTTATATAGTGTTTATTCAGTTCCACTATAGATGCTGTGTTTGTTCTGGAGCGTTTCGAATTCTTTTGCCATTGTGAGTTTAGCAAATAAGCAACGCCTGCCAGGATGGATGAGATTGCATACAAAAGGCTCTTTCTCTCGTGCTCTGCAGCTGTTGACAGGGGAAAGTGGTGCAACAGTGTACATTTTCTCAACATATATCTCTTCTCCACTCCTCTACAAGCGATCTGTGTGAGTTCAAAGCCAGGCACAATTGTGAACATTGATCCTTTGTCTTTCCTGATTGTCAAAAACACAAAAGAAAATCATCTGCTTGGGTAGAAGAAGGCAGCACACTTGCATCTTAGGCCATGACTACATTGATACTTTTTTTTATTTATTTATTTATTTTTAAACGCACATTTTTCTTTCCGTTTTGGCTTTGCGTCCCCACCGAGACGGCGTTGTAGAAAAAACTTTTTGAAAAGTTGATCAATCTGAAAACTTTTGAGAACGATCTTAGTCTCAACGTTCTAGTCGTCGCCGTAATGTTTCAAAAAAACGGAAAGTAAATAAACCATGTGCGGACATGCGGACATCTTTTAAAAAACGACTGAAGTGTGGAAGTGTTTTTAAACGAAAAAGCCATTTATCCAGTATAGTGTAGCCTTATCATAGTTTCGTGGCTTCGGTTATGACCAGCTTCTGGAACTCAGATGTGCTCGAATATCCTATTAGAACATCTACGGTTTAATCAGCATGAAAGACACCTGAAGACTTAGCTTTGATTTGTTTTTTGTTTTTTTCAGGAAAAACAGGATGCAGGACATGAAAGTGAAATGGTGAAATGCTATCCTTCAATTCATGAGCCCATGTCCTATGCAATAGAAAACACGAAGGTGGGACTGCGGTGTCTTGGGTTGAGTAAGTTGTGCTCACACTAGACCAGTTGTTTGGTGCACATCTGGAAAACATTTCTGTTATCCACCGACATACACTGAGATTGTTTTCCTGTGCGTTTCTTTCTTTTTTTTTTTTGTTAACCATGTTGTTAAAATACACTATATTACCAAATGTTTGCAGACATACGAATGGTATGAGCTTTTTAAACATCGCATTCCACAATGCAAGTGAAGTACGCTAGTAAAGTCAGGTACTGATGTAGGTGAGGTGAGAAGGCCTGGTGTGAAACGTTCCAATTTATCCCAAAGGTGTTTAATAGGGTCTGTAGCTCTACAGCCTTAGATCCACTCCAACTCATGTAAAGCAGATCTTAAGAAAGCTAGCTTTGTGCACAGGGGTATTGTCATGCTGGAACAAGTTTGGGTCTCCTAGTTTAAGTGAAGGGAAAATTTCATGCTACAGCATCCAAAGACGCCCTAAACAATCGTGTGCCTTTGGAAAGAACCACATATGGCAGGGAAATTCAGGAGTCCCAATGCTTTTGTGCATATAGTGTACATTTGATTTTAACTAAATGAGATTTGATTTTACTATAAAATATGTACAATACTATACAAATCTGATCCTATGAACTATGAAAAGAAAAAAACAGGTCAATAGAAGTCATTGGCGTCTATGTTGAGGCCTTTACTGCCAACAAGCCCTGATCTTCTACTTCTAGTTCTTTTAGTAAATCTCAGATATTTTGGATAGAATATAATATTTCTGATCTGGTTGAGCTACTGATTACATATAAATCCTACAAATATTCAACTTGAGATACAGTATCTTGCTAACTGATCTCTTGTACCATTATTCGGTACCAACACACTATACAAAGCAAAAGAATGTTCAAAATGGGCTGGACTAGAGTGTAGAGCCATTAACATTTTTTGGCTACAAGTCCCTATTTAATTATCCCTCCTGCCTGGAGACACATCAGAAATTAATAGAGCCATCACCAAGAAAACTATCCTGAGGAACTGGAAATGAAAGAACACCATCAATCTCACTCACAGGAAGAAAAAAAAAGATATAAATGAATCGACGATATATCAGTGGAAAAACTGAAACCTGCAGAAACAAAACTGCTGAGGTTCATTCTGCCTGAGCAACACTCAACACTGCTGTGTTTTTAGAACTTTACTACTACTGTATACCTAGAACAAAGAACCACAGCAAGACTGGAATCGAGACACAATAATAGCACAAGGCCAGGGTTACACTTGTACTTTATATCACCCTAACAACACAGACCACACTTTATCAGCCATACAAATGCTAGAAATTCCATACATTCATTGCACAATTTTCATATATTTTCTGCCAACTAACGAAAAGCAACACAGGTTGATTTAAGGTTAAGGCCTTGAACTTTGCTCTGAATATGATAAGTTCAAATCCCAGCCACACCATGCTGCCACTTCTGAGCTCCTGAGCAAGGCCCTTAACCCCATACCTGGTTTGTTGTATGAATGAGCTAAATGTAAGCTTTAGCCTTAGCTGAGATGTAAGGTTTAGCTTAAATCACCGTAACTAAGAATGGGCAGCGACGAAGCTCATGTTCATCCTAAAACCCCCTTATCATAGTTTAGAAACCGACCTCTCTTTGAAGAAGGATGTGATGTCTATGAAAGCATCTGGAAGGTATTTTCCACGCTGATAATGGTTGCCATGTTCAAATCTGGCCTCATGGTCATCTACAAATAAGTCTGGATTGGCTTCTTAGGGTCTCATCTAGCTGAATGGGTTCAGATAGTGAAGTGTTTATAACTCAGTGTATATTACTTATCTTCGAAGGACAACATACGAGGTGGTATCAAAAGGTTTCGAGACTCAGATTACAAGAAAGTACTATATTAATATAAACGTTTAAACACAATCACCTTTAAAACAGAGGAGGATCAGAGAGGGGTCAAACTTCAACGAAACAGAACATTTTGGAACTAGGATTTTGGTGACACTGGGGGGCGTCAGTGATTGTTGTGAGCTCATTTCAAACCCCTTGCCATTAGTTATAATGGAGCAGTGCACAAAGAGCGTTTGCCCTGTATTCCAGACTCAATAGTCTCTGGTGTGCGGGCCATTCAACACCACCTGGGGACTTGAACCCGTTTCTTCAAAATTAGCAGGGGAAAACTATTAGAGATCGCCAGGTCGATTAATCGTGCCAATTTCTGGCATTTTAAATTAATTGGCATCGGCTGTTTGGGCTGCAAATCAGGCCGATTAATAGGCAGGCATATGTGACACACCAAACCGTGCATGTACATATTGCGCTTGTGTGAGAGAACACAACTCTCCCATACCAGCAAGTGGCAGTTTTGGCATCCAAACAGGAGAAGCTCGAACTGTAAATATTTAAAGCTAGCAGCTTTTCCACTTGCCGCTATCATTACTAACGGATTACCTGTAGTTTTCTTTCATCATACCTGCTAATTTGCAAAGACAAAGAACGATAACTGTCTAAATGATACCGATAAGTGTCTGCCTGTTCCCACTTTACTCCATCGTAGTGTGCTTTCTTTAGTTCAGTTTTTTTCTCGTGTGCTTATTCGCTAAGCTGAACATCCAATCCGAGTTCTCAGAATACATCTAAAAAAAACGCCCAACCATCAGCTTGGTGGGTTCCGGGCTTTAAGTTATCTTAACTTATCTTTTGTTCTTAATCTTACCTTATATATTATGAATAGGTTGCTGCTTTTGGAAAAAGAAAATAAGAATAACATTTTGAAACTGTTAGCGAGTTAGTTAGCGAGTCTTCAACCAGGTGTAGTTTAGGCTACAGGTAGGCACGGGTACCAAATCCCGGTAACAAGTTGCCGGCAACACAAGGAGCTTGTGTTGTTCAATAAATGTTCACTTAAGCAATTTTCTGTATCACTTCTTATTAATTAACTGATAGATACAATTAAAATAAAGGGGGAAAAAATAGGGGCCAAAAAAATCGGTGCCACATATTGGCCCTGAATTCTAAATATCGGCATCTGCCACAGAGGTTCATGAGTAAACATGCACTAACATGCACTAAATATTGTGCATGTTCAAAATGTTCTACAAGTTTCTATCCTTCAAATCCTTAGCAATGAGAATGCAACCGTACCTAGAACCATGGTCATGTACTTCTCCTCTATGCCTGCCTCCAGCAACAGTGGTGGCACGTAGGTGATGCCAGCTGCCACACAGATCTCCAGGCCACAGGAAAGTAGGTTGAGCAGCACCAGATGATATTGGGATCTCCATCCAGGCATACTTCCCGTGGGCAGGGGGCGCTGAGGAGGTTAAGAGCGATCTACTCTGATTTGTAGGTTGGAGGTGCGAGGTGAGCGAGAGCTTCGGTAAGTGCTCTCAGGGAACTCAAATCTTCTGGGGCATCCATGGGGTCATCAGCATTCTGAATCTGATAGACAAGAAAAGGCATTGATATTTAAATATGAGTAGGCTACATTGTTGGTGAACAATTTCTGGAGAATTTATTAAACAAAAAAGGCCACAATCATTGACATATTTGACATATTTTGTGATCTAACTCACGGAATTGTCTCACACTGTAAATATATGACGTTGGCTGACATGACAGTTCTTGCGCAGGAAGATTATAGCGTATTAGCGGCATGTCGGGAATGCGTTGCATTGCTCAACTTGTCAAGTCTCGACTGTGAGAATATTGTTATCGGAGACGCCGTCGGTCTGAGATCAGTGGTGTATCACAAACATGACATCATGCATTCCTACATGGAAATGTTAATTTATATCTAAAATTTAAAATATGCCTCAAACATTTTTTTTTCTTAATTGAAGCGGTGTTTTATTGATTCATTTGCTTCCTTTTTTTCCCCTCATTTGTGACTGATGGAGGTAGAGAGGAAGAGTAAGAAAGAGAGACACACATTCTTTAGTTGCTTTCTACCCCCCCAAGCCTCACCCGCAGGCCAGAACCAGGACATCCACTCCTCTGCCCAAAATCACCCAACCCCATCTCTCTCCGCTCCATCATTAGCTCATTCCCTGGGGCCTGATTAGAATAGGCCATGTCAAGAGCCTCCTCACTACTGCCTCTAATTAGCATCCATTGTCTTTAGCACTTCCTGTGGGCTTGCCAAGTCTTGAGTTTCTGCAGTGCACAAAGCAATATCATGTACTGTCTGTTTTTTTTACTGTCACAGTTCATAGACACACACAGAACAAACTGATCCTGATTTGGTCTGAGAATGATTTTTTTCTCAGTGATCTCATTTTATATATTCCCTGTTACACTCGATTTATGTACCATGGTTATATTTATTCTAGGGCTAAAATTATTCCTCAAGTAACTCGAGTTATTCGAATAGAAAAAAAGCATAAGGGCAAATCATTTGCCTCGAAGCTTCGTTTAATCCAATTAACTACAAACAGAGCACTGTGTTTCCCCATGGACCATTATTACTGATGCACCACCCACTAAACTCTAGACCACTCTGGGGTCTCACTGATAAACGTGGCGTACGCACAAAAACGGGGATGGAAACGTGCAGGGCTCAGAGTTTAATTACAGGTGCGTTTTCAGCCATGTTTTGTGTGTATGCCACGTTTATAAATGAGACCCCAGGACAGGTAAAACACAGAAGACGCTGCAGAATAAAAAATTGAGGAACGGAGAGAAAACGGCGAGGGCCGAGGAGAAGAGTCAGGCCGAAGAACACAACAGGAAGTTTCCAAAGTTTGGGATAATTATTAAAAGAAATTTTAAGTTGATTTTTTTTTTCATTTATGATTTTTTTAATTTATATATGCATGAATCGGATCTTTCTATACTACTGTACCATTTGGTAAAAAAAACTAAACAAATAAAATTTAATAAAAACAACTATGATAAGTGGTAGCTCAGTGATTAAGACATCGGCCTGCTGACCGGAAACACTCTTAAACCACGACTGAAGGTCTTTAACCCACAACTGCTCTGCTTTCTAAATTAGTCTGTCGAATGCCATAAATGAAAATATTCTGTCTGATTTACAAAAAGTAAACTATATGACAAAATTGTAAAAATATTATACATATATACAGTATAGCTTATACAGTACTGTACTACAAATTGCTCTGTTTTGCTATATATATATGTGTGTGTGTGTGTGTGTGTGTGTGTGTGTGTGTGTGTGTGTGTGTGTGTGTGTGTGTGTGTGTGTGTGTGTACAGGTAATCCCCGACTTATGATGAAGATGTGTCTAATCACTGATAAAATCTATGCACACACACACATTAACACACACAGATTTCCTGAAGTAGTAGACTCAAATCTGTTCCAGCATGACAATACCCCTGTGCACAAAAGCCAGCGCCATGAAGATCTGCTATAAATGGTTTTGGAATGGAACATCTTAAGGAGCTGCTGTCGAGCTCTGACCTCAACCCTATTAAACATTTTAGGGATGAATTGGAAGGGTGACTGCACCTCAGGCTTCCTCACCTCACCTACATCAGTAGGCCCTTGAATCTGACCCAGAGAGGTTTTGGTTTCAGTGTTAGAGCCATGTTTAATTCAGTGTTCAAGGTTGAGTTACTGACTGGAAAGTTTGAAATCAGACAACCACCATGATGACAGTTGGTGGCACATTTATAACAGTGCATATAACTATACAAAGCTTTCCTGTCCTTTAGCTACAGCATGGTGGCATTTTCCAACCGCTCACAAACACCATGGAGTCTAATGAGCTGCTGAGGGAAACACATCACCAAGCACTTCTTCTGACAAGCCTCCAGGGCATGACATATCAATCTGCAAGGCCATTTTCCCTTCTGATGTCAAGACATGTCTACAATCAGCTCAAAGCTCTCCAAAGCGAGAAATCCTTCAAAACCTAAGCAAATTTTTATCTATTTATTTTTTTCAAATAAATAAATGTAATTGTTTCATCACATTCTGCATGGAAAAACAAATTAAATAATACAATTTGGGTTTGTATTTGCAAAACCACAAACTGACCAGATTCTCTTCAGGCTCTGTCTTTTGGGAAACTGTGACTGCTCCTGAGACATAAAAGCTCTTCAATCTGCACAAGTCCTCAATGCTCTCGGGTTCAGCGAGGGCACTGTGGTCTGTCAGTGTCCTCCAAGTCTCTACTGCACCATCTGAGATTGAGGGATGTGAGAGAACACTGAGCAGTCATCGCCTTCCAGGAGGGACGAAAAAAAAACAAAAAAAAACAGCCAGGTGCTATATTCATATTTGGTGTGAAATTCCTCCAGTAATGCAGCCCCATCTGCTCTAATCAGCAGACAGAACGTGAGCAATCTTCGTCAAGACTTTTTTTTTTTTTTACAGAGACTTGGCTAATTTTTATGGCTCTTTAACAGTGTCTGAGATGATCACTGATGTAGACTGAAGTCAGGAAAACAAGAAGTCTGTGAGATCATGAAAGCCTGTAAGCGGTGTTAATGTTCTCATCCACCAAGCCAAACTCAAAGCTCAATGATCTTCAGAGCTCTCAAGGCAAGAACTGGTGGGGAGTTTGCCTCAATGCCAACACTGCTCTTTAACACACTTGTGCAAACCTGAAAAGAGCTCATCAGGGAACTCGGTTTTTGCTGCCCCAATTCCTAGACTCCTAAACCCCCACTCATAATGGCTTTCCTGTTACTGCTTTCCTTCTCACCACATGCTGCGTTTCAAGGTCATTCCCCCCCCTGACCTGCAGTCTAAGAGAACTCTGACAAAAGATCAGTCAATGAGTAGTTTCATGTTTCCTCATCTGCCTTTGATGGTAAAGATTTGACAGAAATCTGCAAAATCTCTGTGTACATGCATCTCTGAATAAATGAAGGAATCCGATCAGACGAACCACAGCCTACAGCAGAAATCAAGGTCTGACACCTAAATCGAATTCGCAAGTCCTGCATGAGTCGAATCAAAAGCAAAGACGTCAAGGAGTAGAACTGATATCTGTGATTTACCTCTCAGTCTCAGCATGTTGGTCGACTTGAAATTATTTGTCAACTCATGCCCTTGTGCTATATTTCATTTGAAATGTCTTGTGTACTTTTCATACTATTTGGGGCCCAAAGCACCTTTTTTCCTGCAATCTGTTGATACAGACCTTCTTTTTTTTTATCTTGAGTGGTTGGTGTGGATTTTGAAGAGTCTAAGCCTGGGGAAAGGGAAAGGGGGGTAGGGTTCTCCTACTTCTTTTGACACCATTAGTCCCCCCCCCCAAATGCCACATTTCAAGACCCTATTCAACACCCCATCTCACACCACCTCACCCCATCACCACCACCCCCTATGGCACTGAGGAGCATTATCACCAAACAGAAAAGGCTTTGTGTACATTGAGTCAGGGTTAGTAATCTGATCCACTAAAGAATCAAGTCTTTTCAGTTAAGGTATTATTAACATTGGAGGCGTGTAGAAACAACATAAAAAAAAAAAGAAAACGGAATCAGGAATCTCGACTGAAGAAGAGACAGGATAGCTCCAAAATGACATTACAACCACAAGCAGCAGTTAAGACATATGCCTTGGAAACCTCAGAAACCTCCATGTGGTGGTGGAGCTCAACAGGAATGAATGAAACAACCAAACCCCTTCTTATGCTAACATTTGGACTGTGCTAGTTCTGATTCCAGCTGTCTTGAATGCCGCAAAAATGTCTGGCATCGGTCATTTCAGTTTGGAAAAGACTATAGGAACAACATCAGCCTCTGTTTATTCACATGGCTGTCCAAAATAACAAATATGCATTTAAAACTGACCTTCCCTAGAACGAAAAGGCACAAATTGGCTACACAAAAATTGTACAAATGTAAAAAATCCAGGACAAAGAAATCGGGGACATGTGATTGGTATGTGCCTTTTGTAAATCTAAATAAAAATTTTGTCCCCGTTTGCTGTTTTAATAACCTCCACTCTTCCAGGAAGATGTTCCAGTAAATCCTGGAGTGTTCTGGTGAAGGTTTGTGGATATAAGTAAAATCATGTCGTGATGTAGGGTAAGGAGGCCTGGGGTGCAGTCATCATTCCAATTCACCTGACACTTCAAATCATGTACAGTGGTCCCCTGGAACTCACAGCTTCTAAGACGAGTTCCGAAAAATCTGTGAATTTTGGATGCACCCCGCAGCCCCTATGGTACCTTAGTGAATTCATCTAGAATATGTCTCTTTAATACATAGTGTTTTAAAAAAATTTCATGAAATTTGTTAGTAAAAACATAGTTTAAAATGTTATTCCTAACGTTCCTGAACATTCGGTCCCGAACATTTTAAAACAATCTGGGGAGTCAATCGTCGGGGTGTTGACAGTAAAGCACGTTTTCAGGAAGCTGGCTTTGTGCACAGCCGCACCGTAATGCTTTAACAGGTTCAGGTCTCCTAGTTCATGTGAAGGAAAAATATCATGCCACCACCTCCAGAGACGTATGCTACGTCTACACTTAAACGGATAAATCTGGAAACTGTGTTTTCCTCTAAATACACTCAGCGTCCACTCTTTCATTTTATAATCGTCTTCCAAAAGTCTGCTTATCCACACAAACATTTGAAAATGCTTACGTCCCCAAATGGCGCATGAGCGAAAACGAATTTGTATATATTTTTTATAGAATTTTTGCAACCCGACGACAAAGAAATACGCCATCGTTTTCAAACGCCTCCGTAAAACGCCATTTTCAAATTGATCCACTTTGGAGAGTGTTTTTAAACGGTTTTCGTTGAATGAAACAGTCACAATGC
Source organism: Silurus aristotelis (assembly GCF_946808225.1). Classification (NCBI taxonomy): domain Eukaryota; kingdom Metazoa; phylum Chordata; class Actinopteri; order Siluriformes; family Siluridae; genus Silurus; species Silurus aristotelis. The sequence continues at coordinate 26,279,221 of NC_139587.1, read as the reverse complement.
AATGTAATTGATATTTATATATATATAAATATAACAATACGCCGATCAGGCATAACATTATGACCAGTGAAGGGAATAACATGATTATCTCTTTATCATGGCATCTGTTAGTAGGTGGGATATATTAGGGGGACAAACACAATATTAGGAAGGTGGTCATAAAGTTATGCCTGATCGGTATATATAGAGATATATAGCAATATATATATAGATAGATAGATAGATAGATAGATAGATAGATAGATAGATAGATAGATAGATAGATAGATAGATAGATAGATAGATAGATAGATAGATAGATAGATAGCAAATAATAGGATATTTATGGTTCGGAAAGCTTTAGCAAACACAGAACCAAATCACTGATGTCTCCAGAACCAAACATTTGCTCTGGACAGCATTCATTCTAGACTTTAGACTACATTTCTGCATTTAAAGCAAGATTTATTTACATGTTGGCAAGCTGCAGAGTGGTATTCGGGTTAGAGTCCCCTGATAATCTGTAGCTGTTGACTAATAACCCCCAAACCATCTGGCACAACTCAAACACCTCATGACTCACTGGCTGCAGAAACAGTAACTAGATGCTTGTGGAGCGGGTGGTCAGCAAGGGCTGGGAAATATGATGATTGGAAATATGTTATAAACATGTTATTATTTTGGCACATTTCTGAGCAATAATTTCGCAGGGCTAAATTATATTAACCGAGGAGTGGATTTGATGAGAATATTTTGTACTAAATCTATCTTTAATACTGTTAAATACTTCTCAGTTTATACTTTTACTGCACACTTTTCAGTTTTGAGTAATTGATCATTTTTTCAAGACATTACAAGGCCATTTAAAACAAAATAGGTAGCAGTCTGTAAACAAACCTAAATATCTTGATGGATATCTTGAGTACCATCATTTTGTCATATCCACCCAAACATGTGGTCAACCACCATCACGGCATTGATCAGCCAACCAAAGAACATAGTACATCAAATCATAGTCGATCAAACAACAAGCCTAATTCAGTTAAATTCGCCAAGAAAACTATAAATAAACGCATATTCATTTTATGTTATAGTTCAAATAAATTCAACAGTTGAATAACAAAAATGCTTCGAAGAACTGAATGAGGGTTTCGAGTCTGAACTCCGATCACTCCAACACACTGAGAATCCTATCTCATGCCTTACCCTCTAACCTGACTCATCTTCCTGCTATCAGATTCAGGTGCAGGAACCCGATCTTCCAGGCCAGCCCGCCCTGGGGCTTCAGAGATATCCCAGGAGACAAGCATTTGATTCTACTACGGTCATGTGATACTGAAAGACACTTATCAGGTCAAAAAAGGGCGAGAGAGATGATCAATGAGGTCCAGAGGGGAGGGAGTGACATGACCAGACTGCCTAGCTTAATGAACAGCGTTCATGATTCGGAAGGAAAACTTTTTTACACTTCTTTCTGTTTTTGATATTACTTCCTCCAATTCTCTTTCTAATATAATTTCATATAATGTATAAATAGAATTAGAGTCCATCTTAGAAGGATAGTAAGTACCTGCTTTATGTCTGAATATCCCCAGTAACACCAGACTACAGCTGGCACGGCTCAGACGTTAATGTTTAACTCGGATGACACACACACACACACACACACACACACACACACACACACACACACACACACACACACACACACACACACACACACAGTATCTCAGCAACTGCCACAGGATATTATCATTCATGAAATAAAAATTTCATCAGTAGCAGTAACATTGAAAAACCCATCACACACACACACACACACACACACACACACACACACACACACACACACACACACACACACACACACACACACACACACACACACACACAGCTGTTTCTTCACATCATTGGAAAGCATTACTGAGCATAAGATGAAAGATTACTTAAGTCATAAATCTTACCCCTTTAACTTCAGAAAACAGGCTGTAACTAAATCCTCAAAACATTCTTCTCATTTGCCCACTTCCTCTGAATGCTGCAACCTGCTCCCAAGCTCGGTCCATCCTTAACGTTTCTCCTCCCTTATCCAACCTCCCGTTTCATCTTCCCTCCTTCTTTCTCCTCCCAGATGTAGGCTGATGATCCGAGCGACAGAAACACCCCCACCGTTTCCCACACTGAACAGAACACGATCTGGAAGCTGCAAACCTTTTTTTTTCCAACAAAAGCAAAAAAAAATTCAGAATGCATTTTTACGCAAGCTTGTTTCCCACCCCACTATTTCCCAGAACTCTAACAATGGTCCAGCATCACTGATCCTTGGTCATCCACCCAAAGGAGTGAACAATATGACAGTTTGACTAAATGATTTTGTGATATGTGATATTGTAAAATGATTTCCTCATCTTACATGTTTAAGGAAGTGGTAGCTCAATGGATAAGATATTACACTTCTGATCTAAAGATGCTGAGCTCATTTACCAGCACCACCAAGCTGCCACTGCTGAGCCCCTGAGCAAGGCCCTTAACCCTGAACAGCTCAGTTGTACAAATAAGATAACTGTTGTTTTGGATGTAGGCATCCTAAATGGTGTAAATGTTCTTATCTGAACCGAAAAGGCCTCTCACCTACATAATTATCTGAAATTATGAATATCTTTGTGGCTTTATGAGCACACAGGCACATTCCAAAATCTGGTAGAACATCTTCCTAGAAGAATGGAGGTTAATATGATATTCTGAACTTGTAATATTTCTCATTATTGCAAAATAGCCTGAAGGAAGTCTCGCCTACAGCCACAGTGACAGATCACACTGGCTGATGAAACCTGCAGCAGGTATTTCATTATTCATCACCTTTCACATAGATGGTCCTTTAAGAGGAAAAAATACATGAAAAAATACAAGTGAGATCACAGGCTTGAGATGCTTCGAGTTTCAGGATGGGGTTTAAATCACTGTTATGGTTCTCGATTTATATAAACAGCCTTTCAAATGACTGTAATGAACACTGTAATTTAGATCACCTTTGTGCTCAAGTGCTTGAAAAAAAATGACAGTACATCCTATTGCTAGATATCATGGCTCGAATAATTCTTATAAAGAGATATGAGATCGGTGCAAGCATTTCGCACAATGGCAATGCCATGCTTCCAGAAAGACGCTTTTTGTGCAACAGGAATTATATAATATATAAAAATATAAAAACCCAAATTCCAAAAAAGTTGGGACACTGTGTAAACTGTAAATAAAAATGGAATGCAAATTTTTTTCAAACATATGATGAACATCTGAACATTTAAACATATGAAATATTTATTTAATGGAGAAAATGAATCATTTTATGGAGAAAAAACAAGGTATTTTTGGGATGTGCTGCATGAACACACATCAGTTTTAATTTGTGGAACCACAAAACAGTTTTCCACTTTGCCACAGACCATTCTACATGAAATTTGGCCCAAAGAAGACAGCTGTGTTTTAAGATCATGTTCAAATATGGCTTCTTCTCGATTAGCTTCCATGATAGAGCTTCACCTTGCAACTGTGTTCACAGACAGTGATTTTTGTACATTTTCCTAAGCCCATGCAGTGATTTCCATCACAGAATTATTACTGTTATTAAATGCAGTGCCATCTGAAGGCCTGAAGATTAGAAGCATCCAATAATGATTTTTGCACTAATCCATGATGATATATTTAAATTCTTTATACTTTTATGTCGAGGAACATTATTCTGAAATTGTTCGATAATTTGAAGACAGTCTCCTTCCATCTTTACGTCTGAGAGACTCTTCCCATCTTTGCATCTGAGACACTCTGGCTCTCTAAGATACACTATTTATACCCAATCATCTTACTGACATGCTGTCAATCAACCTCATTAAACGCTAAATGTCCATCCAGCTCTTCCTTGTTAGTACCACTTACTTTTCCAGCCTTTTTTTTTTTTGCTTTTTTGCTGCCAACAATTTCAAAATTTCCTTAAAAATGATAAAAAAAAAAAAAAATTATTAAATGGCAGGCTATATTATAACAGTATTTGTTTATGAGGTATTTATTTTTTCACTATGAAACTCACTATGTGGCTTTTGCATTTTTAAGTACACTTTTATACATAAATACTGAATTATGGTTTTATATAGTTACGATAAGCAAAACATCTCATTTAAAAATATTAATTTTAATCCGGCAAATCGATTAATCGATTAAAATAATCGTTGGTTGCAGCCCGAGATATAATTTTACCCATTTTTATCCCTCTCCCAACCCTAGGGCATGTCTGAAACTGATGATCATGATGCTGATGAAGATTATATCTTATTTAAAGGAAAATAGCTATCCTGCCGGTTACTCAGCGTATCATCATGCAGTCCGTGAGCACCGCCCTGCTTAAAAGTGCCAGAAAAAGTGCATAATGACAGTGTTTCCAGGTTGAACTGCTGGTCAGTCTGAAAGTTTGCTATAATTAACCTGAAGATCAAGGGTGCAGAGGCTGTTACTTAAACAGACGCTGCCTAAGGAAAGCACAGTGTCCAGCTGTGTGTGTGTGTGTGTGTGTGTGTGTGTGTGTGAAGGGAGACCACAGTGTTGGGTGTTACACACTGCACATCTGTTTCCAGGCAGAAGCAGGAGCTTAATGTCTTAACGGCTCCCTAATAGCTGGCAGGCCGACAAAATAGTCCACTGTTTTACTATAAGGTGTAGCTCCAATAACACAAAACACACGTCTGAAAGGAGATGGATGAAGCACAGTAATGAATCAACACACACACACACACACACACACACACACACACACACACACACACACACACACACACACACACACACACACACACCTTTTGAATCACAGGATGAAAAAAAGCATTGAGGAGGTTGAAAAACTCGATGTTCTATTACAGTAATTGAGAGTATGGGTGCAACATTTTCTACATCAGAAAAAAGCAAAAAAAAAATTGAAAAACAATCGCTAGCATTAAATATATAATCGTTGTTTTGTTGCATGTAGTAATGGGCGAGGGGCTTCCTGAAAATACACCAAGCAGCCATCCAGCTTCTCCCCCCCAACGGAAAATTCCATTACATCCGAGTGGCAATTTGCAGACATGACGCAATGTGTTTGACTCGTTCGGGGGTGAAATTAGTCCCATCCTGATTTCTATACGCTTGTAACACGCTCTGAATTTTTTATTGCCATTCTGTGTGAATTGCTTTTTACCACGACGCAGATTTTACAGCGTTCGCTGGAAGTACAACATCGCGATATAACCGACATCTTGATGCCTTTCCATGAGATTGTTATTTGGGTGATAGTAATACATTTCTATGTATATTTTGTTTCTTTTTTTTATTTATATAAAAAAAAATGTTGTACTGTCTTACATTTAAAATAAAATATTTGTCAATTTCTGAAAAGTATGTTTTTTAATATAGAAAAATTTGAAAAGATTTAAGTACTGTGCAAAAGTCTTTTGTTATCATTAGATTTTTCAGCAATGGTATTATGCCATTCATAATTATTTCTCAGTAGAATACAAACTGAAAATACAGGAAGTTTGTATGCAGTTTAAACAAAAACAGAAACAAATCTGAAAATATAGATTAAAGTATTAAACTGGCGCAACTTTAGTGTGACCTCTCCTTACACTTGAGGAGCAACAGGAACCTCGCTCTCATAAACCTAACTGAAATTGAACCGTAGTTAATGTCAAGGCTTACACCAATATTTGTCCAACAATTTCATGGCAAAATGAGTTTTTTTTTTATCTTCTCCCGATTATCCGTAATTCGGGTCGCAGCAGTCTAAGCAGATTCCCCAGACACTTCTCTGTGTCCAGGGATCGGGCTGTCAAGGCCCCCGCCTTCGACTGCTGCCCAATCCTCTCAGCACCGGCCCCTTACGGTTCCTCCTGCAGGTGGTGAGCCCACGGGAAGGCGGCCCCACGTCGCGGTCCTTGATTTATTTTTCTCGTAAGGGTCCCCTGGAGCATAGAGGGTTAAGGGCCTTGCTCAAGGGCCCAAGAGTGGCAGCTTGGCGATACCGGGGCTTGAACCCCCGACCTTCTGATCGGTAACCCAGCACCTTAACCGCTGGAGCCACCACTCCCCAAAATGAGTGCTGTGAAAAATGCACAGAATCTGACAGACACATTTCTTGGGGAAAATGTAAACTGTGTGTTTTTGTGCAAATTGTACAAGGAAAAAAATGCAAAAGTATAACTTTTTCAAACTTTTTTGCCCTACCTTTCCGCACCACGTCCAGCATTTTTAGAAATGTCCGTCTTGTAAATGTCCTTGTAAGTGTATCTCCGACCGAATCAATTTCTTCTCCTCTGTTAGACGGTGTGGAACTGTGTGGATTTATAACTAGTGAATCCACACAAAGATGTTTCAGTTTGTGCATTTTGCAGCAGATGTGGTTTGACGTGAAAATTCCGACGTGTTAAGAGGCCTTCGAGGAAGACCTTGGAGTAGGCAAGTCACAATCTGATTGGTTAAAGCAACAGCTTCATGCAACATGGATTTGAATCAATAGGATGTAGTGTTCCCACTGCTGGTCTTGGGTTAGTTCCCTTCGACATCGGCAAAAATCCGATTGGATAGAAACTCAAAGACGCAGCAAATCTGATAGAAACGATATGGAATATACAATTGGGAATTATTATATTATAATATATTATTATTATTATAGATTCTGATAGAGTTTAAGCCAGCACAGGAGGCCTTGCTGGGTCTCACATCACGCTCAAGTCTTTCTGTTCTTTGTATCCATTTAATGACAATTAATCATATATAACGTCCATGAGACAAGTTTTCATTTACGTCAAAGCAGCTATAAACAGCCTTGCTTTGTTTTCCCCTTCTTTGAAACGAATAAGAAACAAAATGCAGTTTGTCACAGTGTCAAAAAAGTGGAAAGTTTAAACTCTTCTATCCTGAAGACATTCCTGAAAACCTTTCTTAAATGCTGCCTGAAGATCTCCTTAAAATGGAAAAACAAATCCGTTCTTCCGCTCATAAGCCTTTGATTTGAAGCTGCTGTTATGAGAAATTTATCAGGACTATCCAACCAATTAGAGTAAAGGATTTTGGCAGCACTTTGGTACACATTCAGATAGAAAGTTACTGACCTCTTTGCAAACATTTGTATCTCGTGCTCAATTGTGTGCTTTTCTTGTCCAATTAATGTTACGAGTCCATTGACCTCGTGTGTTGGTTCGAAATGTCATCAACATGATTTCATGAATTAAAGCAGCACCCAGGGGGATAAGCTCACAAGCATTATTCTGGGCTTCAGCTTATAAATGAAACATGAGACCCGAGCGAAGGGCATTGAACTGTGGATCAAGGGTAGTTAATGGGCTGTTTCAGTGGTGGGTGGCAAAAAGCTATTCCACCTGAAGAAGTTCTAAAGAAGTTGAGAAATATTTACAAATTAAAATAATACACACAGAGCGAAGCACTAGGCTGGATGCTAGAATCAGTTCTAGAGATGAAATAGAAGTTATTTTCCTTTAGTAGTTCTTTAGGCCCCTAAACCCAGTAGTGGCGGCTTGGTGGTGCTGGGATTTGAACTCACGACCTTCTGAACCAAAGTGCAACATCTTAACCACTGAGCTTCTAGTGTTTTATTCCATACCCATGGCCCATTCCTAGTTTCTGTACACTTTGATGGGAAGTCTAAAGGCGATTACGTCATAATGAGTACATGCAGGTACGTAACATTCCAAACACAGCTGTGTGTGTTTGGGGTGTGTGCACGTGTCTATGCATTAAGGCAATGGGTTAAATCAAAGCTTTCAACTTTAGATACACACTGAATCAACCCCCTGGTTTGAGTCCCCCCACAGAACAATAGCGGAACTAAAACAGCCATTATGGCGCTCCATCATACTGCCTTAATCACAGCCCTGATCCTTTCACTGTGCTCTGTGCGTCTCACATATCAAAGGTCCTCGGCTACCCCCAAATAATGCACTTCCATCTCTTTTAGCTTGAGACATGAAAGTGAATCCCACACTCCCCCCTCATCAGTCTCACTCCGAGGCAGACGTGCTTAAAAAGACAGTTCATCATAAACTTTCATTTCATCTCATGCCCTTTTTTCTTAAGCTAAGGCTGGAGATGAGCTTCCCAGCACGTAAAAAAAGTGTTTATTCAGTAAAGCGTTCGTGTTTACTTTAGAAAGTTTTTCTCCCATCCTTTAAACGATGGCGCTTTTTTCCCCCTTTTTTGGGCCTATTTTAAACAATGTGGCCCCGTCACCCTTATAAATAACTCAAGCTTGGTCTGGTCGGGGCTTTATTTTGGACGTTCTATGTGCTGGGACGAAAATTTTTGACCTGTCTCACAGTACAGAACTAAATACTTATTTATTACATAATTATTATGATTTCAGACATTAACAAATAAACTTCCAAAGGACATTAAAAAAGCTTCCTGAATGAATTCTAAGTCATTCCTTATATGTTTAACCTTCAACCTTCTATGTCTCAGCGGCACTGGTAGCTCATTGGTTGAGATGTTGGACTTTTGGACATTGTATATCATTTGGAAGGCCATTAGATCATTTCCCAGCTGCAGGGACCTTGAGCAAAGACCCCAAACCCTCAACTGCTCAGTAGAATACATAAAGTATTGCAAGGATTCTTCTATGGCATAGGGGCAACAAAATTCCATGTAAAACGTAACATGCAAAATGGAAACACATTTTCTATTACATATGTGTAACTTTTGGTGCAAAAGGAAAATTTCAATGAAATTATATAATTTACATTTTCGATTTCCAACAGTAGTTTGCATTTTGAAATACACATTGAATTTTGCTACAAATATCAGACAGCGTTATGATAATAATGCAATCTTAAGTCTCTTAACTGTGAGTCTAAACGCATTTCGGACAAATAACATTTCAATTATAATTTTGCTACCATTTCTGCTTGGACATGTTACACATATGAAATCAAATTGGGTAATAGATTTTCGTTTTCATTTTGCAACTTATAAAGCATTATTTGGTATGCAATTTACATATTAAAAACACTGTTGGAAATGGCAAATGTATATCATATAATAAAATTTTTCATTTTCCTTCTGCACCAAACTTTAAAAAACATGCCAATGGAAACTGTACATTTAAAAACAAAAATAGATTGCGATTTTGCATATAACAATTTAAATGAAATTTTACTAGCCATATGTTTTCATAGTGTGTCAATGCCATAAATGCAAATGACATTGCTCTATTATCAGACTGGCAACTGCGTGATTTCAATGAAATCAAACATGAAATGGAATTAAAATGAGGTTATTGCTGTTTTTCTTTTTTCAATGAAAAGGACTGGCTGCTGCTTTTTCATGGACTCGGGGTAAGGAGGGGGGATTGGGACATGATTCTGAGAAAGTGCTTTAAGCACTACGTAGGCAGAGGAAAGAAATAAACAGTTGGTCGAGTCACTGCGGAACTGAAAGCCTGCCAGGTTTCCCACACACGCGCCTGTCATTACCGACGGCGTCCTGCCATACAAAGAGCGTCTACGACTAAGTGGGTGAAGACGTCATTCAAATAGAAGCACCTGAATGCTTCCAAAACGTGTCTCCAAACCATTTCTGAGGAAAAGTAAATCAGTAAAGCTTTTCAATAACTACTGAATGGCTTGCAAACAGTTCAACACTTGTTGGTCTGTTCGAGGAATGCGTGTGGTACTCGGCAGGCTGGTTTTAGAGCCTTAATGCCTTTCTTAATAGCTATTCTGTAAAAATAATCCACCCTTAAACATTAAATCCAATATGCCTAATCTGCATGAGATAATCCCTGACTAAAAGCCACTTTCATTCATATGAAAGCAGGGAACACGTTTCAATTTCAATGTCAATCCATTAGTGTGGTAACTAGCCTGAACATGCTAACATCATATATGCTATGTTATTTATGTTGGTTAACAATTTCTCTGCATTATGCACAACATTTTCTGCAAAACCCATTATAATGCCACTGGACTACCTACTGGCGATTGCGTGAGTGGACATTAGACTTTGAACATTGACTTTTGAGTATGCCTCATATTGACTACCCATCATGCTTGTCTTCTCACAGGTTACCAAAAGTCTGAGCTTTGGCATAATTCTGTGCAATTATTCATTGCACAACTGCATTGCATTCTGGGCCCAATGTATGCACCATTTATCCAGTGGATTTAACACTAATGTGTCTTTGGATATTCCTGAAAAAATGGTGAATGAGAAGCTCCTAATCGCCAGCTAGCAATGTCCCCATGTGACATCCGCATGCCAGAGATATATTTTAATATATACATGCTTAAATGTATATTTATATGTACTGTATGTGCTTATATAATATTCTGGAAGCACATTACATATATTTCAGTATAAAGGTATGTATCGTGGTTCAGGATCTAATCCTTTACACATCACTTGTAAAGATGCTGCACAGTGTGTGTAGGTGTGTGTAGGTGCGTTTCGATGTACAGTATGTGACAGCAGAGCAAACAGACTTCTTCATGTGGAGTCAGTTGCCTTGAGTGAGCCATTACAGAGACATGGACTCTGACCTTGAGAGCATAGGAGGGTTATGAAACACTTTTCATAGAAACATTTAAAGTTCTAGTGAAATAGATAAAAAGCACAGCAGAGTTCCTGTTATGAGATATAGTCGTTTTATTAGGAAAATCCCAGAAAGAGACGTTTTGTCATTTCTTGAGGTTATGTTAGATGTAAATGAATAAAACTAAATGAACGGATTAGGGGGAAAAATATTATCACCTGTTATTATGGTGTGTTATAGCTTTAGCTATCAGGAGCAGATTTAACACTGTCTCAGTAAGCAATATTTATAATAAAATAATAATGCAAAATTGTTCACTGTTGAAACATGACACTGTAAACTGAAATTAGGGAAAAAGCCGATGAGAAATAAAACCAGGTACAAGATCATTAGAGGTGGACCAATGGATTTTACTGATACCAATTGCTAGATTTTCCGAATAAACTATTATTCAACTGATAATTCTCAAAATATATACTGGGTAAAAAAAAAAAAACAACAACACTCAATGTAAAAAAAGTATTCATTAATAAAAATTTAAAAAACCTGAATCATGAAAATGGGCTAAATAATATAAAAATTAATATATGAAATATTTGAATAAATATCGAGGAAAGTAAAATATATGCATTCAAACTGAAACAAAAAAATCCCCACTTCAAATAAATTAAAACAGTTCCATCCAAAATGAAGACACTAAATAAACAGCACTTGGTGTCAGTGATTAGCCTCTACTGTATAATGCAACCTGGAAAAACTATCGGTATGTATTTTTCAGACAATTCCAGCAATCAACTATCGGTGCAGATTAATCGGCAAAACCTATGAATCGGTCGACCTCTAAATAATTTTTTTGGCTTTGGGTACAGTAATTATGGATTTGTGGTAACAACCTGGGTGTAAAGTAACTGATCAACCAACAGCACATGGTCCATCAGTGGCTTCATCCAACATTCTGGCTTCACTCTAAGAAGTTCATATGGATCACTATGTGCACATTTATTCTAATGTTATGATGAGCACACAATCTTTATTACAGAATATCTCCACCCTGCCCTGCACCATGTTCTACTAGATGGTCTGCAATCTCTGAATAAATTGCTCTAATTGTATTATATCATTTGGATTCATTTGGAATGGACATTTCTTCCCAAGAAAAAGATTACAACCAGTTCCAGTTTAGGATTGGATGTTAGATTGGATGTTACATTGGAAATATTGTGCACTTTAGGGCACTGATTAAATTTAGTATTGTAAGATTCTAATGAATACAAAAAACAAAGAACATTTCTTGTGTCTAATCAGTAAAGGCTGTTTCAACATTTGATAAAAAATAAATGTCTTAATTCACATTTTGTTTTTTTCAATTGCAAATCAAAAAAAAAAATGAAGGCAACATACACAGACCTTTTCTAAATAGGTACAAATTCAGATACAAGTAGGCGGTATAATATACTGTTTTTCATTCGTTCAGATATTTTTAATGGCCATCTGGTTATAGTGAAGGTTTGCAATCCTGAAATCTGGCGAGACTCAACAAGGGTTCGTCTTTCATGCCCGACTGAGCAAGTGGTCAGAGGTGAAGCTCATGGAATGAAGAAAAACTATTTACAGCATCTTTAGCGTGGTCATGGTTGTGGTGTTTAAAATTTTAATTAGGCTGCAGGTTTCTTGATATTTAGAACTTCAACTAAACAATTAGACAAGATTTAAAAAAATGTGCAGGCTGTGTCATTTTTATATTGAGGCGAGTTATGGACTGAGTGATGTAGCTGAAGTTGAGGAACTGTCAGACAGAATTCACACTCCATGCTGACACTATTGACATTTCTATTCATCTGGGATTTGCCAGTGTTTTTCAGTGTTTCCAGAAGCAGGGGCATAGTGTTATCATATTGAATTTAAAAAGTGGTTTAGGCCATTCCAACTTCTACTCTGAACAGATATTCGTTACACCCTGATGGTAACAGATTTACATTGTGAAGTGGTTTGTTTAAATGCGATTTCAAAAATGGTGGCCATTGCAACATTCATCTTGTTGTGTTCGCCATTTATGCGACCGAGATGTTCACAGAACAATTGGCATCATTTGCTCGTTGCTTTTTCAACATTACCAACCCCCCAGAATTAGAAGCGCTCTCCTCACCCTCCGGTGTCAGATAAAAGTGTAAAGAGTTTCCTCTGAGTTACATCATCCTAATCAGGAATACTCACAGCTTGGAAGTTGCTCGGATCGAGAAAGCGATTCATTGGTAGCAAGGAAGACGACGTCGCCTTAATGGCTATGTGAGTTTAGATATTTAGAGAAACCTCATGTACAAGAATAAAGACTTGTCAAAGCTCGGGCAAGAAGATGGAATGAAGATCAGCAAATGGCGATATTGTATATGCCGTATATTGTAAGTTCGACAGTAAACCTGACACACAATACTGTTATTTACACTACCATGCACTCTCACACTTTATGTACATTACTGATCTGTCATATACTCTGTACTCCTATTTAATACTCGTACCGTCTATATTGTCTCACATTGTCTGTATAGTGTTATTTATGTCTGTACTTTTGAAAGTCACTAACAGCTGGATTCCTTGTGTGTCAACACACTTGGCCAATAAACCTGATTTTGATTCTGATTCTCTACTAATCATATATTTTTCAAAGTATGGATGACTAGGCACGTTGTCATGACGTTGACTGATAACTCCTGTGATCGTTTATCCTGAAGGTGATTGACATTTAACTGTATGTGAACAAGCCTCTGGGTTTGATCAGTCAGATGTACTGTGTAGGGTATATACCTGTGTGAACGAATAAACGTAATTTATGCACGAAGAGAGACAATAAACCAACCCAACCAGTCCAAACAATCCATCCTGGTGCTATTTATTCTAACAACAAGAAATAAGGTGCCAATTATGAATTTCAATGTCAGCTTTCTCATTACTTAAACTTTTCTATTTGTAGTTATAAATTCTTTTTAATTTGTTCATTTGCCAAACTTTACCAGTCAACATCTCTCCTACTGTACTTCAGCCAGGAAGGCGGAAAGTGAAGACACATTATCGAGAGACGTAAAGCCAAGAAACCCCGACTTTCACAGGAAATTGCAACACGCACCAGAAAACCACTGTCTTCCCTCTTCCACATACGTGAGTTCACAGGCAGCTGTGATTGGCTCGTGGTATTATGATTGACAGAAGGAAGAAGATACGCCAATTCAACCCAGACTGTTTTGCTTTGTTAACTCCAGGAGGGTTTGTGATCATTGCATTTCTAACACAATTTAATTATTTTATACAATAAATTAAAACATATATGAAAGCTTAAAACACTATTTCTAGTCCTTTCACATCCTACAGGCTTTTTTACCACATCTATAGAATTTACCCAGCCTGTGTTTCTGTAACCTAGCAACGGACGTACTGTTCATGGGTCATATTGACTTTGGGCAGCTGGGACTGAAAAAAAAAAATATTTGAAGTTAGAAATATTAAAGACAGACAAAAGCATTCCTCATACCTGCTGCTCCATACCTTCTAACCAATGTGTGTGTGTCATCGGTTATAATCGGTGCAAAAAAACCCCACATTGTGAATTTCTGCATCATCACTGATATTTAACCCCTTTCTGTAATACATTAAAGACAAAAGTTTGTGGACACCTGACCATAAGATTCGTGTGTGCTTCTTTTTGAAAATCCCATTCCACATCCAGTCGCAATTAATATCTTCCACTCTTGATGATGTTCCACTAGATTTTGTGAAGTTCCTTCAACCACAAGGATGTTAGTAAAGTCTGGTACTGATGCAGGTGAGGTGAGGAGGCCTGGGGTCAGTGTTCCAAATCATCCAAAAGGTGTTCAATAGGTTTGTAGTCAGTGCTCTATAGCAGGAGATGTTCTTCTCCACCCCATGCAAAGTATATCTAATGAAGCTGGCTTTGTGCACAGAGGCATTGTTATGCTGGAACAGGTTTGGGTCTCCTAGTTTAAGTGAAGAACAAATGCTACTGAATCCAACGGCATCTGATACAGTTATATTCCTCTAACTTAGTGGTTACAGTTTGAGGAAAAAACACAAACAAATGGAGAAATCAAGTGTTCCAATACTTTTGACCTGATCGTTTCCTGTGTAATGTAAATGTGTAGAGGAGTATAGCATTTTAGGTTCACATTAAAAAATAATAAAAAATATTTAAAAATATTAATAACAGTGTTGCTACAGTAGACAGCGAATTTAGCGATCTATGAAATATACAGTAGAATCAATAGAATAATTGCTTGTATGTTTTCTACCTGCTGAAAAGTGTAATATCCAAAAAAAAACAAAGTTTTTAATAAAAATAAAATCAAAACTTTACTTTTACCAACAACTGAACACAATTCTTTTTAGCCTGATCCACTCTTCATTTCATTCTCAGCTCATTATTCATGGAAATTACCAGACTGAGGAATATACCGTGTATCTGTGTATCAAAACAACACCAACTCAATTAACCTAATA
>NC_139587.1:26129166-26261666 GCF_946808225.1 Silurus aristotelis | reverse complement strand
ACATGTTGGGAAGAGTGTATCAGTGCTCGAGGCACACTGACCAAATGGAGCACACAAAGAATAGAAAAGAAATCACCCCCTGGGGTGTAATGAATCCAAAAAGATGCAGATGTTGATGTTTTAAACTACTTTTACAATGTCAATGTGACTGGTGTACAGTGAACATAATCAGTTCTTTTCTTGCCTTTTAAATCACACCTCTATATTATGCACATGCACTTGGTGGCCACTTTAATAGAAACACCAGGTCGCATGCTTAATTCATGCAATTATTCGATCAGCTAACATAATACAGTGCATCCGGAAAGTATTAACTTTTTTCCAAAATGGTTTACATTTATTATTTTAATTAAAATTCTTCCAACAATAAATCAAAATGACAACGTAAAAGAGGTTTGTTTAAAAGCTTCGCAAATTTGTTTGAAATAAAAAACAAAAGAAAAAAAAAAACACATGTACATAAATATTCACAGCCTTTGCCATAACACTCAAAATTGAGCTCAGGTGAGTCCTGTTTCCACTGATCCTCCTTAAGTCCACCTGCGGTAAATTCAGTTGATTGGAAAAAATGTCTGCAGCACTGAAGGTCCCAATAAGCACAGTGGCCTTCATCATTCGTAAATGGATGAAGTTTCTCCAAAAGTGGAGAAGGGCCTTAGTCAGGGAGGTGAACATCAACATGATGGTCCTTCTAAAAGAGCTCCAGTGTTTCGCTGTGGAGAGGGGAGAACCTTCCAGAGGAACAACCATCTCCGCAGCACTCAACCAATCAGGCCTGTATGGTAGAGTGGCCAGATGAAAGACACTCCTCAGTAAAAGGCACATGACAGCCCATCTGAAGTTTGTCAAAGGGCACCCGAAGGTGACCATTAGAAACAAAGATTGAACTCTTTGGCCTGAAAGCGTTATGTCTGGAGGAAACCAGGCACCACTCATCACCTGGCCAATACCGTCCCTACAGTAAAGCATGGTGGTGGCAGCATCATGTTGTGGGGATGTTTTTCAGCGGCAGAAACTGGGAGACTGATCAAGATCCAGGGAAAAATGATTCAGCAATGTACAGAGACATCCTTGATGAAATTCTGCTCCTGAGCGCTCAGGATACCTCAGACTGGGGCAACGGATCATCTTTCAACAAGACAACAAACTTAAGCACACAGCCAAGATAACGAAGGAGTGGTTATGGGACGACTCTGTGAATGTCCTTGAGTGGCCCAGCCAAAGCCTAGACTTGAACCCGATTAAACATCTCTGTAGAGATCTAAAAATCCAACCTGATGGAGCTTGAGAGGTTCTGCAAAGTAAAATGGGAGAAACTGCCTAAAAATATCTGTGCCAAGCTTGTACATCATACATAGCATCAAAATGACTTGAGGTTGTAACTGATGCCAAAGGTGCTTCAACAAAGTAGTGAGCAAAGGCTGTAAATACTTATGTACATGTGATTTCTTTTGGGGTTTTTTTTATTAAATTTTTATAAATTTGCAAAGATTTCAAACAAACTTTTTTCATTTAGTCATCATGGGGGGTTGTTTGTAGATTTTAGAGGAAAATAATGAATTTAATCCATTTGGGAATGAAGCTGTAACATAACAATATGTGGAAAAAGTGAAGCTCTGTGAAAACTTTCCAGATGCACTGTATTAACTCATGAATGCTGATACATCAATCACCAGTAGCCTCTTTTGTCTCAATGTCTTAAAAGTTCTTTGAGTGTGTTAAGATGCTTTTCTGCCCAACACGGTTGTCCGGAGTGATTATTTGAGCTCTAGAGACTGAACTAAGTATAAATCCCAGGGGATCAGCATAGTGATGTGTAATGTAAGAATTAACTGAAGCTATTGACCTGTAACTGAGAGATTTACTGCATTTTCCAGCCAGCACCATTTCTTGGCAAACTAGGCAGACACCTAGCGCACAACCAGCTAGGGGGCACCACTGAGCATCCCCTGCATTGCCGCCATGGATGTCTATAGTTATTTTATTTAATAGTGGAAAATGTGCATTGTTGTATACAGGGTTGGGCAAAGATTCATAATAATTTTTTTTTAAATAAAATACCAAATACTTTAACTTCAAGTGATTTAAAATAAACTACAAAATACAGCAGCCGCACCATGTTTAAAAATAAACTACTGTATTTTTCTATTTAAAAAAAAACAGCAGCTTTTCTCTGGCCGAGTCATGCAATAAATCTGACACATGCAACCAATTACCAAATCAAATATTTACATATATTATTCCTATGATTTCCCAGATGAAGGTTAGTTTTAAAGTTACCGACAGTTGAATGTTGAACAGTTTACAAATGACTCATAATTGTATCGTAATTTATTTATTTGAGAAAAATAAGGGCTACTTTGCATCAGCAACACAAGTCATTTACAAGAAGACGACCGATGACACCTGAATTCATAGCAACTAGTTTCTAACTAATGAATCCTTTTATTATGTGCAAAATCATGCACATAGTTTATGCATTTATGCATTTATGCAAAATCATGATCCTACTAAACAGATTTTTCAATTAGGGTACAATATTCGGCAATCAAAAAATTATTTATCAATCACTTGACATCTATTTGAAAGCTGCATATTTCTTACCTCCATCACCTTCTTCCATATGGATCAATTTCCTGTTCTGATCTCAACAAGTTTGTGCAAACTATTGAGTAGGCACGCTTTTATTTGATGTCGTCATAAAAATTTTCACAGTATTTTACAGTATTTAAAGACTACAAAAATACAAACACTAAAGTATGTTGATACAAAAATATGAAGCCATTTTCTTCAACCCTCTAAAACACAAATTACAAAATCCTATTTTATATTTGACATACATATTTCAAATACATGTATCCTAAATACTGCCCATTCCTGATTGTTTAATACTTAATAGTTGATAACGTAATATATTGTTGTGTTAAAGTAATTGTATTTTTGCATTTCATTTATTTACCTGTTTCTCTGCCGAAGTTTAATATACAGTTTATATTTACATATTTTAATTCAGTCAATTTTGCAATGATTAGTAAATGTATTTAACCTTTTTTGATGGAAGGTTGCGAAAGATTTGTATGGTGTGGGGGCGGAGCTTTGTTTTCAATTTTCCTGATTGGCTGATTGTAAACTGCGTGAATTAGTGTCAATTTTGTGGGCAGAAACACTGATTTCTGACTGGTTTAATCCTAATTGAAAAGGTTACTGTCACTCCAATAACCACTCTTTGCAATGGTGGGCAGAAAGGCATCTTAAGATGAACAGCACATTGAACCTTGAACCAGAAGACCACGTCTGTTTGCAGGGATCTGAGGCTACCCTGGGTACAGACTCACCAAACTTGTACAGTTGAAGATGGTCAGAAAATCAGACCATGTGTTCAGACCATGTGATTCAACTGCCCAGTTTCATTTAGCCTGTGCCCAATATACCCTCAGATTTCCGCTTTGATTCGAATCAATGGAAAATATTTGTAACTACTGCTACAACAATCATTAGAGCGATTTGGGATTGTACTTTGTTGTGAATTTATCATGTAGCTCTGAAATTCCCAGTAAGTTTATCTGGAACAGGGAAGCCTAGATTAGATTACAGTATCAGTTTCTGTTAAAAACATAACTCAGAAATAAAAAGGGCAAAAAAAAAGAAGGAGAAATTGGTTTATTTTAATTCCAAAAAAAAAAAAAAAAAGAAGCTATTGATGGTTATACGTCAAGTTCTAAAAAGGGGCTAAATGAAGCTGCAGGTCATCCATTACAGAGAACACGTCTGACCTTTAATTGGCATCTATTATAAAAACACATGCTAAATCACTTAGACCACTGGATGATTTACTGTACAGGCTCACATGGTCAGTGTCACTTGACATATGAGATCAGCAACTTGGACTTTTTCATAAAGTGTTATTGGTGCATTAGCATTGCGCCCCCTGGTGGTCCGTAAAGGTCCCGCAGGTCACTGACTGCAATGCAGCACAGAAAAACGCATTCAGTCACTTTCAACTTGACCTTCGGGTTTTAGTTCAACATTTTATATTTATTGCATTCGTCATAAAAACTATACAATTTCATAATTCATTTTTGCCAGGCAAATTGACAAAGTGATCATTCTTATTAAAATGTTTTTTTTTTTTTCTTTCAGTATCAGTTCAGAGATGCAGCTGACCCAATATCCAGAATCTGTTTTGGGCCAATACCTAGAAAAATAAAAAAAGTTTTTACATACGAAAGGTATGAATCTTATCCAATTCTGTAAAAAACAAAACAAAAATGTAAAAACATTGTATTTGTTCTAGACTAACAAAAGTATTACTGTTACGAGAAAAGTTCACACAATTGTATACAATTGTCTTTGTATGTGGAACCATTAAAAAGTTCAATACTTAAACTAGGAAACCCAAACCTGTTCCAGCATGGCAATGACCTTGTGCAAAAAAGCCAGCTACATGAATTTCCCTGGGTTGGAACAGAAGATCTCCTGCGATAGAGCTCTGACCTCAACCCTGAGTAACACCTTTGGAATAAATGTGCACCTGCACCCCAGGTCTCCTCACCTCTACTAACACACTGGTGGCTGAATAAAATCTCACAAATCTGCACAAAAACACCAACAAATCTAGTGGATCATCTTTCAAGAAGATTGGAGGTTATTATAACAGCAAATGGGGACTAAATGTGGAATGGGATTTTCAAAAAGCAGCAGATGGTCAGATGTCCATACATGCAGTGTACATTCAAGAAAAAATACTGAGTAAGAACAAAAGGTTAATACTGGAGGATTCAGTGTCAGTATTAATATATCAGTATTTATATTGTAGTTATTTTTTTTTTTTTTTTTTTTTTTTAACAGACTATGCATTTGATCATCACTGCACCTCAACATGATTTATCTGTAATAAATGGACATTCGTCACAATCCAGATGAGGATGAGGTTCCCTCTTGAGTCTGGTCTTTCAAGGTTTCTTCCTTATGCCATCTCAGGTAGTTTTTCCTGGTCACAGTCGCCACCGACTCGCTCATCAGGAACAAACGTACACTTCTAAAGAACAAATTCATTCTTTCTTACCACATTATCTGTAGAAAGCTGCCAACTGTCCATTGTTAAAAGTGCAATACGAATAACGAATTAATTATTCAAATTCCTATTTAAATATTTGCACATTTGCATAAAATCATAAAAAGCATGAATGATTTTGAATTAATGTTTATTTCACTGTAAAAACGTGCAAGAAAAAAGCTTTTTACAGTTCACTCATTTCACTTCTAATCAATATTCTCAGTAGGAATTCAGGGCAAATCAAAAAATAACCAACATTTTGGGAACATTTTAGAATATGCTAATTAGGAATGGGATAGGGAATGAAAATATACAACCAAATAAACCTTGATCGTGTAGAAATTGAGATTTTTGGTAAAGGAAAAATAATTTCACATAGCCAATCCGATATCACAATATATTGTATACAAATATTATACAATTTACAATAAATTCAATAATGACTAACACCATCTAATGGATTGCATTATGGTCACCAATAGGTAGAAATATTAAACGTAAAGTTTTTTTGTTTGGTTTTTTTTTTTTTTAGTTTGATGGGTTTTTTTTCCATTCCTACATACGTTACAGATGTACTGTTGTGTCTAAAGAAATGTCTACTCGTTCAGTTTCCCCTTTTTCTGGACAGGAAAGTGTTAATTTCTGTGGCGTTATAAAATGTTCAGCCATGACTCATATTTTCTTTTCAATTTCACATCATTTTCATGACATTATAGCTGTAAAGACCCCTAAGGGAAGAGGAAAAGCCCATATAATGACCTGATCTGAAATTTTAAACAAAAAAAAAAAAAAAGCACAAAGGACCAGTCATTACTGAACAAAAGAGAATGTCATTGCACTTACTGACTCCCAGTGACTAGAGACGAGATCAGTTTCTAGACGTGAAAATGTCGTTATGTGCAACGAGGGGAAAATGAAACTGATATTGAATTGATACCGAAATCTTCTAAGAGCGTGGCCACGAAGCCTTGCCACAGAAAATCTGAAATGAAATCCAATCACAAAGTGGTCCATGGGTCTGATGCGAGAGTGTATTTTTACTAAATTCTCGCTATGAGGACCTTTCACGTCACGGATGCTGATTCTGCACCAGGAAACTGATTTAAATATTATGAATATTATGCAATGAATGGACATTCGATGTAAGATGAAGATGGGTTCCTCTCAAGGTTTCCATCCTCATACCAATCTCTTGGAGTTTTTTTCCTCGCCACTATAGTAGCCACTGACTCGCTCATTGGGGATGAAAACTTATAGGAAATAATTAATGATCATTTATATTTGTAATTATTTCTGTTAAGCTCTTTGGGATGATGTGTAACGTTAAAATCTCTAAACAAACATCTGATCCATGCTTGGAGCCATACATTTTGACTGCTAAGATATTTCTCTTTGGGAAGGGTTTACATTATTTTACATTTAAGCATGTTTCTTGTAAATATTAGTTATAAGACATTCTTTATGCAACGAATCCTTTAGTGCTGTGCTTCTTAAAACGACTGAGATCTTGGCTCTAATCCCATCCATGGCTAAATACTTGGTATCCGGAGGTCATCGCTGAGTTTTGCTAACACATGCCAATTGTTTAGAGTACATATAGCTGGGAAAAATTCTTCAATAAGCACAGCTGTGGCATTCCCAACTAAATTTTCCACACATCTGGATTTTAAATAAGATTACATACATACGTGTACAGACCCCAAAAAAAAGTTTTAAAACTAATTGATCATTGTGCATTTTCATTCTCCACCATTACATAAACCCATGTTTCAGTCACCAACTCCAAGCACCTCACACTCTGAGATCTCTAGTCGTGTCCGTCTTTTTTGAGGTAAAAGTGTGGCTGCAAAGCATCCTGGGAGATCCTTCTTGCGTACACGTGGCTTGGTCAGCGTTTGGATGTGAGCGTGAGAGTGGAGGAGACTCTGAAGATCTGAGGGAGCATGCTGCTCAGCTGGTAGAACATTTCCTCTGAGATACTCTGTCGAATAAAAAGGAGGAGCGATTGCTGAGCATTGGTCAGGAAATGAGCAATGGAGAATTCGAAGTACAATAAATCTGAAGACATTTTGATATCATAGAATGTAAATCGGCTTTGGTGAAAAAAAAACTTCACCCAATGGTACTGAACATCAGGGGCCGTGTAGAAGAGTAGAACTTGTTGATTACTGTATTTTCCATTAAATAAACAACTGGGTGGTAAAACCCAAAGAAGTTTTATTTCATCAGCATGTCCTGAGGGCTTTTATTCCATTCACGACACATCATTCACATAAGCAATATCGTGTTTAATGCATTTAGTGTAACGGTCTTCCTGTTACTTTATCACTTACGTTACAGCAGCTATAAAAATCCGTTCCCCACGACATCCTCTATTTCTCCTCACTTTGGTATAATAAAAAATACGCAGCCTCTCTTAGACGTTTCGAACGCCGTCGACGCGTTCTTGGTCAAAAGTATTAGGACACGACATTTCCAGACAATATTGTATGTGATTCTTCCTCAAACTGTTAGTATTTAGTTGGAGGTGCACGATTTTATAGGATGTCTTTGGATGCAGTAGCATAACATTTTTCCGGGCTTCAGTTTCAACTCAATGAAGGTATCTTCTAAATGGGCTGGAGTGAAAGATGAATGTCCTGCGATAGATCTATAATAGATCTATAAACCCTGTTAGACATCTTTGGGATGAATCTAAATGCTGACAGCACCCCAGTTGTCCTCACTTATCTACATCAGGACCTGACTTTACCAACACCAACACACATTTGTAGTTGAACGAGCAAAAATCTCCAGTAAATCAAGTAAAAGCGGAGAGTTATAACTACATTATGTGAAGTCTGTGTAAGTCATAACTATAAAATCACAGTCATGTGATCCAAGTTGAGAAAATGAATCAACACCTTCTAACCAATCAGAACAGAGCAAAGTTGTGGGATATTAAAGACTAAAAGCAACAAGGTTGGATTTATTATTAATTGATTTGAGTTCTCTCTTTTAAGTTCTCCCACTTAGAAATCATGGAGGGGTCTGAAATTGTCATCGTAGGTGCATGTCCACTGTGAGAGACATAATCTAAAAAAAAAAATCCAGAAATCACAATGTATGATTTTTTTAACTATTCATTTGTATGATACAGCTGCAAATAAGTATTTGAACACCTGAGAAAGTCAATGTTAATATTTGGTACAGGAGCCTTTGTTTGCAATTACAGAGGTCAAACGTTTCCTGTAGTTTTTCACCAGGTTTGCACACACTGCAGGAGGGATTTTGGCCCACTCCTCCACACAGATCTTCTCTAGATCAGTCAGGTTTCTGGCCTGTCGCTGAGAAACACGGAGTTTGAGCTCCCTCCAAAGATTCTCTATTAGGTTTAGGTCTGGAGACGGGCTAGGCCACGCCAGAACCTTGATATGCTTCATACAGAGCCACTCCTTGGTTATCCTGGCTGTGTGCTCCGGGTCATTGTCATGTTGGAAGACCCAGCCTCGACCCATCTTCAATGCTCTAAATGAGGGAAGGAGGTTGTTCCCTAAAATCTCGCAATACATGGCCCCGGTCATCCTCTCCTTAATACAGTGCAGTCGCCCTGTCCTATGTGCAGAAAAACACCCCCAAAGCATGACGCTACCACCCCCATGCTTCACAGTAGGGATGGTGTTCTTGGGATGGTACTCATCATTCGTCTTCCTCCAAACACGTTTAGTGAAATTATGACCCAAAAGTTTTATTTTGGTCTCATCTGACCACATGACTTTCTCCCATGACTCCTCTGGATCATCCAAATGGTCATTGGCAAACTTAAAACGCGCCTGGACATGTGCTGGTTAAAGCAGGGGAACCTTCTGTGCCATGCATGATTTCAAACCATGACGTCTTAGTGTATTATGAACAGTAACCTTGGAAACGGTGGTCCCAGCTCTTTTCAGGTCATTGACCAGCTCCTCCCGTGTAGTTCTGGGCTGATTTCTCACCTTCCTTAGGATCATTGAGACCCCACGAGGTGAGATCTTGCATGGAGCCCCAGTCCGAGGGCGATTGACAGTCATGTTTAGCTTCTTCCATTTTCTAATGATTGCTCCAACAGTGGACCTTTTTTCACCAAGCTGCTTGGCAGTTTCCCCGTAGCCCTTTCCAGCCTTGTGGAGGTGTACAATTTTGTCTCTAGTGTCTTTGGACAGCTCTTTGGTCTTGGCCATGTTAGTAGTTGGATTCTTACTGATTGTATGGGGTGGACAGGTGTCTTTATGCAGCTAACGACCTCAAACAGGTGCATCTAATTTAGGATAATAAATGTAGTGGAGGTGGACATTTTAAAGGCAGACTAACAGGTCTTTGAGGGTCAGAATTCTAGCTGATAGACAGGTGTTCAAATACTTATTTGCAGCTGTATCATACAAATAAATAGTTTAAAAATCATATATTGTGATTTCTGGATTTTTTTTTTTTTTTAGATTATGTCTCTCACAGTGGACATGCACCTACGATGACAATTTCAGACCCCTCCATGATTTCTAAGTGGGAGAACTTGCAAAATATAAGGGTGTTCAAATACTTATTTTCCTCACTGTGTGTGTGTGTGTGTGTGTGTGTATATATATATATATATATATATATATATATATATATATATATATATATATATATATATATATATATATATATATATATATAAATAAATAAAAATATAAAAAACACGAACACAATATGTTTGATGGGGACACAGATTTAGACTGAACTATTTAGAACCAGGACAGGGGTGTAAAAGTGGTGGCCACGAATGTCAAAGATCCCTTTGATGCTTGTTTTTAATCCTGTTATCCTGTCAGCGTGGAGGAGCAACACGCTATGAGTTCCCTCAGGTTATTAGACAAATAGAGGCAGCTGGTGTTCAATAAAACAAAACTTCATCGCGGTGGATGGAGCTGAATGACACAGTGCAAGAAAAGGTTGCGCTAAAGCCGGAGATGAGATTTATTTTCGCCAGAGTGAATGAACTCAAGGGTACAGGTCAGTGCACTAAACTAGCACTGTAATAAACAAAACAAAAATAAAAGATGTAATTCCATGTTTCCTCAGAGCTTACAAGGTCATACCTGAGGGACGAGGAACTGAACGGTTCGGGAGATGCCTCCATCCCATGATGCCATCTCCATCATGAAACCTTCAGTGGGGGGAAAAAAACGGATCTCAAAAATGTGGACACTTGAATACAAGGGTATATTTTTTGTTGCCTGAAAGAAAAAGTAAGTCATATGGTGTAAATGTAATTAGTGAACATTAACTTCATTTGAGCAACATGTAGAAACCACCGGAGCTTTTTACCATAGTGTCAAAAACACCAGTCTAACATTCTAAAGCTACAATGTGCATCGAACACCAAAGATCTGAATCTGTGCGAACCTGAGCGTCCTGACCTCTGCACTATGACCATCTACATTATCGGTTATTATGTCGCCATGGTTACAACCATCAAATGCTGAACTTACGATAAATGGTTATATGTTTTTTCAGAACATAATGTAATTTCTACCACTAGTCCTGTAACTGCTGCAACAGCCAGAAAAGAAAAATACACAAAAGTGCACAAACAAGGCAGAAGATTTCGAGCTGACACTCGGGTTCCCAGGAGTAATTACGTAGTGGGCAGCGTGTTCTCTAAAGTCAGCAGTTCCTCTATTTGCTCTTTGCTTACTCACCTTTCACACATTTAAACACCAACTCAGCGCGCTTCAGACACCAGGGAATGGTCATCTCCTGCACAGAGGAAAAGAGCAGGACTATAAGATCTTAAACCTCTAATTCTGGGCAACAAAAGTGCATCATAAAGCAGTTTTTGTTGGAAAATTGTTTTAAGGATTGCATATATTTAAAAGCTTGTGGACACCTGGGTATGTGCTTCTATTTGAACATCCCATTCCACATTAAGTCCTAATTTGCTGTTCTAATACCCCCCCCCCCTCCCCCCTGGGCCTTCAGTCAGTGTTCACATTCATTTCCAAAGGTGTTCAATAGGGTTGAGGTCAGAGCTCTATAACAGCAGATCTTTCGCTCCCAACCCATGCAAAGCATATCTTCATGGAGCTGGCTTTTTGCACATGGGCACGGTCATGCTGGGAGGAACAAAAATTCTAATGCTACCACAACCTATACAAAAGTGTGTCTGCAAATTTATGGGAACAGTTTTGGGAAAAAGTTGAGAAAAAGGCTGATCTTTCAGGAACTGCACAAAAGAACCTAAATATCAAAACATGAACCATTCAAAGTGAAGCTAAAAAATGTGTTAACGCAATGACAAACCCTCAGCTGTCAATCACAAAGTGTCTATAAACACACTTATGTGGAAGAGGGCAGAAGATCTTAATGTAGTTAATCTCGATAATTATTTATATCTTACCGTAATTTCCACTGAATTTGACAAAGATTTTTATTTTGAACATAAATAAGCAGCACCTGTCTATAAGCCGCAGGTTCCTACACTGAAACTTTACACAGGCTTTAACGAAAGACAGTGTCTGTTACACGGCTTGTATCTAAGCAGTAGCCTACCAAGAAAGTCATTGTTCACTGTCTTCCTCCTTCCTTTCACAACTATTTCTCTCGAGAGTTTATCTTTTGGCGTCGTCGTGTGTTTAAAAATCACCATCGGTGAAGCTTTTCTCCCGATGCCGTGCAGCTCTGAATACAGGTGAAGTCTGTTTTCATGCCTGGTTGTTTTTAGCGTGACGAATGATTCGCATTTCCTGTAGACAGTCCGAGTGAGCGGCAGGTCAAACGTCAGAGGAACATCATCCATATTTATGATGTGGTGCGGCCCGATTCAGTGGGAGCGCATCTGATTTAATATAAAGAGTTTCATTGGTTCACTTGAACCCGTTCTGCAATTTCATTGGTCTAATGTTATAGGGTTCAGTTTTTTGGCATGAACCTTGTGAAACCGGGAAAAACCCAGGAAAAATCTTTAAGCCGTGGGGTTCAAAGCGTGGGAAAAAAGTAGCGGCTTATAGTCCAGAAAATACGGTAGTTTCTTTTACATAAATCTCCAGTTATGGAGCAATGCAGGACGAAATTTATTTCTGGAATATTCTACAGTCTGCTTGTGTTTATCCTTTTATTATTTTGTATTGACATTTAGCTGAAGTTCAATATGGATGGAATATAAAAAGGAATAAAAAGACTTTTCCCCTCTGTGGTCGGCTGGAGCAGGATCAGGATCAGCAAGATATACGTTTTTTTGTTTTTTTCCTCAAACACTTTAGACAGTGTGACCAAAAAAATAAATAAATAATGAAAGTATCTAAATTACAGAAAAATATTTTGGAATCAAAAAGCATCGGTTTCCATTTTTTTTTAGGGAAACTTTAAACCGGTTGCACGGCTTAAAACAATTACTTTCACCAAGAGACCGGTTTAAAAACAAAAAAATCCAGAGCGAGTGCAGAAGCTGATTCTGGAGGTTTCTACACCTTATTTATGGCATACATTTTTTTGGTTTTTACATCTACAGATAGATCTCACTTTCACGTCATTTTTGAATGTCATTTAAAAAAAAAAAAGTTGGTTTTGGCTAATAAGAATGAAATCAAATCAATAAACCGTTAAATAAGTAAAATAAATAAATAAATAAATAAAATGCTGACAAATGTAATTTCAAATTATATATATATAAAAAAAAAAAAAAGTCATGACATCCGGTACCCACAGTTCCAGGGTTCTGGTTCATGGGAGTTTATTCAGACTTGTGAATGTGTAGTTGTTATTCACCTCATTTGCAATGAAATTTGCAACTTGAATATTATTCCCGATGGCTACAGAGAAGGTTCACTGCTTGTGCTGGTGCTACTAAGAGTCATGCTGCTTCTTTGGAAGAAGAAAAAAAATCAGGTGTCCATAATAGTACACTATAAAAAGTATGAAAGGTTGCTGGTACAGTACAAAGCGTGTGTTTTTGCCTTGATTAACATTTAACAGATGTTAATTTCACTCTGAATTGTTATATCCGTTGCCATGACCTTTAGTAATAAAGCTCACTTTCAGCAAACACTTTATATGGGTTGGGGTGGAGCTTAATCCGGAGCCTAACCCAGGATCTCTGGGTGGTGTGATGATATATCAATACTGTACCAGATTATGCCACAGTGATTTTTTTTTTATGTTTTTATCATAGATTTATTATAAATTCTGTTTCGATTTAACTCATTCGGATAGATTCATTTTTAGACCCTAACCCAAGCTCAGGCTGGAATCAGGGACCCTCCTGGAGGTATTAGACAGAAAACATCCAAAATTGGTTGCGTATTAAAAATTCAATTTGTCACCATTTGGTCAAGGAATCGTTCATAGCTGGTCCTTTAGAAACTGTCAGTGAACAGGTAATGGACCACGAAGACCCACCAAGCAACAAGCTAAACAGTTTTACCTCAGACATGTCATGCACGAGCAGCAGCGGGACGGTGATGGTGGTGATGTCGTGCGTGCAGCACACTTTCAGGATGTTGCGCAGGCCCATGATGGCCGGGTCTCGAGCCGTGAGGTTTGCCGAGCGCACGTTATCGTCCACGCACAGGTGGAACATTATGTGTACCTCGGATAAGTTGGAATGACGAGTGATGTAGAATTCACCTGGAGGGGGGGAATAAAATCACCAGCTGATTACAAGAAATAGGTTTAGAGACATTGACAAAAAAAAAAAAAAGACAGGAGGTGGAGCTGAAGATGAGGACGGACAGGATTAGAAATGAGTTAATAAGAGGGCAGGAAGGACATTTTTGGAGACAATGTGAGAGAGAAGCAATCAAGATGGTTTGGTTACATGTGCAGAGAAAAGACAATCGGTGGAAGAATTCTGAGAAAGAAGGTGATCATGGAGGAGGTTTATGGATGTGGTGAGGGAAGACATGCAGGTGGTTGGTTTGAAAGAGGCAGAAGTAGAGGACAGGGGGGTATGGGGACGGATGATCCGCTGTGGCGCCCCCTAATGGGAGCAGCCGAAAAAGAAGAAGAATCTGTCAGTGTTTAAAAACAAACGTACCAGGAAGGATGTTGGAAGGGTTTCGCTCAACGTTCTTTGTTTTTTCGTCATGGCTCCCATTTCTAGGAATCTCTGCAGGAGAAGATATGGTTCTTAATGCTCTGTCTGTGATTACTTTAGCAAAAAGCAAAAAGTTCAAAATGTAAAAAAACAAAACCACCACATTTCTATATATCAAAACGTACATTCTACTTTAAAAAAACCAACAAAAAAAAAACTGTATTTAATACCAGGAGTATAAACTCATTAAATACTTCATGTAAGCTACCGAGATCATGAATCAACAACAACATCCATCTGATCAGAAGTCAGTGACACCCGGAATTCTGGCAAAATATTTAGATGGCCAGAAAAGAGCTGGGTAGCATTTCATTGTTGCTGGCACCAGGCGAACGAAATGAAACACTTCCCTGCGGAGCCCGTGAAGTTGGATATGCCGTGGCGCAATGCAGAGGTGGGTGTTTTGGAAAGGGGGGAATCCACTTCCCACACCCCCCCACACAAACACACACACACAGTTGCTGTATCACTCACCCGGCTGCTGCTTGCTGCTGCGCTGCGCCCGTGCATACAGCACCACCTGCTGGACCACCTCCAGCTGCTCGGAAAGCCGGGAGAAATGGAAATCCGTGCACTCTTGAGACACGGTGGCAAAATCTGGATTCACAACAACGAAGGATAAAATATAAACCAAGCCAAAATACTTTAAATGCTTTCGATATTTTGGAGATTTAGTGACATGCGGAGTGGTCGCTGAGCGGGTATGACGTTGGACTTTGGATAGGAAGGTCGTGAGTTCAAATCCCAACACCACCACGCTGAGCTCTTGAAAGAGCCATAATCCTCAACTGCTCGGTTGTAAGTCGCTCTGGATGAGGGGTTCGGCCAAATGTGATAAATAGTAGATGCTGATGGGACGTGGTGTATTATAATGAGTTCCATGAGCATTAAATATTGATATTTTATTCTACATTTATGCCATTTAGCACCTTACATTTATCTCATTCATACAACTGAGCAGCTATGGAGTTAAGGGCACATGAGTGGCTGCTTGATGAAGCTGGGATTTTAAACTCCTGACTTTGAGATCCAAAGCCCAATGCCTTAACCACTAAGCTTCCACCTTCTACATGTTAAAGAACATGGAAACCTCCAGCGCCTAAACATCAACATTTACAGAATTCGGGAGGCATCCTTATCCGGAGCAACATACAAAAGTACTTTGAAGTCCCCATCAATAAATACATTCTGATGCTGGTTCATTAGGAAACAGAGTAAGAATTCAATCTACTCAACTCTAGTGGGAGAGAATTTAGTTAGAAAGCAATTGGAAATGCTAACGTAAGTACTGCTAGACAGGGTGGGTCTATTGAAGATTGCTAGAGACTATGGCAATCAAGTGGTAATTTGTACCACCACCTCAGTTCCAGAAGAGAGAAAGATCTTGAAGCATGCCTTCCATGAACCCTGACAGCTCGAGGATCGAAGAGAGAGTGGTGCAGTGCGGTGTGCGAGATGAAGATAATAGATGTGAGAAGTAGATACGGGAAAATCAAATCATACAAAATTCGATGTGGCTGAAGAATAGCTGACTCCACCTTTCCTTCCTTTTAATATGAAGGTCTAAGACAATAACCTGAAGGTTTTGAGGAACATTCACCATGTTCCTACCAGCATGTCATTTTCTAAGCGTATATATTAAATCGGTAATATGTATTATAGATTATTATAGATTTACTGATATCTATCTACATTTACATATTTATTGAGATTTTTTTATAGATCTCCATCTATATTGATAGATTTACAGATCTCTATTTATAGATCTCGATTGTCTACGCCTGATATCTATCCTTCATATGTAGAGAGCGAGTGAGGTGCCATGCCTCTCTTTATGCCGCTGTAGGAGTTCACTCGGTTGTCGACGAGCAGGACGAGGCCGCAGAGAGAGGACGAGTACAGAGAGAACGCTGTCTGAAGCCGACGCAACTTGACGCTGCCTCCGCTCCCGTGGCGTCTGTGCCTGCAGAAGTCCAACACGTTAGCCCGGACCAGCCGCAGGTTGTGCATCGTCTTCAGCTGAGCACCTGTAGCGAGTGACAAAAAAGACTTATATTATGCACAGAATTATCACACACACACAAGCAAATAATGGTATTATTTTTTCAGAATTACACCCCGGGTTTAAAAGTGTGTATCGAGACTGTCACAAAGAAGCTACTAGAGCAGGCAGTTTTTACTCTCATGCTGATGGGAGCAGGTGGTTTTCCCGCTCGTGCTGATGGAAGCAGGTGGTTTTCCCGCTCGTGCTGATGGGAGCAGGTGGTTTGCGCTCTCGTGCTGATGGGAGCAGGTGGCTTTTTCTGCGGTGGTCAGAGATGAATTTGGGCGGACAAAGAAAAGCCACACTGTTTAACGCGGGAGTGTATCCGACCACGGCAGGCTGCTGCTTTATCCTGATAAAGGGTTGCTGTGATTTAAATGACAATTCTGATTGCATTCTGCTGGAAGTACAACCAGCGTTGGTTTATTAGAAGACAGAAAACCAAGTACTTGAACTTGACACAAAGCCTGGCCATGGGGATGCTTGGGCTGCCAAATGGTTTTTGACCTTGATGTGACTTTGACCCTGTTTGGATTCATTAATCGGTCATCCGTTTGTTACTTGTTCATGAGATATCACACGATTAAAAGATGGATGGACGGACAAAAATAAATCTGAAATTCTACATGATTCATGTGAGAGCGGTGGTATATTTATTATCTAAATTTTCATCATAATAGCACACGGTGGAACAAATGATTTCAGGTTCCTGTACTTTATCAAAACTTTTTTTTTTTTCAGAAAACACTAAAGTCTGTTCAAAAGCTAAAACTTTTCTATGATTCCAACAGAAATGTAAACTACTATTACTACTATTAGCAAACATCATTTGCAGTAAACAGGCCCAAGATAATGTGAGCAAATAAAACATAACCAAAATGTATTGGGTTATAATGAACTTTGATTATACACTAAAGGTCGGACGATTAATTGGCACTGAGAGTTGATCTGCAAAAATCCATACCGATAGTTTTTCCGGGTAGCGTTCGTTGCTGGAACGACATAGAAGATCCGCTGCCATTATAAGAGCGGCCTCTAGAGGATCACTGATGGCACTTGTTTGTTCTTAGCACATTTTTCAGTGCTGTTTTTTATTTTTGTAAATATGTTCAATACCTTTTTTTTTTTTTTTTTTTTTTAAACAGATTGCTAGTTTATAAATTTTTTTTTATTTAGTATTAATTTTTAAAACTATCGGTCGATTAATCGGTATCGGCAAAGTGCGATCCATATCGATATCAGTACAATCCACTATCGGTCAATCTCTAATATAGACCTGTACTAATATATGTACACTATATGGAAAAATGCTTTTTGCCATGTTATCATAAGACTGTGTATGTGATTTTTGAACATCCCATTCAACATTTAGCCTCCATTTGCTGTTTAACCTTCACTAGATTTTGTGCTCAGACACAAGGGTGTTAGTAAAGTCAGGTACTGATGAAGGTGAGAAGGTGAGGAGGTTCCTGGGGTGCAGTCAGCGTTCACATTCATCCCAAAGGTGTTCAATAGGGTTCAAGCTCTATAGAAGGAGATCTTTCACTCCAACTTATATCTTCATGGAGGTGGCTTTGCGCACAGGGGCATTGTCATGCTGGAACAGATTTTGGTCTCCTAGTTCAAGTAAAGATAAAATCTCATGCTACTGCATCCAAAGATATTCTATACAATTGAGTGGGAACTTTGCAGTAACAATTTGATTTCAGGTGTCCCTATACTTTTGTTAATATACTGTATATATATATATATATATAATGTCCCATCCAGGTGTTTCCAAACAGACGCCATACCTAAATGAATGGTAAAGCTTTCCTCCAGCTGTCGATGCTCCTCGAACACTCTGGCCCCCAACTCTCCGGCCTCGCTCAGCTGCCCAGGCTGTACCTTAATCTCCTCACTATGACACAAGCGTGATATAGGACTTTTATCTGCCTGCTTACAAGAATAAATGCCTTTTATCCATAACATTAACATCACTAATGAAACTCCTAATGGGACACTTGCGTGATTGTGCTGTTGTTCGGGTTGCGAAGGTCCTGGTGCAACTTAACCACCCACTCCTGGTACTCTTGCTTCTGAATCCCAGTTACTTGCTTCAACTCACTGGCCCACTTGTTCTCCAAGACCTAAACACCAAACATGAGAATTACTACCACACCGAGCAAGAAGATCCAATAAAAATGTATTATAATAATAAAAAAATAAAAAAATAAAGTTAGCATTATTAATTATATAGTCTTGTATAGACCATTTCAACAGCCACTTAAGGAAGTGACGTCTTTGGTCCTCGGATGTTTCCGGCGAGTTATCGTGCAAATTGGCGGGAGGTTGTTTAAACGCGGTGATATTGCGGCATCTACTTCGGATCGAGGATATCTACTTTTATCTAAAACCGACAACACGTGTGACGAATTAGAATTAAATGTGAATTAGGTTTAAAGTGAATGTGAATTAGGTTCTCTTGTGTAGACGCACTCGGCCTCAACCAAATAACGATACAGGTCTGGATGTGGTACTTCGGGTAAACAATTAATGTTCTGAGTGAAAAGTTGTCCATTTTTTGTTTTTGTACATATCTTAACTGTTTTGTTTTAACTAGAAAGTACGTGGAAACGCTTTGGGATAATATCGACCATTTCAAGCAATAAACAATATTATATATCAATCATTTAAATTCATAAGGAAGTTTATTACTAATATTGATTAATTATTGGTAGATGTTGGGGTCAGTAATTAGCTAGAGCTAGCATCAAATTTAAACATGTACATAAAAACAAATACAGCCCTTTTTTCCCCCCAAGCTGTCTAGACTACAAAATCCATAGGCAACACACAAGTATTCATGGAAGTATTATATTATATATTATATATCCTGGTTGTCTGGATGTTTCAAAATCTGAATTGAATGGTCTACACTCTAAGGCGTGATCTCCGCTCCTCCCATTGTTCTTTCAGTTGTTCCTCCTACCAGTTTACGTTCTATTGGTGAGCGGGTTTTTTCCTCCCATGCTCTGTCTGAATTCTCCCCATTGAGATCAGACAAGGCGACTCTTTTGGTGTTTTTAAATCCGCTCCTAAAACGTATTTTTCAGGATAGCTTTAATGTGATTTTTTTTTTTTTGTGATGCATTCTTTGACATTTATTTACTTATTTTATTATTATTTTTATTATTAGTTCATGGGGTATATCGGAAGGAGAATGCTGAGGATGGAGCCACCAGGAAGGAGGAAATGAGGATGGGCAAGGAGGAGGTTTATGGATGTGGTGAGTGAAGACATGCAGGTAGTTGTTTTGAAAGAGGCAGATGTAAGGAGACGGATGATCGACTGTAGTGACCCCTAGTGGGAGCAGCCGAAAAAAGTAATACAAATCTTCTATGCTTGGAAAGCGCTTTGATATCCAACTATTAAATGCACTATATAAAAAAGATTTGTTGATAATTATTTGTCTTTTTTTCCTCTTCTACATACAGCCTACTGCTCTGAATCCTGAGCAGATATTTGATGGATGGCTGCAGGAATCTAAGAAGCCCAATATTATTTATTTTTGATGGTTAGAACAGAATCCATGACGTGCTACGAATTGGCCCACTGTGTCGTAGTGGTCTTACTTGCTGAGCTTCGAAGTGCTGCGCTGCCACTGTATTAACGTCCTGATCGCTCAAGGTCTTTCCCAGTTCCTGCATGACCTTGTCCATTTCAGCTGCCTGCCTGTATGTGGGTGAGCAAAAAAAGAAAAAAGACAGGAATAAGCTGCCGGTGAAGCTAATGTTCTCTTGTGGAAGCGATCTCTTGTGGTGATCTACACGGTCCAAGCACTTCCGAAAGTAAAGGCATCATAACACCTACATTTATCGTTTTATTTAGTTTTGTTTTAGTCCCGTTCCACACCTGGACCCCCTGAGAACCCAAAGTGAAAACTGCTCGATTAAATGAACCTCCCCTCCATTAAAGCGGTATTGGTATGTGCCAGCCGTAATGTTGATTAAATATTCTGGAATAATTACTGGACACAAATTCAAGGAACCTCCTTTTCATGCTCTACCAACCTCTCCTGGAGTTTCTTCAGCTCCATGTCTCGCTCACTGATGAGCTCGGACACGCTGACGTAGTAGTTGTGCTCCAGGTTAAGCAGTGTTTCCGAGGCCGAGGAGTGAATCAGGTCGTGATACACGTTCGCAAAGTCCTCGTCCCAGCTAGGCTCTTCGGGGCGGGCGTGTTCTAGCGTTGTCTGGAATATAAATAAACAAATGAATAAATCAGCAGACATCACACAAGTACACGGTAGGTATGACTTTTCAACCATATACGGTTCTTTCTTTAAAAAAAAAAAAAAAAAAAACATTTGCTCCAGCATGACAATGCTTGTGTGCACAAAACCAGCTCCATGAAGATGTGCTCTACATGGGTTGGAGTGGAAGATCTTCTGCTATAAAGCTCTGACCTCAACCCTATTGAACACCTTTGGGAGGAATTAAAAACCACAGGCCTCCTCACACATATCAGTACCTGAACATGACTTTATTAGTGTCTAAATAAACACAGATCTAAAATCTAGCGGAACATCTACCCAGAAGAGTGGAGGTTCTTATAACCGCAGATGGGAGTACATAAAAAAAATCTAGGTGTTCTATTTAAAAAATAAACCTTACAAATTTCTATCTATAATCTATAAACGAAAGCTTTGATTTTACAAGTTCCTGTGAATTCTTGCTACTACAGAAATGATGACGTATCTGCGATTTGGAATTGCGTTGAGAGCTGCCATTATAGAAATATAATCATTACCTTCTAAGCGATCAGATTCGAGAATTCAACAGTGGTATCGTGTAATTTTAATAAACAAACTGGTGCAGTCAGTGCAAAGATCAACACCCTATGTGTTCATTCAAATAACATCTGGTCCAATATGCTAATTATTCAACACATTCCGTGTGTATTGCTCCTACCTCAGTGTAGGCCTTGGCCCACAGGTTGCTCAGTTTATTAATGTCAACTTCTCCAGTAGTGATCCTCTGCAAAGCTGCTTCAGCTTCCCGGTCATAATCCTCCAACGTTTCTCTTTCGACGAACGCAAGAAGTTTGTTCTTTAAGCCTGAAACAAAGCAAGGTTGAGTTTCTATTTGCTGATTTGACATTGTTGATATTTATTCATATATTCGTCTGGAATGTGGCAGCTCAGTGTTCAAATCCCAGCACCAACAAGCTGCCACTGCTGGGCCCTTGAGCACGGCTCTTAACCTTCAACCTTTTCCAGGTCAGCAAAAAACATTTAGCCTTTGAGTGATCTCCATACTAAATGATCTCCATTCTTCTGGGAAGAGGTTCCACTAAATTTTGTAGAGATTTTACCTCATTTGGACACATGGATGTATGAAGATCAGGAGATCTTCCACTCCAAATTATGTAAAGAATATTTCTAAATAGAGCTGGCTTTCAGTAAGACGTCTACAGAGACGGCAGGAAAAGGAGCAGTGTAGGTGAGTAGAGGTTCGGGTTGGTACTTTAAATGTTGGTACTATGACGGGTAAACGGAGAGAGGTCGCTGATATAATGGAGAGGAGAAAGGTAGATATGCTGTGTGTTCAGGAGACCAAGTGGAAAGGGAGTAAGGCCAGGAACATTGGAGGTGGGTTTAAACTGTTTTATCATGGTGTGGATGGAAAGAGAAATGGTGTAGGGGTGATTCTGAAAGAAGCGTACAGTAAGAGTGTAGTGGAGGTGAAGAGAGTTTCTGATAGGGTGATGATCGTGAAGGTGGAAGTTGAAGGGATGATGATAAATGTCATCAGTGCCTATGCTCCACAAGTTGGCTGTGAGATGGAGGAGAAAGAAAGATTCTGGAGTGAATTAGATGAAGTGGTAGATGGTGTACCTAGGAAAGAACGATTGGTGATTGGGGCAGACTTTAATGGGCATGTAGGTGAAGGGAACAGAGGTGATGAGGAGGTGATGGGTAGGTATGGTTTTAAGGAGAGGAATGTGGAAGGGCAGATGGTGGTAGATTTTGCTAAAAGGATGGAAATGGCAGTGGTGAACACGTATTTTAAGAAGAAGGAGGATCATAGGGTGACGTATAAGAGTGGAAGAAGGTGCACACAGGTGGACTATGTGCTATGCAGGAGATGCAACCTGAAGGAGATTGGAGACTGTAAGGTGTTGGCGGGGGACAGTGTAGCTAGACAGCATCGGATGGTGGTCTGTAGGATGGTTTTGGAGGCGAAGAAGAAGAGGAGGAAAGTAAGGATTGAAAGAAGAATAAGATGGTGGAAACTGAAGGAGGAAGAGTGTAGTGTGAGGTTCAGGGAAGAGGTCAGACAGGGGCTCGGTGGTGGTGAAAAGGTGCCGGATGATTGGGCAACTACTGCAGGAGTGATGAGGGAGGCAGCTAGAAAAGTACTTGGTGTGACATCTGGAAATAGAAAGCAAGACAAGGAGACGTGGTGGTGGAATGAGGAAGTGCAGGAGAGCATTAGGGAAAAGAGGTTGGCAAAACAGAAGTGGGATCGACAGAGTGATGAGAAAAGTAGGCAGGAGTACAAGGAGATGCGGCAGCAGGTAAAGAGGGATGTGGCGAAAGCCAAGGAAAAGGCATATGAGGAGCTGTATAAGGAAGGAGAAAAGGATTTATACCGATTGGCCAGGCAGAGGGACCGAGCTGGGAAGAATGTACTGCAAGTTAGAGCAATAAAGGATGGAGAGGGAAATGTGTTGACTAGTGAGGAGAGTGTGTTGAGAAGGTGGAGGGGGTATTTTGAGCAGCTGATGAATGAGGAAAATCAGAGAGTGAGAAGGTTGAAGGATGTGGAGTTAGTGAAGCAGGATGTAGATAGGATTAGTAAGGAGGAAGTGAGAGCAGCGATTAAGAGGATGAAGAATGAAAAGTCGGTTGGACCAGATGACATACCGGTAGAAGCGTGGAGATGTTTAGGAGAGATGGCAGTGGAGTTTTTAACCAGATTGTTTAACAGGATTCTGGAAGGGGAGAGGATGCCTGAGGAATGGAGAAGGAGTGTGCTGGTACCGATCTTTAAGCATAAGGGAGATGTGCAGACCTGCAGTAACTACAGGGGAATTAAGTTGATCAGTCACACCATGAAGTTATGGGAAAGAGTAGTGGAAGCCAGGCTGAGAGAAGAGGTGACC
Organism: Silurus aristotelis; assembly: GCF_946808225.1. Taxonomy (NCBI): domain Eukaryota; kingdom Metazoa; phylum Chordata; class Actinopteri; order Siluriformes; family Siluridae; genus Silurus; species Silurus aristotelis. The sequence goes on along the minus strand of NC_139587.1, from coordinate 26,238,326 downwards.
ATCTGTGAGCAACAATATGGTTTCATGCCGAGGAAGAGCACCACAGATGCCTTATTTGCTTTGAGGATGTTGATGGAGAAGTATAGAGAAGGACAGAAGGAATTGCATTGTGTATTTGTGGATTTAGAGAAAGCGTACGACAGAGTGCCAAGAGAGGAGTTGTGGTATTGTATGAGGAAGTCAGGTGTGTCAGAGAAGTATGTGAGGGTGGTGCAGGACATGTATGAGGACAGTGTGACAGCAGTGAAGTGTGCAGTAGGTACGACAGACTGGTTCAGGGTGAAGGTTGGACTGCATCAAGGATCGGCCCTGAGCCCTTTCCTGTTTGCAGTGGTGATGGACAGGTTGACGGACGAGGTCAGACAGGAGTCTCCCTGGACTATGATGTTTGCAGATGATATTGTGATTTGTGGTGAGAGTAGAGAGCAGGTTGAGAAGAGCCTGGAGAGGTGGAGATATGCGTTGGAGAGAAGGGGAATGAAAGTCAGTAGGAGTAAGACAGAGTACATGTGTGTGAATGAGAGGGAGGGCAGTGGAGTGATGCGGTTGCAGGGAGAAGAGGTGGAGAAGGTGGAGGAGTTCAGGTACCTGGGGTCAACAGTGCAAAGTAATGGAGAGTGTGTTAGAGAAGTGAAGAAAAGAGTGCAGGCAGTGTGGAGTGGGTGGAGAAGAGTGACAGGAGTGATTTGTGATAGTAGGTTATCTGCAAGAATGAAAGGGAAAGTTTATAGGACTGTGGTGAGACCTGAGATGTTGTATCGATTAGAGACAGTGGCATTGAGTAAAAGACAGGAGATGGAGCTGGAGGTAGCAGAGCTGAAGATGTTGGTTTTCGTTGGGAGTGACGAGGATGGACAAGATTAGAAATGAGTTTATTAGAGGGACAGCACATGTAGGATGTTTTGGTGACAAGGTGAGGGAGGCGAGATTGAGATGGTTTGGACATGTGCAGAGAAGGGACATGAATTATATTGGTAGAAGAATGCTAAAGATGGATCCACCAGGTAGGAGGAAAAGAGGAAGGCCAAGGAGGAGGTTCATGGATGTGGTGAGGGAAGACATGCAGGTAGTTGGTGTAAAAGAGGAAGATGTAGAGGACAGGGTGGTATGGCGACGGATGATCCGCTGTGGCGACCCCTAATGGGAGCAGCCGAAAGAAGAAGAAGAAGAAGAGCTGGCTTTCAGCACAGGGGCAATGCTGGAAAAGGTTTTGGAAAATTTCACACAACCTCATCCAAAGACAAGTAGGACAACTGTGCGCCTCCAACGTTGTGCTTACAGTTTGGGGAAGAAGCACATATGGCTGGAAAAGTCATGCCACAACACTTTTGTCCATATAGTGCATTGTTTAATACAATGAACACATGATTTCAAACCATCACAAGCGAGAAATCAAGAGAATGCATAATAAAGTGGAACAAGGCTAAGCACAATCCAGGCAATAGAAAGAGCTTCATGCTGAAACATCTGCTAAGAAGACCCCAAAATTTACATAATTACCAAAAGTGATATATACAATGTGCTGATTTGTATTAGTTCAGAAATCTCACAATATCAAAATGCAGGAATGTACTTTGGTGACCAATAGTTTTTGGTGTAGCATTAAACCCTGAGCAGAAGAACATTCTTATTCATCCCAAAACACAATTCTGTTGAAATCACATTAAAGAAAATTTGATCAGATGATAAGAGCGAATTCTTACCCTTTTCTACAAAGCAGGGGATTTTGTGGAGCAGCATCAATCTCCCGTGCAGATCGTTGACATTCTCCTGAACAGGAAACTGCAGAGGAACTTTGAGGACGCAGTGATTTCTCCCTGCCTTGAACTCGAACACGAATTCTTTCTCCGTAGTGCTCGGCTTCCCTTTAGCCTTCCTCATCTTTCACCTGCGAACGGGTGGAAACCAAAAAGAGATGCCCAACACACCTGGAATAATTCAATATCAATTTTTGTCAATATCAACATTTTTCATCCAAGTGCTGGTGGCTGGAGATGCCGTAAAGGATGTTATGTTTTCCGGCAGAAGACATGGTTCAAAACGACAGAAATTCTACTGGTCTGGTGGCGTCAACTACATCTGATGATATTGATACTTTCACCATCAAACACAGGCGTGAGTTCTACTGTTTTCTTTTTACGATTCGATTTCACCAAACCTTTAAGCGATCGCGGACCATTCAAGATTTTTTTTCCCCCGGACACATTTCTTTTCTTTGTAGATGACAGTTCCCCCACAATCCTTCCAGTTTTTAATAATACATCTGCCTCTTTCACACCAACTACCTGCACATGTCCAAACCATCTCAATCTCACCTCCCTCACCTTGTCTCCAAAACGTCCTACATGCACTATTCCTCTAATAAACTCATTTCTAAACCTGTCCATCGTCATCACTCCCAATGAACATCTCAACATCTTCAGCTCTGCTACCTCCAGCTCCATCTCCTGTCTTTTACTCAATACCACTGTCTCTAAACCAGACAACATCTCAGGTCTCACCATACACGCCAATACTTTGACTCTTTTGAACGGGCAGTGTTTATTTGCAAAGTGAACACACATGATAGGGGTGTTTAATTAAACCAATGCAATGGCATTTCCAAAACCCGTTCAATAAACGGTTACAATGTGCATATGCACGTGCAAACATATCACACTGTGCCAACATGCACTGGCATCACAGGGTTCAAGAAGTACATGGTAGTAATATTAAAACAAACAATGATGCAACCCAGGCCTAATAAACACCATCACCCTGGTATTCTCCTGCACGAGCCCGACTAGCTTCCGGGTTTCGTTCGAGCTTCACCTGCTGTCTAAACACGTGATCTCTACAAGCAGCCACATAACACAAGGGTTTGTTCTTAATCTAATCGGGTGTTTTTTATGCACCAGTGTGGGGTTTAATAGTGAATTTAACACGCTTACTGTCAGACCGGGCTGAAGTTCGCTTCCTATTCACCAGCTTCTCATCTGAATTGTCGGTTCCACCTTAAAAAAAAAAAAAAAAAAATCGTGCACCTACAGTTTTTGCCTGTAGATGGCACCAAAAGACGCTTTTTTATTCTGCATAGATGAAACGGAAATATGGTTTACGTATTGTATAAATATAGTGTGGTGACATTTTACTGTAGAAATGTAAAATAAACTAAATAAATAATTGATTAATGATCTAAATAATTAATAATAAATTTTTAATACACGTTTCAAAAATTAATTAAATATAAATAATTCATATAAAATAAATGCAACATAATATATAACAACATATAAACTTGATATATAATAAACGGTATATATAATATAAAGACGAACTTGTGTTTTACTTTTATTTATTTATTTTTTCCTAGATTTTTATTTTTATTTTTACAGCACTAACACACCATGACAAATTATTTGTATATGTAACTCATGATACTTGGCAATAAAAGGTTTCATTTTGCTTTCTTTCTGATTTTGGTGTCAATTATCTAATCAAAACTGTTTCGAATATTTCTGACAAATGCACATATAGCAAAACAGATATATGTCAGTATCTTTTCATAGCGTGACATTTGCCCTTCACCTGAACTAAGAGACCCAAACCTGTTCCTGCATGACAATGCCCCTGTGCATAAAGCTCCAGCTCCATGAAGATATGCTTTACATGGGTTAGAATGAAAGATCTCCTGCTATAGAGCTCTGACTTCAACCCTATTAAACAACTTTAGGATGAATGTGAACATTGACTGCATCCCAGGTCTCCTCATTTCACCTCCATCAGTATCTGACTTTAATAACACCCTTATTGCACCCTTAAATGAACACAGATCTCCACACACACTTCAAAATGTATTGGAACATCTTCCCGGAAGAGTGGAAATTATTATAACAGCAAATCGGGACTAAATGTGGGATGTTCAAAAACTACACACCAATCTTAGGCTCAGGTGTCCACAAACTTTTGTTCATATAGAGTAACTGTAAACGTCGATTTGATGCGGTTTATGGCGCCATCTAGCGGCGCAAGGTATTAAATGTTGGATTTTTTTTTTAAGGTGGAATGGAAAATCCAATTGAAAAGCTAACTTCAGCTATTTTGCTTGTTTCGTTCCAAAAAAGCTCGTCGTATATTAGCAAACGCAGATTCGAGAACAATATATACAATTTATATTGTACGTTATATAATAGTTGAATATGTAGACGAGGTGTTATTAAATATTAAATGTGTGAAATATTTATGCACCTTTCGTGAGAAATTGCAGGTAAAAGTGAACGTTTCAAATTTTGGCGAATGTGCGTTGCATATTATGAAAAGTCAGTGTGAAAGCAACATTCCATTCATTTAACCATTTATTAATTTATTCATCAATTGATTGTTAATTCTCACTGCAGTCATGTATTTCCTATATTTCCCATGAATACAGTAAAAAATTGACATCTTTTTTGGCAGGTAGGCAATATTATTATTATTATTATTATTATTATTATTATTATTATTATTACTATTATTATTATTATTATTATTATTATTATTATTATTATTATTATTATTACATATTTAATTTAGTAATAATGAATTGTTATAATAATCATAATCATGATCATAGTTATTATTATTATTATTATTATTATTATTATTTTTTTTTTTTTTTTTTTTTTTATTCCAGAATCAGCTTTACTGGAATCAGCTTTATTGGCCAAGTATGCCTGAGCAAACCAACAGCAGTTTTGGCCTCAACAGGACACAGAATAATAATAAAATAATGATTGAAAGCAACTTAAAGCAACTCGATGCCCAAGCATAAAAATAGTACACATTGGTATGTGACAGAAAGGAATGTTAGTGAAGTTATTGTCCAGTTAGTTAAAGTAAAATTTGCACCTGTCTGAAATCTGTCTGAAATAGCTGTAAGACCTACGACAATTGTAATTTATAATTCTGTTTGAAATGAGCACTATTCAATACTGTATTGAGTGATAATCTGTGTTTATAGATATCGGAAGCTCTATAGTACTGTAGTTCCACTCTGTGCAGCTGAGGATGAACCTAAGCAACTCAAGAACTACAGTATGAGGATGGATTTGGACTGTAATTAATATCTGCTACAATGGCTTACGACTGCAGGACTGATCAGCACACCTTAACAATGATAGAACTGTAATAGACATTTGGAGACAACCAAATGAGGATGGGTTTCCTTGTGAGTCTGGCTCCTCTCAAATTTTCTTTCTCATGCAATCTCATCATGAATTGTATAGAACTGTAAAAACAACTTCTGTATTTTTTTTATATTTATCCTGCATTTTTTTCTCATTAAAAGTGTGAAACTGTACAACAAACTTTATGTATTTACTTTGAATTTAGATCATTGCTATCAAGAAGAGATTATGTGACGCAAAACTTCCTAAAATGTCTAACTAAAAACTTTTATTGAAATAAGTCATTGACATGTATTAATTTAGTTATGAAATCATATGCATTTGGGATGTGCATCTTCATAACCGAGGCCGACGCGATTCACATCTCGATCCATAGCCAACGATACAATACATTAAAGATACATATGAAGTAGCTACTGATGCGATACGATTCACCCCATTACAATGCAGTGTGATCCGATTTATTATGATATATATATATATATATATATATATATATATATATATATATATATATATATATATATATGATGCAATAGAAAAAAAAAGTGATTTTATACAATTCAATATTGTGCAGATAATTTGCTTTTATTTCTTTGGTTCAAACAGACAGTAAATCATAAATTTACTTAAGTGCCTTAGCTGCCCCTTTCACAACACGCCTTTGCAGTTCGAAACAAAAAGAAGACGTAATTTTCCTGTTCTGTCTCCAGGAAGATGCAACTCTACCTCTGCCATGTTAATCTGTATTTTATGTGTACTCTCAGACTTTACTTAGCAGCAGTGGTGCTGAGAGAAGGCGCTTGAGATACAGCTTAGCAAGGAGAAATCAATTTAAATAAAAATATTGGTCACAAATTATTGTTCACTTTCTAAATAATAAAAGTATAGCGCATCTCCTACTAAATACGGTTTGTTCTTATGCAGTTTTATCTGTGATGCAAATCTCCATTGTGCCACTAGGGGGCAGCAGTTTTATACTGTTGTGTATGTCGTTCTATGTACAGATTTGTCCTGTGCTAAATATAGAACTTAAAGTCCTGAACAAAATGTGCATAAAGGAAACCTATGCCAGTAAACCATAATATTTCAACAAAGAAAAAGAGAAGATGCTTTTCTTTTCACTGGATTTATTGTACATAAATCAGGGTGATGTTCAGCATTTGAACAAAGGTTAGGCACCATTGTGATTGTTCACTGGGATGATTCACTAGGAGTGCATGCTTTTCTTAGAAGGTCTGTATCCATGCAGCCTTCATTTCAACTGTGAACATTTTTTTTCTTTGCGTATTCACTTGCCTACTTCACATAGACAATGTGAACCTTATCCCCTCTGCTGACACATGGCTCTGATTTTGGCCAATCATATGTTTTATAGACATAGAGTTCAAGCCAAATGTTGGACAAAAGGTTTTTTTAGAGCGACTCTGTCCAGGCAGCTTTTACAGTTTAGTTACAGCAGTACAATCTGATGCTGGTGTAGATGATATTTTTCAAGAATACTATATTACTATAAAACATTTAATATTTCGTGCAAATTTAAACAATATTTATTGTGGAAATTGTTTTACAATTTATGGTTAAAATGGCTTTTTCTTCATATTTTTGTAAATAGACCTTACTTATAAAGTCTTATAATTTTTAGAAAATATTAACGACAAATATACAAACATAAATAATAAGTTCACGATCAATGAAGGTGGGTTTGGGAAGGATTAGTCAAGAGTGTCTGTGAAAGTGGGTGAGATTGGTTAAGAATGTATATTGGACTGGGTGAGATTGGCTAAATGTCTGTGAAAGGGTGGATTAGGCAAAAGTGTCAGCAGAATTAGGGGTATCAAAAGTGTCTGTGGAAGTGGGTGAGATTTGTCAGTGGCATTTGACAGACGCCTTGTCCGACTTACAGGGCGATTTGTGGGCTTTGTCAAGAGTGTATGTGGAATTGGGTGATGTTGGTGATGAGTGTCTGTGGGAGTAAGGGAACTAAGCAAAAATGTCATCAGGAGTGAGTGGATTGATCAATAGGATTTGTCTGAGTGAGTGGGATTGGTCAAGAGTTTCTGTGGGAGTGGAGATAAATTTCCTGGTTATTTCTTTGTATCTTAACATATTTTTATTATGTTATTTCTGCTAGTCTATTCTATTAAATTTCTCTAATACTCTCTATGGACTTTGCTTTAAATTGTGTTTTACATAGTTGTTTTTTATGTCATAATAATGAATGGTATGAATCACAATGGCATGGCAGTTCCGAAAAATTACTGTGTGCCAACGTCTGTTCTTACATAATCGGGAATATTTGTGAATATTTTTGCAGCTGTCATGCCATTGTAATGAGAGTCACATGAAAAGAAGAAGCAGAACAAAACCTTTGTATGCTCTTTAAAACTCTGACTCCTTAACAAAGTGTGCTGCCATGGAAACCGTTGGTACTTTGGCACACAGGCTGAGACCGATATGGGTTCTGCTGCTGGAGGCATTATTTTTAATTCAGCCTCTCCATGGTGATTCTCTGGATGTGCTAAAAAAGGGTATGCAGCACTCCATCTGTTTCTGAAGAACATTCAATCACCTGCTGCGAATGTATTTATTTACACCAAAAAAAAATTATAAATTAAAATATGGAACAAGACTAGATCTGTAAATCTGAGGCAATAAAATTCCAATACACTTTGTATAATTAATTAAATATTTCAATTTGTTCATTATACAGTATCCAATATCGTTTTTTGTGCATTTCTATCTGTTACGTAAAACACTGTCCCCTAGTGGACACATTTATATAACGTACAGGTACAGTATGTTGGTAGACATCTACAGGAACGTCTGAGCATGATGCTCACATGTACATTATATGTAGTTTAAACAGAGGGGTGAGTTAATATGTGGGGAATTACAGATTCACATGAGGTACCTGAGCTGCCAAACATCAGATCTCGGAGAGGGAGCAATAACAGTGATGAACTCCTCACCTAATAGTAAGGATAGGGTTCCATTCTCTCCTGCAGGGAGGACATACTCCACTTTAACATGGTGATTTCACTTTTGACTCAATGGTGGCGTGTTTCAAATTGGTGGACTCGGTATTTCTATCGGCATACATTTAGATTATATCATAATATTAATTATTTCTTGCTAGTAATATGGACAAAAGAAATGTAGCTATTGGAAACTTTATTGCCGCTATTAGCTGCTTAGAGTTAATACATCTAGTGGCCACAAACAGGAACTGCAACAAGCTTTACGTTGTTAATGGTCATGATAGCTTTTGTTGCTTTATTTTCTGTGTGTAAATGTGACACAAAAACATAACCTAATCTCGACAGTGAGTCGGATACTTTTATAAATAATTTTCCCTGTTTTATTTGAGTAGAGGGGGGAAAAAGCCTACTTTAAAAGTACTGTGAATGTCACTTGTGGTGACTGCTTCCCAGTTATAAAGTCACATGAAAATATTACTAGCATTTGAACTATTGCCAGGACAGAAGGCTCTTTTACATCTACAGCATTTGGCAGACACCCTTATCCAGAGGGACTTACATTCATTTCATTCATACAACTAAGCAGCTAAGGGCTTAAGAGCCTTGCTTTGGGGCCATGAAGCAGCAGCTTGGTGTGGCTGGGATTTGAACTTACAATCTATGTATTTAAAGTCCAATGCCTTAACCATTAATCTACCACCTTCCCTTTGCTACAGCAGAAATGCATAAAGTCTACCGCACTATGACCATGGCCGAAGACGCACACACAGACAAAAACACACAAACAAATAAAAGTTAACAGAGAAAAAGTGAAAATAAACTCTATCTTAGATTAGATTGTGCTGAAAATTTTAGTGTTTCGATGCTTAATTTCACTTGCATAAAACATTAGCTAATTTAAGCTAATTTTCCAGGTACACCTTCCTTGTTAGAATGCATATGGCTAAATATGCTATCCTTGCTAACGTGTTTGCTAATATTAGTTTCACGGTAAATAGTAAAGAAATAGTAACGTTTATTAGACTACTTTCAAACTTTTATTTCATAATCATTTACGTGCATACAATGGTCTAGTTTATGGCTAGAAGTTGGCAAGACCTTTATTAAATAAAATTATTCAACTGGAACTGGAACCTTGATCCTCTCCTGCTTAGTGGTGCAAGCAACAGGTTGTCATTCACTTCATTGGTTTAGTAGTTTGAGGCACATTGTCCCACTCTGACATGTCATGGGTGGTAATGTGGGCCAGCTGGGATGCATCTTCACGATAACAAGGCGTAATTAGATTTTCAGGGGATATTTACAGTGACTCAGAGGTAATGAGAGCATGGCTTTGTCTGAGACCACATACACAAGTGCATGCAAACATAAAGCGTGTAACACAAGAACACTATCTGTAACTGTATCTGTTTAGTGCACCAACTATCTGTATTCAAATTGTTCCCTAAACTGGAAGGCTAAAAGTAAGTGACAGTGTGTGAATGTGCATGTGTGTGGGTGTGCATGATGCTCTGCAATTGGCTGGTCCACCATCCAATGTGTATTCTTGCTTCACACCCAGTGCTCCCAGGATAGGCTTGTAAAATAGTTGAACCCGTCGTTATGGAAAGTTCTAGCAATCTCAGCAACCTTTTTTCACCACAGGAACAGTGTAAAGCATTACCAATTAAGGTTTCTGCCTGGATTTCTACCTTTTATGAATTTCGTGAATTGAGTGCATAAACTGGTGAGCTAACATCATCTCATAAATAAGTGGTCTGGGGAAAAAAATATTGAATTACATTTACATTTACTCATTAGACAGACATTTTTATCTGAAACAATTTATAAGCCAGACAGACTACAGTCCAAGTATCTAATTGGTAAAGTGCCGTTGAAGAATTCCAGTTTCCACTAATTGAGCAAAAACAAGAGAGAAAGATAGATAAAGGGAAAATGGAGAGAGTTACAACCAACCACAAGAGTTCAAGTGCTGGAGTGGTACTCTGGAATGGCACACTAGATGGAAAACACTTAAAGTGCAAATGATATTATCGTAATACATGATGAACCACAAAGCAAAAATAACTAAATCCATGACAAAAGTGAATGATCTCATACCCAAAGTAAAATAAGGAGCAATATAAAGAGCAATGGATTAGATAAAAGATTAGATATTCTAAAAATAAAAATGTAGGAGAATGTCAGAAAATGTCCTCATTAGAACCACTCAAAGAACTCTTGAGGAACCTTTTATTTCTGTCAACAGGGGATGCAAACTTGTTAGCCCTTTTTGAACTTGTAGGATTATATTATTGATACAGTATGTTGACTGACTGCTATTTTAACACCTGAAACTATGTTTAAAGCACACACTCAAACACACACACACATATATACACACACATGCTGTACATGATAGCCCACTTGCACCTGTCTCGATCACTCACTATCCAAGCCTCAGGTTGCTTCTTCATCTTGGCCAAGCATGTCAGCACTGGCCAGTTTGATTGCTGACAAGGACGCTGAAACACTCACAACCTTCCCCCTCCACCTGATTGCTCACTAGTCACTGCAGTATTTTGGAGCACAGCCGTCTGCACTGCTGCTCACGCTGGACACCTCTAAAGAAAGCGAACATGGGCCCGTGGGTGGACTCGAATGGAAAGGAAGGAGAGAAAAGCAGACAGGAGGTAAAAATTTGATGTGGGATGTGGTGTAGATGTAGTGGTGTTAATCTTTTCCTTCCTGGACTAGACAGTTTCAGTGAATTGTTTTCACTTTTTGTTATTACCAATTAGTTCTTAATTCTTTATTATTATAGAAAATAACTGGCTGAAACTTCACACCTGCTGCATGTGAAAGTATTGCTTCTAAATGTACAATGGTGTATTGTGTTAAAGTGTCTTGTCTGAGTGAGAATGGAAGGTGGGTGGGTGTACATTTAAGAAATGCTGATGGTGTAAAAGTAGGTGCTTCAAATATCTCATATAATTAGGTGACCAATTAAAGGAAATGCTCATGATTTGGTTATGCTTTGATGGCATTTATTTATTTTCCTGGCATTTACATTTCACTGTACTGAATGACACTATGACTCTTTATAATCATAAGAAACCTTTGAAGAACCTGTTTTCCAAAAGTGAATTAGAAACAGGAATTAGATGTGTAATGCATTGTTTGGTTAAGTCCTATGCAGCGCTCGAATTGAGTCAAGTCTTAAGGGGGTTCCCTAAGACCTATAATCTTGGGGACCCCTCTAAGTCAATTCGAATACTGGTCCTATGTAAGAAAATCTGCAGAATCTTTTTTCAGCTCGAATCCCATTTGAAATCTGCCATTCAAAAGTGTATCTATAGGCAGTGGTGGACAGTAAGGAAGTTACTGTAATTCATTATTGTACTAAAGCAGCTTTGTCGTGTATCTGTACTTTACTGAAGTATTTCCATTTGGGGAAATTAGTTCAATGCATTTTGCAAAATCAATCATTTCTTTTTATTTAAACTTTTTTATTAAACTTAACTGGTCAAGCACGTATAGTGCACACTATGTGAAGAACTTGTTTTGATCGGTGTATCTACTTAGCATGAACATACATTCAGCATCAGTTCATCAGCAAGCAGAATATTTTGAGAGGAATAATTGTTGGAAGAAACTCTTGCCTGATTTGCGCGATTTTTTTGAATTAGTTAAAAAAAAGGTTTTGGACTCATTATAATAGATATCAAGCAGTGTTTGATTATTTAATGTCATTCTATTAATAGATCAGTGTACTGAGAGTCACATTAGAGTCTTTCCAGGTTAACTAAGTTGATTAAGTAAAGAGTCTTGTGAACGATAATAGGAACATTTATAGCAATAATAAATCAGTATTTTGGATACTTAAGTGCATTTGAATGCAAATACTTGTGTACTTTTACTCAATTGAAAGTTTAAAAGGACAATTTTACTGTTACTGGAGTCATATTTGACAGAGTGAATCTCTACTTTAACTCAAGTGCATGGTTTGTGTACTTTGTCCACCACTATCTGTAGGATTAACATATATGATAAATATCAACTCAACTCTAAAAATCTATTTATCATCAAAAAAGTTCAAACTGTGTATTGGAGTCAGTGTTATATGTTTGACAGTCAATCCTCCATCACCTTTATCTTTTAATAAAACATTTCGATCCTAATGGGCATGGTTTTGTCTGGCATGACCCCAACCCTCAGCCCTCATAGGGATTACTGATTAGACCTAGGCCCTCATAGGGCTCATTGATGATGCCAAGGAGCAGGAAAGCTATTCAGGCAACCTGTCAGAACTCCACACATTACTTAGACTTAATATATTGTATTATTCTTAATTTTTTCATTTGATATTGTTATTTCTGTAAGCAACAGACATGAAACGTAATCAGAAATATTAATATGGTAATATATATATATATATATATATATATATATATATATATATATATATATATATATATATATATATATATATATATATATATAATATGGGTAAATAACTTACCTTCTATATTAACCCTGGCTATTTAAAACAAAAGGATTTGGCAGTGTGGAGTTATGCAGTCTTGTGCATTTATTCATTGACAATTTATTGGCCTCAATAATGGACCCAAACAATGATGGGACTTTAATGAATGGACATTCGGTGTCACCCAGATAAGAATGGGTCCCCCTCTGAGTCTGGTTCCTCTCAAGATTTCTTCCTCAAAAACTCACAGGGAGTTTTTCCTTGTCGCTGTAGAAACTGGCTGATTCATTAAGGATAAAATGTATTAATATATGGTATTGAAATTTATATTAATGTAAATATTTATATAGATTTATGTATGGGAAGGTTTGCATTTAGGTTGTTAAGGCTGATTTGCCCATTATCATGCTTATCTATTAGACTATACTGCACATAGGAAGAATTGTCACGGGCTTGATTTTTCCAAAGCCTCATAAAATTCTGATAATGAATACGTTTTTCGGACCCTTACGAGAAAAATAAATCAAGGACCGTGACGTCGGAGCGACGTGGGGCCGCCTTCCCGTGGGCTCACCACCTGCAGGAGGGACCGTAAGGGACCGGTGCTGAGAGGATTGGGCAGCAGTCGAAGGCGGGGGCCTTGACAGCCCGATCCCTGGACACGGAGAAGTGTCTGGGGAATCTGCTTAGACTGCTGCCCCCGCGTCCCGAATTACGGATAAGCGAGAGAAGATAAAATGAAAAAAAATTTTTTCAGTGTGACACTCCCTGTATTACGCACATAACAATGATTGTTATGCCTCAGGGAATTTCGCAGAATACTCTTGTTTTAGGTTCATCATAATCTGTAGTTATGTTAAAAAAGTACTTAAAAAACATATCGAATGGATTTTATATTTGAGAAGTGCTAACCAATTCTGGTACTAAAGGCCCACAGTTACAATAGTGTAATGCCATTAATGCTGGTATTAGTTCAAAAGGAGGTGATCGAGCTAGATGGCGTAAAAGGCTAAAGCTCTGCTGCATCACTCTCTTTAAGGAAAGATGAATTCACACTGTCACTATCAGGAATCAACATCAGCAATTATGGGTAATGAGGGAAAGCAGGCTTCACTGAAAGAAGTTTGTGGACACCTGAAGAGAAGATTGGTATGTGCTTTTTGCACATCCCATTCCACCTTTAGCCCCCTTTGCTTTACAATACCCTCCACTGTTTTGGGCAGATGTGTAATTTTGTGCTTTGTGTAATAGATTTGGGTCTCCTAGTTCAGGATTAGTTTAATTCTACAGCATCCAAAGACATCCTAGAATTGTGCATCTTTAATTTTGTGGTAACAGTTTGGGAAAGAACCACATAAAGTCAGGTGTCCCAATACTTTTTTCCATATAGCGTAACTTACACCTTCATTTCTTTTTTCTTTCCAAATACTGATTGATTGCAAGTCAAAATTTTGTGAGATGTTCAAAGAAGAAAGAGGCAATGCCATCTTAGATCAGAATAGATTGACCACATTTGTTTAATTGTTTCTCAGGTATTGCCACAATTTTGATATAAACGTATGTTATAATTGTCCTAATTCTATCATATTTATTTCCTTTTCAACTTACAAAAATGGGCATTTTCAAATACTATTCCTAAACGGCTGAAATTTCTCACCATTGCTTTGCTCCAACATTTCCTTCTGAGACACTTTAGGTGAAATGAACAAGTCTGAAGAAATCGTCTTTAATGTAACAAAAACGTTGATCTCAAATATCAGCCGAGCAGCAAAGCCCATATATTAATTGATCTGTCTAAGCTTTCAGCTTCTTCAGTTCAGCTTGTATCGCATGACTGATTCCCAGAGCCACTAAAACTGCAGTGCTGTCTCCCAGTTATAAAGTGACCCTATTGTCAAATTGTGCATAAAACCTATTTAGATGCTGTGGAAAGAGTGTGCTTATGAGTGTGCTTATCATAAGCCATTACCCAGGATCTCATGCCAGTCACTCAGTAGAGGATACTGATACTACCAGGCACGCCCTGTTGGCAGCAGCTTCACAGTAGCATTAGCGTTAGCATTAGATTTATCAAGTTCAGCAAGGTTACTGAATGGAATTTTGGCATGTCCTGCCTGATGCTAATGATTTCTGTAAGTGGTTGGGATTTGAGATTGTCAGAGGCGTCGCACTTTTTTGGGGAGAAGTGCATTTGTATTTGCCCATTGTAAGTAAGATCAGGTGGTTGATATTAATACTTTATTGACAGTCATGCTAGTTTTTCTGAGCAACATGTTACACAACATGACAGAGTCCTAGTCTATATTAAGTTGGCTTGGACAGTAAAACTGTAGACAGTGCTCAGCTCACTGCAACTACTCAGACGAATATAAGTGGTGAATACACACCTCTTATTATCCTTCAAGACTCCACCGAGGAAAATATGATACCTCGAGGAAATGGCTGAGATTGCATTATAAAGGCCAGCACTAAGTTTCTCCACACTTTCCGGGTGCTAGAGCTATCTAAGTGCTGCGGCAACGAGCGAAACTTACGTCTGCTTGCCAGGGGATAGTATTTCATCTCTGTGCCTCGCAGATGTTTGCCTGCGTCCCAGGAGAAATGGGAGCAGCAAAGGGGCAGAAAATATGACAGTACCCATCGAGTATATCTCCAGGAGACAAGAGTAAGGAGGAAAAGAGAGCAAGAGAGAAAGAGATAGAGGGGGGAACCAGGAGGATCTAGTAATGGCTGCTTCTGTGGGCTCTTAAAGGAGCTCTCGAGCCCTCCCCTGACGCCCCTCGAAAACAGGAAGAGGAAGACGGTGCTGAGAGCTCCCGCTACTCAGTCTCCGGCTCAGGATGGATCCCTTGTGGTGCCCTCGCTGCACGTCATTGAGCTTCCCGAGCACTTTCATCCGCCCGTCTCATCCCGAGGCAGACCTAGGCTTCTGGAGCGAGAGCAGAGCACATGAGGTCTAAGAGAAGCTGAGTGAAAAGTTGATCACACCACCATTTCAGAATGGAGGATTGAAAGGCAGGGAGAAGTGTGATGGGGAGACTTACAATCACTAGGGTGGAGTAAGAACAAAACATGGTGTAGCCGAGTTCATTAATCAGTCATCGAAGAGTTTAGCAAGGTGAGCCGAGGGCCGAGGCAGCATGGACTGGAAGCTCTGTCATGTGGGGAGATGGAACTTCATCAACCTGCTGTGGCTTTGAGTTCCTCTGGAGCTGCTGGGGAGGCCAGAACCGACTAAACAGGAGGGTACAGCCAGAGGTAAAAACAAACAAAACAAAGAAACAAATGGTGCCCCTGGGGCTACCAACAAAATTGTGTCATTTAACCCCTGTCAGATATGGCAGTAAAAAAACATCACATTTGCATATGAAATGCATTAAGAATTGAATTTTTTATGTTTTAATAATGATTGGGACTTTATTAAATATCACCTTATATTCAAAAAGCATTTAGAGAATTTGTGTTGGTTATGCTTAGTACATATATTCTGTCATGCATTGTTATTTTTTTTCAGATATTTGTAAATGTATTATAGCGTTTTAAGCTTCAGGACATTCAATCTACTTTGACAGGAAATGTAAGATTGTGTAACCTTAGACAAACGGCTTAAGTGATTTCATTATTAACTTTGAGTTTAATGATTGATAAGTTCCTTGCTGTTTCTGAGTAGAACTGAGTCACAGAGTCTCTCGGTAATAATTATTTTATTATAGGATTGGCTTCTTTTCTGTATCAAGACCAAGCTCCTTCAGAGCATTAGAGATCCTAACCTAAAACCTATTCATGACTTACATTAAAGGGTTTTAGGTTAGGGTCTTAAAGAGCCTGGTCTTGATGCGAAAAACAAGCCAATCCTATAATAATGACTTCAAATGATATCCAATTTCATCAGATGGGTTTTGGGCACTTAGATTCGCATGTCTTGTGATTTTTCATGTCTAAATTTCAAATACTAAAAAACGAAATAAACTGCAGATAGGTAGGATACCATGACAAAATGTTATATTATATTAAATAAAATATTATATTAAAAAAATAGATGTCTGAATATTGAAGACATCGAAACTATGAAATAACACGTATGGATTTATGTAGTAAACAAAAAAGTGTTAAACACATCCTCTATCATCCGATTCACAAAGTAGTCACCTAGAATAGTTTTCATTTCACAGATGTGTCTTGCCAAGAGTTCATTTGTGACATTCCTTGCCTTTTTTTGTGGTTTAGATAATATGTTACTACTGTACAAACTATATTATGGCAGGAAACACTGCATAATCATATGGCACTGAAACACTTCTGTACAGAGAAGACTGCGAATGTGAGATTTTTGGTTCTACAGTAGATTTACATTTACATTTGCGGCATTTAGCAGACGCCCTTATCCAGAGCGACGTACAAAAGTGCTTTGAGTCTCTAGTAATGAATAAATCTACACTGGTACACAAGATTACAAACTTGATATAAATATAACTCTTGAATTCTACAAAGCAAACTTGGAAAGTGATAATTTAAGTATTTCAGGAAGAGGTAGGTCTTCAACCGTTGCTTGAAGATAGCCAGTGACTGTACGGACATCTAGGGGAAGTTTATTCCAACACCTCGGTGACAGAACAGAGGAAAGTAGCTGCTGTGTCAGGGGGTAAGGGGATAAACGTACGGTTCCTGAATGTATGGTTCCTGCTGTGAAGCATGGAGGAGTGATGGAGTGATGGTGTGGTGCTGTTTTGATGACACTGTTGGAGATTTAGTCAAAATCGAGGGCACGTTTAATCAGCATGGCTACTACAGCATTTTGTAGCTACATGCCATCCTATATGTTTTGCACTTTGTGGGACCATCAATTGTTTTCCAACGGGACAATGATCACAAACACACCTCTAGGTTAAGTAAAAGCTATTTGTCAATGAAGGAGTGTTACATCAGATGACCTGGCCTCCACAATCACCCAGTCTAAATCAAGTTGAGATGGTTTTGTATGAGTTGGACTGGAGAGTGAATAAAAAGCAGCCAACAAGCACTCAAGCCCTCTGGGAACTCCCCAAGATTGTTGAAAAACCATTTCAGGTGACCTCATGAGGCTAACTATATGAAGAAAAGGGAGTTTAAAGCTGTCATCAAAGGAAAAGATGGCTACTTTGAAGACTCGAAAATATGAAAAACACTGATGGAAAAGAAACTGTAAAACATCTTATTCCACATTTTTGCCCCATTTGCTATCATCATAACCTCCACACTACTGGGAAGATGTTCCACTAGATTTTTGGAGTGCGCTTGTCATGATTGGTGCTCATTTAGACACAAGGGCTATAGTAAATTCAGGTGTAGGTGAGGGGGCCTGGGGTGCAGTCAGTGATCCAATTTATCTCAAAAGGTGTTCATTAGGGTTGAGGTCAGATATCTATAGCAGGCTAAAAATCTTATATGTCTGGAAAATTCAGGTGTCCAAATGCATTTGTCCGTATAATAAATGTTCATTTAATTGCATATATGTGTAAATATAACTCAAATTGAATAATTGTGTAAACTGTGCACTTTCTGATTAAAGGTCTTGAAGAAATAATCATTTGTTAATTTTTAAATATGTCTTGTAGTGCGGCTGATTCAGCTGTTATGCCCAAATATGCCTCAAGTTGTTGCTGTTAGTATTAATCACTTATTACTAATCAGTGTTCTTGTTGACCAAGGTCATTGTCTTGTGTTGTTTGCATTAGGAACCAATCAGGGAACTGTTGTTGCTCTTTGAGCGATTGTAAATAGGATGGATGTGAGTACCGTGCTCACACGCTCGGCATGGATTTTGCAAAGTGTGTCACCACTGAGCCATGTTTTGCTGAGGAAGCAATTCAACTCATCCCCGCTTTGATTTGCTTTGATTAACGGAGTACCTCAGGGTTACGTAATAAGAACCCTAAGCATGATCAGCACCAGCTTTCCTAGTCTCCAATCCTTTTTGTCCAATAAATGAGTGCAAGTCTTGATACATCTCTCTCTCTCTCTCTCTCTCTCTCTCTCTCTCTCTCTCTCTCTCTTCCTCTCTCTCTCTCTCTCTCTCTCTCTCTCTCTTCCTCTCTTCCTCTCTCTCTCTCTCTCTCTCTTCCTCTCTTCCTCTCGCTCTCTCTCTCTCTCTCTCTCTCTCTCTCTCTCTCTCTCTCTCTCTCTCTCTCTCTCTCTACCCCACCCCTTTCCTTCTCTGACTCATAGAGATCCTACAGCTTGCTCAGCTTGCTCTCAATTTATGAAGCAATTAGTAGCAAGGGGAAAAAGCGATTACATTTACAGCCTCTAAAGCCCTTATGTAAGGATGGTCCTATTCCATTCTACACTGTAAGACAAATTCTGATGCGGTTCTGAGCTTGACGAAATATCCATTCAGGTTTGCACAAACTGTAGGCTTAGATTGTAACATATTTAAGAACACGGAGGTCATTTTACGGAATCAGTAGATCTGTAAATGTATTTTGAATCATTTACATTAAGGTCCCTTCAACAGGAACTACCCACACCTTCTATCTATCTATCTATAAAAAAATGCAAAGCGTAATTCATTTATTATGCTTTTGCCAAATTTCTGTGGTATAAAAGGAATTAAATGGCGTGTTGAATGAATAGTGCACACCCCCTGTCATTGATTATTTTCCTATAACGGTCAGCCCCCATATACCTTTCTGGTCTACATTTCCTCCAGATACAAATGATCTTATGATCCTATTTGCTGCTCAGCATGTAATAGCACTCCTATGTAATGGTCATTTTAAAGCTCTCCAGACATGATGCCTTTCCCAAATTAACGCAGACATAGTAGATTATTGAACGTTTCAGATACTCAGTCCCATATGATGTGCATGTGGTTGTGTGTGAGTCATTTTCTACCATATGCACATTGCTGTCTCCGTCTACTGCCTACACATTTCTGCTCAAGCTCCAGAGTTCTCAAGAGGAGGTGTGTTGCAAAGGAAGGTTCATGGCCTGTTTCTATTTTTGTTACTTGAGATGGCTGGTGATTCATTTTAAGTAGGCAACAGTCTGCGTAGGTACAAAAATTTAACTTCTTTGAAAGTTTTTTTTTATCATAAGGAGCATTAGTTTGATTTTAATATCGGCCATTTCTTTCGTGCAAAAAGAAAAATCATACACACACACCAAAGAATCAGGACTTGAATTAAATGTTAGTCTAAAAAAATACTCAAAATTTGACAATCACAATTACACATAGTACAAAGAACTTCAACACTACAGCTGTCTATCCAGAGTTTATTTACGTTTACAAATGATAGAACTGATCTGCAATTGATTACCAAATCAAGCAGATTATTATTGGGATTTATTAATTTATTTATACTGAATGTTCTTTCACCAATATAAAAGTTAATTCAGTGTTGAAGCAAATATACATTTATTTCAAAACTGTATTTTTTCTAAGGGCAAAATGGGTGTAATTTATTTGTATTTTTTTTTACAAATTTAATTAAGGCTGATAGTCAGAAAGTAGGTCCACTGGTGGTCTAGTGGTTAGGATGCGGCGCTCTCACCGCTGCGGCCCGGGTTAGATCCCCGGTCAGGGAACCAACCCCAGCCATTAGGGTTGCACAAGCCTTAGTGCCGGTCCCAAGCCCGGATAAATGGGGAGGGTTGCGTTAGAAAGGGCATCCAGCGTGAAAACATGTGCCAAATCAAACATGCGGATGATCCGCTGTGGTGACCCCTAATGGGAGAAGCCGAAAGATTTATATATATAGTCAGAAAGTATTGCACATCAGTGACTTAACACTCAAATGAAAGAACCGGCATGTATAAACACAATTCAGGGTTTTATAAAGTCATTTGACTGAATAAAATACAATAAAAGTATTGTTTCTACCAGTCAGCTGTATTTTAGTGTTGCCTCGTTGGAATATGTTTTTTTTTAAATAGTAACTAAAAAACATCATCTTGATATTCCACATATTTGCCATGCTACATTCAGAGGTCCAAAAAAGTCCAGAGGAGATATTTCATTTATTAAAATCTGAACAAAAATTAGCCAAAGCAAGACTGAATTTTATACAAAAATGTCTATAGTTAAATGATTTCTTACTTAAATAATTACTTGATACCTCAGCTCAATTTTTTGGACAAAAATATGGGGTTTTAGCCCAAACTGGTAGCACAAAGTTGAAGGATTCACTTGAACTAGGAAACCCAAACCTGTGGCTCCAACACATGAAGATATGCTTCTTATGGGTTTAAGTGGAGGATTTCCTGCTATAGAGCTCAACCCAATTGAACACCTTTTTTGCATTAATTGGAACCCTGTCTGCACCCCAGGCCATCTCACCTCACCTACATCAGTACCTAAGTTTACTAACGACCTTGTGGCTAAAGGAGTTCATATCTGCTGCCCCCGCGACCCGAATTACGGATAAGCGGGAGAAAATGAATGAATGAATGAATGAATGAATATTGCAGGACAGTGGAGATTATTATAAGAGCAAATGAGGACTTACATACCAAACTTATGGTCAGTTGTTCACAAATGTTCCTAGTACAGTGTATTTTCTTTACATAAAAACAATTTTTGTACAGTCGGCAGACTGTAGAAGTCAACATGAACAAAAGGCTACAGTGAGGGTTCAGGATTTGTGCAAATTTCACTTGCAGTAGACCGAACAAAATATACTCGTTGCCCTGCCTTTCCTGCATCCTTTTTATGAAGTTGTTTAGATAACCTTTACTTTTATTTTTCATTTGAAGTCAAGGTTGCCTGAAGAAACTGGAGATTGAGACTAGTAAGGCGTTTTCGCAAAGCTCCAGCTATTTTAAGTGAACTTTGGGTGCTAGCATGAACATTTCTGAAGAGAGAATGACAAGAAGATCCTGTGGTGGTCTTCTACTAGTATTCGAAATTCATGGTTTTGTAGCACCAGTGCTTGGGGTGTGGCATAGATTTATAGTCAAAACCCAGTTCAAAACTCAAATAAGAAGATGAATATATTAGGTTTTATGATACCAGGTTTTTTATTATTATTTTATTTTTTATTAAAATGGAGAATTGTTTAAAAAATGGTTTGCTAAAAGTTCAAATCAGTCATTATAGATAATAAACAGTAAATATAAGTTTCCTGGCTCCTATGATAGTGTGTAACACCAGTGACAGGTTGTCATTAGATACACGTGTGATACATTTTTAAACAAATATTTTATATAAACCAGTTACACGTGTTACACTGTCATTGTGCGTGATAAAAATCTTACACCATTTTGTGATTATAACTGTAAATGAAACAGTTATTCTTTAACAAGGAACTGTCCTGTATGTGGTTATGGTACAGCCGATTTTACACCAACACAACAGGTTATTCATAAGTCAGAATATAATTACACAATATGACTCTATAACCATTTTGGAAAGGTTAGCCTTGTAAGGTTTATTTTTTATTATTAGACCCTTTCCATTATTTTCATAAGGTTATGAAAGGTTGATTAAGCTGCTATAACTATTTTGGAAAGTTTCTGTTGTGTTGTTATTCCAGAGAGGAAAGTACAAGAACCATAAATATGACTCCTTTAGTGCTCAATAGAAAATATTGCAGGATGGGTAGGTTCCTACTTAGAACTTTTCCTACATAGATTTGGCAAATACGGTTATATTAGACAACCTACAACATACCTGCATAGGGAAATAGAATTTCTGCATATTCGGTATAAGGTATTACACAAGGGTCCTTGAATATTTGTTGAGGGTCCTAATCTCCTAAGGAGAAGTACATACCAACTGTACTGGATAGATTTTTGATCGTTACAATTTTCTTGCACAAAAACAACATCTGTTGCCACAACCTGGAAGCCCACACTTGTACAGAACATCCTTGAATACTGTAGTATTACAATTTCCTTTCACTGGAAGGCCAAAGCATCTCCAGCATGAAGGTAGACAGAAGACACGGAGTGTGGAGGTTGGAGTGGAAGAACTCGAGTGTCCTCTCAACTCTTCAACCCCATTCTTTGAATTATATAAACTCAAACTGGAGACTCCTTACTTCCTTCAACATAGGTGTCTGATCTCGCATGCGTCTAAACACTAATTTCAACAGCCACGTGGAGAGTGAAGCTTATTATAACTGGAAATCTGGAATGAGATGTCTAAAAAGCACATACGTAGATGATGGTCAGGTTTCACCAAGGCAATGTGCATGAAGCCAACTTTGTAAAGACATGATGTGTGAAGTTTGGAGTGGAAGAACTCCAGTGTCCCAGATCTCCTCAATCCTATGGAAAATCTGGAGTTAGATGTCCAAAAAAGCACATACGTATATGATGGTCAGGTTTCAGCAAGACCCAAGCACTTCCACCAAGGCAATGTGCATGAAGCCAACTTTGTAAAGACATGATGTGTGAAGTTTGGAGTGGAAGAACTCAAGTGTCCTAGATCTCCTCAATCCTATGGAAAATCTGGAGATTCAGTAAAGCCTTTTAGGTCGAGTGGAGGTTATTATAACATAAATTCTGGAGTGAGATGTTCCATAAGCACATTGCGGCATTAGTGTCGGCTTTCCAACAAAAATAGATTTGTTTTGATGATGATTGAGGAAAATATATTGTGTTGGGTCGGAAGGAGGAATTGGGAAGCAGAGGTGTGGAGAGGAGAGGAGTGAAAAGGAGAGGTGTGGAGAGGAGAGGAGTGAAGAGGAGAGGTGAGGTGTGGAGAGGAGAGGTGTGGAGAGGAGTGCAGTAAGAGGAGGCGCTCAGATGACCGTGCGCGCGCGCGTGTGCCAACGCAAATAAAAAAAAAAAACCACCCCGTACAGCTCGCGCGCTCCTTCGGACGCACCAACGCTTCACGTCTTTTGGTGCATTTTTTTTTTGTGACGTGAAATATACGAACGAACCATTAAACACGCAAGGCTTACGCGTGTACACTTCCGGCGATGCGACAGCGAGAAAACCGAGACAAGTGGCGCATGCTTGGAACACATTAAAGCTCGTGCGTCTCGCTCCTAATCTCGCGCACGCGGATCTCCAATCCAAATTTTTTTTTCTTCTTTTTCTCTATTGAGAACTGGAAACGTTTCTTCTCGCTCCTGACTCGTTTGTGCCAATCCAGGATGCCGATTCTGCAGCTATCCTCCCGGCATTTATACTAATCGACGTTTACTCCTGAATCACCATGATTTCAAGATCCAAGCTGTCTTCATAAAGGAAAGAAAAATATCAATAATTATATTGCATTGGAATAAAATCATGTTTCCCGAAATCAACAACAAGGTAATGCGTTTATGAAGTCTTTTGATGCCCGACTCATCCATGCACCGAGTGCCACACTGTATGCCATTGCATGTCAGATCTATAATTTATGAAGACATTTTTTTTAGTGGTTGAATTTCCTGGTTAATAAATGACTTTGAGCATTAAGACAGTCAGATCAGATTATTGTCACCCTATAAATTATTTCAGCGTAGTCTCTTTTAGGTGGTAATGATGCTGTGCTTGGATTGTACATGAAGTTCTTGTGCACGGGATAAAATCTGCACCTGCACCTGCAAAAGTTTCTTAAGCTTCACAAATTATTCCTTCTGCTATACATAAACGCTTTGCTTCTAAGTTTAAGTCCTGCTCTTATTATTTTCTTCAGTGCATGCATGTTCTATTTTGTGTGCTTTCAGTGCTATATCTTCACTGTGCCTCCTGATTAAGTAACAGTCCAAAGGACATGTGCAGGAACATATTTGGCAGAAGGACATATGATCGTTTGGTTGCTATCATAAACCTTAAGGTGTAGAGTCCTGCGAAGTGGTCTCAGAGGGACGCAGCTGCAAGTTTCATGTCACTGCAAACTCTGGGTTGTTGTGGTTTATTTATGCTTATGTCCGGTGCTTTCCTTAAATAACTATCGCACTCTCTTTTTTTGCTCAACTATAAATCCTAAAAGTCTTGCAAGACAGAAATAGAGGGTCTGCATGGCCTCTGGAGTGGGCATAGATTTATTTTCGTTTAAGTGAAGCAAAACTATCAATTTGTTGACAGGTTTGTGGAGAATGAACCAAACAGTGGTCTTTTGGTTGAGCTGTTATATGTAGAGACACCTTTATGACAGACTATAGATTGATTAAGGATGGGTTTTTAATTGAAAAACTTGGAGCCCCTTTTTTTAAGAGCGTATACAAAATTTAAGCGAAAACAAAATTGTGACCAAAGCAGGAGTTCTCAAAAATAGTTTCTGGGGGTCTCCATGGTTCTTTATTAGTCTAGTTTTTCTCAAGGTTTCTTCCTCATACCATCTCACTGGGTTTTCTTTTCCACTGTTGCCACTGGCTCGCTCAATAGGGATAAACTTATAGGGCTTAATTAATACAAAATCATATATTTTCACTCTGTAATTCTGCAAAACTGTTTTGGGACCATGTCTAGTGTTGAAAGTGCAATACAGATAACACAGAATTGAACTGAATTGAATTGAATTGAATTGATTTGAATTGAATATGACACCAATAACCAAATTCCTCTATGCTTGTACACACTCAAATAATACTCATGAATATTTGTGTACTGAGAGATCAGGCGAATATATTTTCATTTTCAGGCTCCCTGGCTACAAATATAAGAATCTAAATAAAAGTAAATGGGGAAAAAATTATCTTCTGTAAAGCACCTTTGTAAACAAGTGGAGGTGTTAATCTCTATCCAAAGGCCTTCGTGTGAATAAACATAACCCTACATTATTATAAGTCATAAGCAATGCTCTCCTCTTTACCCCCATGGGGCAGATATCTAACCCAGCCAAGTTCCATTGTGTGTGTTTGGACAGGAGTATAATCGCTTGGATTAGGGAAGCATGATCCACTTGATCCATGTGATCCTACAGCTCACATGGGTAGGATCATCACGCTGTGTCCTGTCTGTCTAAAAAATTTGTCAAATGTCTGTATTGGGAGTTTCTCTATAAGCAATTGTTCTGTATTTTATGTGGAAACGTTTTGTGTGGTTCGTCTCTCGGCCCTGGAGCTTGTCCTGTGTTAAAACAGGACTAAAGGAGTGAGAATTGACAGAGCATGACAGCTGGGTCACTGCCCAGCTTTACCAGGGCATTTAGTCTGTCTGTATGCTGTCACCACTACTGGCACGCTGTCCTTATGATTAAGACAAACACAAAGCTGGGCTTTTTTTTTTCCCTCCACATGAGATATGAAGTTAACTACTAAACCTAATAAATGTATATGTCACATTTTCATTAGGAATCTTTTCTTATTTCCACCAAACTTCCCTTTCACATTTGTTGTTGAGATTCAGATTATTTTCCTTTTCATTGCACCCCAGATTTTTGAAACACAGCATGTTTTTACCTGCTGAAACCAGTTGCTGAAAGTTACTACCGTTACTATGTTTTCTTTTTGTTTTTGCAGACAGGTAGACCGGAGGCTTTCCCTCACCCACAGAGATTGCAGGCCGAAAGCACTCGCCTGGGGCCCAACCCCAACTTTTCTCAGGTATGACTTTTTAAATTTGAATGACTCACACTGACGCAGACGTAGAAAATGTTATGTAGGGAGTTACTGCAGCCAGTTGTGTCTGACAGTCCAAAGACATTGACGTGCAATTTACCGATTTACCATACAAATTTACCGCCAGGAAGGCACAGTGTCACTGTACAATGTCACAGAAGTTACATACTCTAGTTCCAATTCCCAAGAAATGAAAATTCCACAAAAAAAAAAAAACATATATATATATATATATATGTATATATATATATATATATATATATATATATATATATATATATATATATATATATATATATATATATATATATATATATTATTTTTTTTTTATTATTATTATTATTATTATTATTATTATTATTATTATATATTTTTTTTAAGGCAAATACATTTTTATGGCATTCATTTTATTGATGCGCATTTTTGTTTGGAGCATTTTTATAAAAAAATCTAAATAAATAAATATAGGCAAAATTAAAACCTTCAACGAAACATATTTATTCACGACGTCCACCGAAATCTTTTTTTGTTGATGCGGCACTAAAATCAAGCACTAAAATCCGCCATGATCCGGCAAATAAAAACCGTCCGTGTGGAAACATAGCAAAAGTTCCATTTAGTGTCCTGATGATTAACGTCATTTAAAACACCATCAATACTTTAAAACATTTACAAAAGTATTTAGTCTTCATGCTCTATGTTGAGTTTGGTTTCAATAATAGTCATATATTTGCATAAAGCATCAAAATTTGTCCATTCCCATGCTGATTAGAGTATTGGAAACCTTTTTTCTAATTGGGTGACTGGTTTAAACTAATTCTTAATTAGTTCAAATTAAATATAATTAATTCTGTTTGCGTTTATTGCTTAGTAGAATCACATTATTGATGTTGTTGTCATATTATTGACATTTTATTAAGCAAATTCTTTAACTGATTTTGTTGGGGAAAAAAAAGAAAAGAAAATTAAGTCCATTACAATTATTACTATACATCAAGGATGGAATATAACCGGTTAAGGATATGTGGATGATACTACGAGTGCAGGTTAAACTGCGTTAGCTAGACATAAAAACTTTGGAAACCTGAATTTGTCACCCTAGATTTTTTCAGGACAGAAGATTGTAATTGAATATTTTAGCACCATCCATCAGCTGCTGCTGGACCCCTAAATAGGAACCTTAACCCTCAGCTGCTTCACCCTTTTAATTTAATTAGGATTTTTTTAAAGGAGAATTTGCCGTTTTAACGTATTAATGCCATGTGACCTGTGTTAAATGCTACAGCTGTTAAACTGTAACTGTAAAAGCTTCTCATTGAAAGTCCATAATCAGTGAAACGTCAGCCACGTGCAGCACAAACACCGCACGGACGTCACGCAGAGCCCATTACCGCCGGAATCCATTGACCTGAATTTGGTTTTAATGCGCTGCCGCAGCACACGAGCGCCTCTTGTTTACACCTCGTGTTTGTGTTACAGTGATGAACCCGGCTTGCGTGGTTCTGCATTAGCCTTTGCACTAAATTTAGCTTCTGTCTCTATGCTTCTTAAACCAGTTTGACAGATATCTGCAGCGGGTCTGGGACACACGAGATTAAATATCAAGTACATCTATAGATAGGATTGCTCTTTTTTTCAGCCCAGAAGTTTGTTGAGCTTTTTGGGTTTTAAGATTCAAGAGAAAGGAGACAAAAGAAGACCCAGGAAGCTCATGTGGAGCTCTTTTGTGAAATATCGACCCACATTTTATTTCTGGAATTCAGAAGGTTAAGGCGCTGGGTTGCAGATCGGAAGGTCTGGGGTTCAAGCCCCGGTATCGCCAAGCTGCCACTCTTGGGCCCTTGAGCAAGGCCCTTAACCCTCTATGCTCCGGGGGTCCCTTACGAGGGAAATATCAAGGTCCGTGACGTCGGAGTGACGTGGGGCCGCCTTCCCGTGGGCTCACCACCTGCAGGAGGGACCGTAAGGGACGGTGCTGTGAGGATTGGGCAGCAGTCGAAGGCGGGGGCCTGCTTAGACTGCTGCCCCCGCGACCCGAATTACGGATAAGCGGAAGAAAATGAATAAATGAATGAATTCAGAAGGGCAAAAAAGGAAAAAAACAATCATCCAAAATCAGCAGTGATTTGGATTCGTCCAAAGCAGCTAGAAATTTGTTCTACTGAGAAATAGGCAATATTTGAGCATCTGTATCACAATACACATCTGTAAAGCTGCTGAGCTAATGATGTATACAGAAAACAATACATACTGTAAGCAGGCGTTATTATACACGTCTAAATATAGCACATCAGGAAAGCAGGTCAGCGCACAGAACGTGACGATTTTTTTCTTCAGCTCTTTTACGCCAGAGAGAATGCTAGTCCATGTCAAGCCTCCCTTTTTGCTTTTATTCCCCTCTCACAATCACCCTGTGTCGAAATTCCATCCTCTCTGTAGGGGGGCCAGGTCACTCGGGTCGTAGACCGCTCGGCCTGCGAGCTGACAGGGCTGTATGACTCTTAGAAACCATTAAGTTTATGGCAGAGCCGCTAGTCAGATCCATTTAGCCGGTGAGCTGTTTAAGTTTACATCAAGAGTTCGGAATATTTCATCAAACTGCTCTGTGATGAATAGGATTTTATAGGATTTAGTTTTAAACTATTAAATAATAAATAAATAATCATTTTAAAAAGGCCAAACCTCCTAAATCTCAAAAACTAAAGTGTTTGTTTATTTATTTATTTATTTATTTATTTATTTATTTATTTATTTATTTATTTATTTATTTATTTTCTTTCACTAGTTGTAGTAGCACTGGTTGTAATATTCATAACAATTTCTATAGATTTTGCGAATCTCTGAAGTAAAGACCTCTGACTGTGTTCAGGTATAATGTTTTATAGAAGTACTGACCCCTGTGTTTATGTGTAATATGTGTGTTATAAAAGTACTGACTCCTGTCTCTGTGTTCATGTATTATGTGTGTTATAGAAATGCGGAACGGGGACTGGAACCTTACCTCAACTCGACCCACCGGTTAAACAGGTGGTGGTGACCAATGGCAAACTTCCCCACCAATCTGATGGCACCTTACCCAACATTGTCAAACAGCTGGTGCAGAATGTTCAACAGAGTCAGGTGAGCGGACACAAAAACGTATGATTTTGGATCAGTTAAAGGAGAATTGATCTCTACAATTAAAATTTTCTTGGATGAAGAAGCACAATGAAAACACAACGAACTCTTTGTACATGAGGAATGAGAATAGCGAAAATAAATTAATTCAAAGGGGTTTAATAGGTCTAGGAATCATCAAGAAGCGTGTGTGTGTTGTGGGAAAGAAATGTAGGTAAATGTCATAATTGAATAATAAAATGAATTCCAATGATCAGTCTTATTCATAGTGTTATTTATAAGTGTTTTAATATAGCAATGATAAACACTGTTCTTGGACACAGAATGCGGAGCTCCGTAAAATTTAAAATAGCCTTTATTTGTTACATATACATTACAGCACAGTGCCTCTCTGCCTCCTTTTCCTTGGTTTATAAATAATGGTGTTACTGTGTCATCCGGGTCATGGCACCAAGCTGCTAGAATTTCTGCTGCATTGAGGCAAAAACCAAGAGACTGTTGTAGATCTTCAGGCTCTGATACGTAGCACACCAAATTACAAGAAGTGCCATGATGCCAAAACTGATTTCAATGGCACATCCACAAAAACAGTAGCTGCCCAGGGTGAATGAGAAATGCAATGTTGTGGGCATCTTTAGGCATTGTTAAAAAAAAAAAAAGCCTAGGCATTACCTACCATAACTTTCTAAAACCTGAAACATTGTTTACAGCCCACAGAAAATGATGCACAAGTACATTATCTGAAGGCCATGTCATTTTATATTCTGTATATTTTGTGTCTAATTTGTCAGGCTCTGGAAAAGAAAATGGCACATCCATGTGAATTGCTTACGTCTATTAATTGATTTTGTCTATTATTTGAGCATCCTGTGTACTTCAATAACCTCTCTTGTTCAGGAGGAGCGAGAGCGGCCACGGCCGCAGTTCCCAGCACGGTTCGGTTCCTCTGTGGACAACATCTCCGAATCTCTAACCAGAAGCATCATTAACAAGTTTGAGAAGATCAGGACTTATGAGGGACAGCGGCTTCCCATGTCACCGACAGGTAAAAAGTGTTAGTGTTCATTTCGAATTCTTGTGACACGTTAATGAGCTTCATAAATTATGCACTGTTCTAGAAAAATAATAACTGACCTACTCATTGACCCGCCCTGCGGTTAATTATTTACTTATAACTGCACAATGACATTGAACATTTTGATTGTTAAATAATTGCAATGATGAATAAACAGCTTTCCAGCATACCTTTAATTGGTTTAAAATGACATTGATGTGTTTAGCATGTAACTGAGAAACCACAGTGTACAAACTCCTCTATCCTTAATACTTTCTCTGGGAGGAAAAACCCCTAAAACACTGCCCCTGGAGACTCCTTTCATGAATACTACATTAACTCCTAAAAAATAATAATTAATAACCACAAAAAACAACACCAGAGCAACATTTATACGCATTTCCTTGTTAAATACCAATACTTCCTTATAAGTCCTTGTGAATGAGCTGTTGCTATAGAAACCAGACTAGAACCCTATTAGACCAGCACTGTGGTATAAATAGCATTTAATTATGCTTTTTTTAACCACACTGGATTCTAATCCCTCAATTGATGATACGTTGATATGCAGTAAATCATAGTTAATGGTTTGTTTGATATCATAATGTAACCATTTCTACTCCAGTGAATAAAAATACAACGACAAAAATCTGTCACTTCACCTGTAACAGTGAAAGCGTCCTGAAAGTCTGTTGGTCAACGATGCTACTCGTTAGTCGAACCGTGTGACCTGTGGTTGTGAGTAAATAATTAAATCCCTATAGTTTAAACTCAGCTGAACCGGAGAAGTCAGTTCAGACCTCTTGCAGGCATGGTCAAATATTACATGCAGTTGCACAAGAAATCCAAATGCTAAAGTAAATATTTACGCGTTATTTGTATTTATTCAGCTGAAGTTTTTATTCTGAACTGCTGACGCAACTTACATTATACAGAAATGCTTTAGCTAAAAAAATTGCCATCTTATTTTGTGTTCTTTTATGTTTGTGGGAACAACCCGGATGTTAAATAACTGATCAACCATCAGCGTATATGATCTATCAGTTGCTTCTTTTGGAGTTCATACGGATCAATGTGTGCTTTTCAAAAGCAGTAACAGAGTGACAAAAAAATAGGAGTCCCACACCTTTTCTTACAATGTGATTCCGTGCACACAATCTTCTAACACTCATTGTAGAACAAACCTGCCCTTCACCGATCCCATCGCACCCTGTCCGAACACACATTGCCTCGTCCCTCACCTACTTATGTATGTTCTACTACAGTGTCTTCATTTTCTGATTATGTTGCTCTAGTTTGTATCATATTATTTATCATTTGTGAAAATGGCTCCAGAGTGGACAAATCTTCCTAAGAGAAGAGCACCAATAAAATTCCCTTTTAATTCCAGGTTCGGATTGGATATAAGATTCGATCATATTTGGTATTGTGGGATTTTGATCGCTACACTTTGTGATTGAACGACTAGAGAAAATTCATACATACGTCAATGGAAAATTCAACAACAACAAAAAAGCCTTTTTTTTTTTTTCTGCTTTTAATATTAAATAAAAAAAATTAATGAAGACATTGTTGTTCACAGTTTGTTTTCAATAGTGAAAAGCTGAAAAAACAACAAAAAACGCAATGTACACAGACCCATTTACATCTTTTCTCTTTGTCTCTCTACGAACAGCTGCGCTGAAGCACTTTCAGAGCCAGCTCACAGAATATGAGCAGGAGGAGATTATGGACTACACTGAGATCTGGTACCTTGGCTTAGACACTAAGAAGATCCAGGGCTGCCAGGGATCAGCACAGAATTCAGGCTACGATGACGAACATGGTAGTTACCTAAAGGTAAACAGGATGATTGGGAAATCCCAATCAGGTTATGCTGTGGGCAATATTTTTTTTAGAGAGATCACATTACTGTAAGTCAATAATAGCGATGGGTAAATAAAAAGCAATGGCATGATATTCATTCTTTGTCTTTTCTGATACCAATGTTGAAACTTCCAGTATCAGCCGATACTGATATCTGCTGTATCTATTCTAGATCTATATTGATATCCATATTAGTTTCTTCAAGAGCAATTTTTCATAAGTATTTCACACAATAATCACTTACCTTTTAAATGTTATGAATAATAATGTATAAGCTTTGCTATTTGTTTAAGGATCCTATATCTTAATTTATTTATCAGACCAGTACTTCAGGCGTTTCTTACACAGTCAGCATTAAACTAATGCTTTAAAAATGCTTTAAACTAATTATTGGTTATGTAGCATAACATAATGAACATAATACCAGCTGCCAGATTATTTAAAATACACAAGGAGTGTAAATGAATATTTAAATCAGATTTAAACGTTTTTGGAATCTGCAGGTGGATAAGTTTTTTTTAGCTTTAACACGTTAAATTTGACAGCCCTTAATTAATATATTAATACAAAAAAATTTCAAATGTGTTTATCTAATGAATGTATGCAGGCTGAACATCCAATATATAGAACACAAGCAGAGAAAAGATGATGACGATCAGGTGATCAGGAATGTCTCTCTTCTCAGGCATGTTTACATCGCAGCCGAACCCAGAAGAAATGCGTATATAAATGCGTATATATACTCTCTTCCACATATACATTATTTCACAGCAATCTATATTAGGTTGGTGTTGATCCGAGTAATAAAAGAAAGTAAAAACACCACAAGTTAAACTTGTGATATCTGGATGGTAGAGTAAACACTTTGATGAGTGGTTTCATTAAGGTTGAGGTACAAGAAGCTCACGTTTGATCGTACTAATCTTGGCAAATCATGTCTTGGAGGTCATACCGTAATACACACTGGATGGAGTGTCGGTCAATCTTTGGGGATCATTCACACGTAGGATAATTTAGCTTAGCCTATCTGCCCATTGACAGGTTTTAAGGGAGGTGGGAGGAAACCGGAGAGAACCCAAGGATGTAGGCACCATGCAAAGAGACTCCCCACAGAGAGTAACCCGAACATGAGATCGAGGCGGGAATCCTGGAGTTGTGAGACAGCAACGCTACCCACTATGCGACCTCAACACCAAGATCTTATGCCTTATTATTGCTTTTGCACTATGATCACAAAAATAGGGTTTACAGTTCTCATGCCAGATGCAGACCAAAATAACTGTGCTTTGGCTTTCCATAACTAAGACATGACCATATATGATGTATGTGCAGGTTCTTCATGACCATATCGCATACCGCTACGAGGTCCTGGAAGTGATTGGGAAGGGATCTTTTGGACAGGTCCTCAAATGTCTCGATCATAAGACCAATGAGATGGTGGCCATCAAGATCATTCGCAACAAGAAAAGGTATTTAAAAAACATCTGAGAAACATGTGAAGGTTTTCAGTGTTATGGTGAAGGTGTTTCTGGGAATGTATTAGCAGTAGGACATAAATGTTTTAGTGATTAATACAACACACGTCTCCAAAACATTGCAGAAACATGCTAACGGAAACACCAGCTAACGCATTCAGATTAGCGAAATGTTTTCAGAAAGTTGTAGATCATAAAAAGTTTGTTTGGTTTCTCGAGCATTTTGGGTGTTTTTAGAACAATGTTCGTTTGAAGTTCACAACACTGGTATATTTCAGAATGATGATGTACTGCCTAACTGGGAAAGTTGAGCAACATTCTAATAACATTACCGTTATATCGTATATATGTTCGGGTGTAGGAACGTTATTTTTTTTAGAACATTGGAGAATTTCCAACATCTGGACACCTAAATGCTCTGATAATATTTTCAGAACGTTTTCAGAGCATTCACTATTCACAGAAGACTCTACCATCGCTCACTTTTATGTTTCATTATATTTTTAATGGCATGAGCACGAGTAAGAAGCCGAGGGTCACCATGACACACTGAGAGGTGTTAAAAGATACCTGCCCATATCACCTTACCTTTCTTTGGAGGCTTTTCAACCCGCATCACACCCTCTTGAATTGATAGAGATGACATCAGGCTTACCGCCTTAATAATGCAAGAGACAAAACGAGAGCTTAGTGGCTGCCTCGTCATCACAACACTGGCTTTGACTTTTAGGACTTTATTGGAAGAAGATCAGAGCTTTTTATCTATTCATAGTTACATGCAGTGTTGGGCAACATTACTTTTAAAAGTAACGCATTACAATATTGAGTTACTCCCCAAAAAAGTAACTAATTACGTTACTTAGTTACTTTTTATGGAAAGTAACGCGTTATATTACTTTTGCGTTACTTGTATCTCTTTCACACCTTACAGGTGTAAAAGGTGTAATATAGATAATTGCCATTAAGAAATAGGTTATATTAGGGCAAAAGACATGTGTGGGCTGCACCTTTCGCTGTCAACTCATAAAACTTCGTGCAATTCCGTAAATATGACCTCGTCCTCGTCTACATCATTCTCTGCTTCATCATCAGCTTGAAACATTCTGAACGCTTTTACAAAGTTCGCGCTTTTATCAGTGACCGTGGCAGTTTATCTTCCCACAAAGAGCAAATGAGCTGTGAATTTACTCTCTCTCTCCGCTGTGATGGCGTCGTACATGTGTCTCCCACGGAAAACTTTTATTCTGAGCAGTCAGTAGATCTGCAGTGGTGGAAAGTCGGCAAAAGTTTTCTATATTTCTGTCTCCATTTCCATATATTCAACATTATACACACACACACACACACACACACACACACACACACACACACACACACACACACACACACACACACACACACACACACATATGTAGTGCTGTGCTTTGCATGCAGATGTTTTTTTTTTTTTAAGTGGTATTTTTTGCAGTTGACAAGAGCTTTTCACCAACACATAATCTACACTTAACCATTATTCCTTTTCCTCGTCTATTTCAAAATAATAAGAATACTTCCATCACAGTAATGTAATGCTCTCTGGTTTGCCATCTCCGCTTCTGACCAGCTTCTGTTCCCGCGGCTCGCACGTATGAGTGCGCGATTCTACGTGACATTTTGATTCATTCATTTTTTTTAAAAAGGTAACTCAGATATTAATGTATAAATGTATAAAGTAACGCGCTACTTTACTTGTTACTCCAGAAAAGTAATATTATTACGTAACGCACGTTACTTGTAACGCGTTACCCCCAACACTGGTTACATGTAATGTTCTGAAATGTCCATGACACATGTTCCTCTTATTAATTACAAAAAATGTGTTGACACCTGACCATAAAATTGGTATTTGCTTTTTTAAGATCCCTTTTCACATTTAGTCTCAATTTGCTGTTATAAGCTCCTTCACTCTTCTGGGAAAATTTTCCACTAGATTTTTCTGCTCATTCAGCCACAAGTGTGTGTTAGTAAAGTCAGGTACTGATGTAGGTGATTCATCCCATAGGTGTTAAATAGGCTTAGTTCAGAGCTCTATAACAGGAGATCTTCCACTCCAACCCATGAAAAACATATCTTCATGGAGCCGGCTTGGTGCACAGGGGCATTGTTACATAAAAAAATAAAAAATTACAACATTCTACCTCATGTTGCTCTTTTGCACTGTTATGGTCACTGAGCTATCCATCCATCTATCCATCTATCCATCCATCCATCCATCCATCCATCCATCCATCCATCCATCCATCTATCTATCTATCTATCTATCTATCTATCTATCTATCTATCTATCTGTCTGTCTGTCTGTCTGTCTGTCTGTCTGTCTGTCTGTCTGTCTGTCTGTCTGTCTGTTTATCTATTTATCTATCTATCATGATTTATTTGTATATATGCATTGCTATTTGCCCTTCTGTTTAGATGCTACCTGCATTTTATTGGCCCTGTACTTGTTCTCTGCACACTGACAATAAAGTCTAATCTAATCTAATCTTTGTTATGCTGGAAAAGGTTTGGGTATCCTAGTTGAAGTGAAGGGAAAATGTAATTCTACTGCATTCAAAGATCCTATAAAATTGTGTGCCTCCGACTTTGTGGTAACGGTTTGAATTTAACAAGACATGTTACAGAGAAACTGTAAACTTTTCTGCTCTGAAGAATTTCGGTGTCAGGAAATATACAGCTACACACTGGAGACTCCTTCCGAAATGATAAATGTTCCTCATATCAACAACTCGTCTAAAAGATGCATTTAGACGAAATGAAATAAACCTGTGATCTGCAGCTGCATTATTACGTTAGCTGCCGTTATCTTATCAAAAAATCAATTGATTTTTCTCTGACCTAAGGCAATCGATAATTCATGTAATAAAACTAGGACGGTTTTAAAAAATGGCGGCTCTGCTCCACAGCTTTATTTCATTCACACGTGTTCCTCAGTCAGACCTGAACACGTCTGAGCTGGCATGGGCTTAAACTGTGCTAACATTAACACCTCTCGGAATCTCGTCTTAGCGCACTCGCACGTCTAAGAACGGTATGTTCGTATCCTCACGCAAAAGCCGTAAAAGTCCTGTCACTTTTCTTACACTCCGGTTTGGAGGACGTGCTATTTATTGCTTCTCGGCTTCAACAAAAATAAGCTGCTTCACACCACTACTAGTAGAACTCGTTTGATTGGAGATCACTGCAGTTCTCCTCACTAACATGATCATATAATTAATCAAACATGCCTTTTTTTATAATAACACACCAGTGATCAGCAGCTAAGTCATGCATTATATAGGCAAAAGTATTGGGACACCTATCTTTTTTATTTATATGTGGCTCTTCCTCAAACTCTTACCACAAAGCCACAAGGTAGCATGACATTTTCCCATTAGGTGAACTAGGAGACCAAAACATGTTCTATCATGACAATGCCCCTGGGCATAAAGCCAGCTCCATGAAGATATGTTTTACATAGGTTTAAGTGGAAGATCTTCTGCTATAGATCTCTGACCTCAACAGGTCAGAGATCTATAGCAGGAGATCTTCCACTCCAACCTATGTAAAATATACCCTCATTGAATGAGGACTAAATGTGAAATAAGATGTTCAAAGAAAATCAATGACCAATCTTATAGTCAGGTGTCCACAAACTTTTTTCCATATAGTGTACCATGAATACACAAGGATTTGCCAAGAAATGTGCCAAAAATATACCTAATATACTGAAATACGAATATACTGGAGTGCCTCCATTTATCATTTATCATTTACAAGGTTTTTTTTTTCTGACTCGCTGGAGTTTGTTTAAAACTAGAATTAATTTTAATGCCACAAGATCATTAAGCAAATTTTACCTATCGAGTTAAATTGTCCTTTTTGTCTAACTAATAAATTTCTTCCAGAGTGAATCATTTATCAGCATCACAACGTCACCAAAAAAACTAAACAAAAAAAAACAAAAACAAAGAATGGGATAAATTTTCCTTTCTTTCGTTTGTGATCTTTAGGAAATGTTGATTGTTGGCACAGTGTTGATGGACTAAGATGTCTATTATTTACAATAATAATCAGTATCCAGACATCAGTACACAGTCATCTTATTTTTATGTCTGTGTTATTACACTCATAGCAATTGTATACATTTGTGGCTATACATTTTTTTTGTTTTTTTTTTTAGATTTCACCAACAGGCACTTGTCGAGCTGAAGATCCTGGATGCACTGCGGCGGAGAGACCGAGACAACTGCCACAACGTCATCCACATGAAGGAGTATTTTTACTTCCGCAACCACCTCTGCATCTCCTTTGAGCTCCTAGGGTGAGCAATGCATCAAAAGAATGATTTTTACTGACCTGGTTTATTTATTTATTTATTTGATTGTTTGTTTGTTTATTTGTTTATTTATGAATGTCAAGTCATTAAGAGCAAAGCTGTAAATGAAGGCAAACCATTATGCAGCAATTTCGAGACTATTATATTATATATATTTATTTGTATGTGTGTATACACAGTTTTGAAAGCATTTTAAATGTTAACAGGAAGTGAACAGGTTTCCTTCCCAGTGACAGCCTCTTAATAAAGTGATCGATTAGTTGCCTTGTGAAAAACAGCCACAGCCTCGGGTGTCCTGACCTTCAGGAGTGAGACGTTTGCTGTCTCGTCTCACGTTACTGTTACCAGTTCCTTTACTTAATGCCTTGATTACGTACTATCTCTTTTCTCGTCTGCTCATGGTGTGAAGGCTCCGGTTACTCCGGCCCAGAGTGGGTGCTGTTCACAGCTGCTGTTGCGGTCGAACTTATTGCCAAAGATAACTTCTTTTAATGCTCAACCGTTAGCACGACGTTAGAAGGATTTCACTTTTACCTGTCAAATTTGCAACATACTTTTAATTACATTTGGCCCCAAGTCTGGAAAGTTTGTTCAATGAGCTGCGTGTTGAAGTTTGTGACTCTGTGCTACCCTCTAGAGGTGGAAAAATGTCATGAAGGGAGCTTGTCAGTGGGTTGAGCTTTTATTACTGTACCTGTCTATATGCTTATACTTCTCAAAAAATAATGCCCCAAAGATACATTTTTACTTTTATATTTTCATAGGAATCTAAAATGTTATTTATTTCTTTATATACATTTTCTCCTATAACCATCTGACTGAAACAACTAATTTTTATAACAAGATTACATACAATTTTGCATGTTGATAACGTAATTGTTTGTAAAATAATCTACCTACATACCCATCTATCTATCTATCTATCTATCTATCTATCTATCTATCTATCTATCTATCTATCTATCTATCTATCTATCTATCTATCTATCTATCTATCTATCTATCTATCTATCTTCCCACCTACCTACATACCCACCTATCTATCTATCTATCTATCTATCTATCTATCTATCTATCTATCTATCTATCTATCTATCTATCTATCTATCTATCCATCTATCTATCTATCTATCTATCTATCTATCTATCTATCTATCTATCTATCTATCTATCTATCTATCTATCTATCTATGCCATATGAAATACACAAAGCCAAATTCTCAGGACATAAATATTTAATCATAGGTCAAAAGGTCAAATTTGAATCATTGCTTTCCTTTGTTTCTACGCAGAGCAAACCTGTACGAACTGATCAAGAAGAACAACTTCCAGGGCTTCAGTCTCGTTCTGATCCGACGCTTCGCACACTCTTTGCTCAAGTGCCTGCAGATGCTCCACAGAGAGAAGATCATCCACTGCGACCTCAAACCGGTGAACGCTCTTCTCCGAACTTCCCCACGCTCGCTTTTAAAAACATAACAGCATTATCACATTTTAATAATCCGAGTATTGTTTTCTGTCCTACATAATAGAATAACTGATTATTTTATACTCAATATGTTAAGGCCATTTAACTTAGGCTTTGTTCATTATTGAGGAATAATTATAGGATTATGAATTATATAAATCATCATAATAAATGATGAACATATTTGTATTTGTAATTAACAGTAATTGTAAACATGCTTAATAATCAAAAGTATTGTCAGTTTAAGTTTCTTATTCCTTTAGAAGAGCATTTTAAAGGATTAAACAATAAATTATGTATTTTTTTGATTTATGCATTTATGAATAATATGCACAAATAATACATTTGGTGTAAATTATTATTATTATTAGTAGTAGTAGTTGTAGTAGTAGTATTATTATAGATAAGATCAGTTTACACTCTATCAAGTATCAATAATATGCATATCAGAAAAATCACATACATGTGTATAAAGAATTATATAGAGAAAATATTTAAATGTACCTACTTGTAGTTAATGTATTTGTCCAGAAACATTATCAGGATACATAAATGGACATTTTTTGGTTTTGAAACTCATATACTGTATTTAAATATTATTTGTATATAATTTTTTTAAGGAGAACATTTTGCTATCCCAGCGAGGACAAGGAAATATCAAGGTGGTGGACTTTGGATCAAGCTGCTATGAGCAACAGAGAGGTTAGTTTTCTGTTAATATGCTAATATATAATATGTGGATAGATAGATAGATAGATAGATAGATAGATAGATAGATAGATAGATAGATAGATAGATAGATAGATAGATAGATAGATAGATAGATAGATAGATAGATAGATAGATAGATAGATGGATGGATGATGATGATCTGGATGGATAATGATGATATGGATGGATGGATGGATGGATGGATGGATGATGATGATATGGATGGATGATGATGATATGGATGGATGGATGGATGGATGGATGGATGGATGGATGGATGGATAGATAGATAGATAGATAGATAGATAGATAGATAGATAGATAGATAGATAGATAGATAGATAGATAGATAGATAGATGGATGGATGGATGGATGGATGGATGGATGGATGGATGATGATGATATGGATGGATGGATGGATGATAGATAGATAGATAGATAGATAGATAGATAGATAGATAGATAGATAGATAGATAGATAGATAGATAGATAGATAGATAGATAGATAGATAGATAGATAGATAGATAGATAGATAGATAGATAGATGATGATGATGATATGGATGGATGATGATGATATGGATGGATGGATGGATGGATGGATGATAGATAGATAGATAGATAGATAGATAGATAGATAGATAGATAGATAGATAGATAGATAGATAGATAGATAGATAGATAGATAGATAGATAGATAGGTGGGTGGGTGGATGAATGGATAGATAGATAGATAGATGGATATATAAATCAGAGATAGCAGGAGAATAAATATACAGATTTATGTTGTAAACAGACTTGAGGTGAGTTAATTGACAGTGAAATCTAGATCATAGTGAACATTGTAAGAAGTGTAACAGACGAAGAATGAAGGACATTAAATTGACAGTGTGTACGCTTGTGAATAGTGGACGTTGTTCAAATACAGAAACTTCTCAATGACATGATTCAAAAACTCATTTAAAGCACTGATATACTGTGTGATCGCTGTCGGAACAACCAACCTCCTGATTGCTCCTTTCTACAGCTGAGCTGAATGAGTACTGAAGGAGGTCCACTATATAGACCATCAGTCTCAGCTTCTAAAAAAATCTAAATGTTTTATTTTAAGAATAAACAATAATCGCAATAAATCTTTTATATCGTGAATCATATTTTTTCTTTTATACTATTTCTATTCTGAAAAATGTGACACTTTTACTTGTTTGTTAGTCAATAAAAATAATCCAATTACATTTTATTCATTTTGTTAATAATTTTTATTTTTTTTGTGCTAAATTCCATGTTAATAAACAAGAAAATTTGACTGCGTGTTATACTGCGTATGGTTTGGCATTTGAGAAATTAAATATGAATTTCGAATCATCACCTGTGACTCTGCCGGCAGTGTACACTTACATTCAGAGCCGCTTCTACCGCTCTCCGGAGGTGATCCTGGGCCACCCATACAGCATGGCCATAGACATGTGGAGCCTGGGCTGCATCCTGGCTGAGCTTTACACAGGATACCCTCTTTTCCCTGGGGAGAGCGAAGTCGAGCAGATCGCCTGCATAATGGAGGTATGTGGTCCTGTTACTGTTTTCACAAAGGTGGAGGCACACAATTGTGTAGCTCACCTCAAAACATTATTATATGTTTACTCAAAAATGCCTTTTTACAATTACACCATTGATTGGCAGCTGAATTATGGAAATACATTCAATCAACAAAAGAAAAACGCTTTAACGCAAATTCCTTTAACGGCACTAATTTCATTATCGCAGCATGAATTTCTTTAAAAAAAAAAACGAAATTTATTCACGACGTTCTTTTTTTACTCAGATATAAAAAAAATTTATAAACTCCACCGAAAAAATTATTTGTAATTAATAATAATAATCATTTGTTTTCCTGATGCGCCAAATCTCAAATCAAGCACCAAAATCCGCCATGACGCACACATCCGGCGATTAAAACCGTCCGTGTGGAAACATCGCAAAAGTTCCGTTTGGTGTCCTGATGATTTACGTCATTTAAAACACCATAATTTACTTTAAAAAATGTACAAGAATATTTTGTCTTCATGCTCTATGTTGAGTTTGGTTTCATTTATAATAAATATTCAGTTAAGATACATTTAGAACAGATAAAAATGTGCGTTTAAGTTGCGATTAATCACGAGTTAACTCATGACACTCATGCAATTAATCACAATTAAATATTTTCAGCGACTGACTGTTTGGGGTCTGTTTTTTCCAGCCATATGTGCTTCTTCCACAGACCATTACTTATTAATAAGTTAGATTCACAAAATTGTATATAATGTCTTTGGATACAGTGGCATAAAATGTTCCCTTCACTTAAACTAGGGGACCCAAACCGGTTCCAGCATGACAATACCCCCGTGCACAAATCCAGCTTC
The DNA here is from genome assembly GCF_946808225.1 of Silurus aristotelis. NCBI lineage: Eukaryota > Metazoa > Chordata > Actinopteri > Siluriformes > Siluridae > Silurus > Silurus aristotelis. The sequence continues at coordinate 26,195,809 of NC_139587.1, read as the reverse complement.
ATGAAGTTCTGCTTTACAAGCATTGCTGTGAGTGTGCTCTGATCTCAACCCTACTTAAAAACCTTTGGAATGTTTTCGGAGGTTGACTGCACCCCAGGCCTCCTCACCTACACCAGTACCTGATGGAATGAACACAAATCACCTCAAGCATATTCCAGAATCTAGTGGAACATCTTCCTAGAAGAGTGGAGCCTATTATAACAGTAAATGGGGACTAAAATGTTGAGCTATTTTATGAGTTGCTCAGTAGCTTCCAGTTTTATAACCACAAATGACTGTATAAGACTGTAGAAAGAACATTACTTATAATCTTATACTTCAGTGCTCATGTTAGTTCCCACTCTCCAGTGTTCTGTATTGTTTAAAGACTATAATCACAGTCTTGATGTCACCCAAATGAGGATGAGGTTCCCTTTTAGAGTTTGGTTCCTATCAAGGTTTCGTCCTCATGACATCTAAGGGAGTTTTTCCACAGTCTCCATGGCTTGAACCCCCGACCTTCCGATCAGTAACACATCACCTTAACCACTGAGCTACCACTCCCCCCATTTATTGGCCTATAGAAATGTATGTGCCCAGGGATTAAGTTGTGTTTTCATTATTGTTGTGAAATTGCATTTATCTGATGGTAATTTTATATTTGTGCATGCAGGTGATGGGTTTACCTCCGACTGAATTCATCCAGACTGCATCCAGGAGAAGGTTATTTTTTGGTATGTTTTTCTGATTCTGTATGCGATGATTTTAACAATTTAAATACATTTCATTTGTATAGCGCTTTTAACAATGGACATTGTCCCAAAGTAGCTGTGCAGACTTAAACAGATTATAAATATAGATTTTTTTTTTCAAAATTGTTGTTTATATAAAGTTTAATCTATATAAGTTTGTCCCTAATGAGCAAACCAGTGGCGATAATGACAAGGAAAAACTCCCTGAGATTATACTGTGAAAAAACTGATGATTCTGGAACATCTCCTGATGCAGCAGGACTGTATCACATGTTCAATAGGTTGTTTCTTCTGTCTTTCACACAGATTCGAAAGGAAATCCACGAAATGTCATGAACAGCAAGGGGAAAAAACGCAGACCCAGCTCCAAGGACCTTGGCAGTGTACTGAAGACTAACGACCATCTGTTTTTAGACTTTATTAGACGCTGCTTTGAGTATGTACACCTGATTTTTCCTGTTGTGTTGATTATTAGATTTTATTCAGCCCTGCGAAAGATATTTGCACAAACAGCTTTAAATGTTGCAGAGAACAGTGTACAAGAAACTCCTGCAAATAAAAAAAAATGCCCTCAAACACCTGAGAGCACTCTGGGTGGGTGTGGCAAAATACTCTAGCGAGCATACTTGATTGGCATCTTCCGATTGAAGACCACTTAAAGAGAACCAAGCCTTTTGGCTTAAATAGGAACAATTGAAATTCGTTAAACTTTGACAAGTAGTTAGGTTAGCAGGTTATACAAGCAGAGATCGTTCACTTATTTGTTGTCATTTACTCTCTGGTATAAGTGAAAAAAAAAATTATTTTTTCGTATATTGTGAATTAGCAACATGAGCTTTGGAAATGACCTCTGTAAAGTTTGGTAGGTTTTGCCCCAGACTTGCCCCACCCAATTTACACATATAAATATTGACAAAGCAAATATGAACATTGGCCAGTCACTAATTATTCATGATGTTTCTTATAACCCCGAGTGCAAAAAAGTGGGAACACTGTGTAAAATGTAAATAAAAACAGAATTTAATGATTTGCAAATCTTATAAATCCATTTAATATTCACTATTCAATATTTAATGTGTCATTTTAGGAAAAAATAAGGACAAAAGTCTGAAGAAAAGTATGTTATTAAAATTTGAGAAACATTTGAGAAACATTTTGCAACTGCATCAGCTACTGTATATAGGGTGGAAATGACGACTTGACTTGACTTGACTTGACTCAGTGAGCAAGACACTGCATCTATTGCAGTAGTATGACTGTGTAGTAGAAGAGTCCTGGTGCTGAACTGGCATGCCTACAGTCTAAACTTTTTACCATTTAAAAACATTTGGCGCATCATAAAACGAAAAATACAACAAAGGATACCCAGAACTGTTGAGTAGCTGGAATCCTGTGTCAGACATATATGGAAAATTATTTATCTCCCAAAACTTCAGCAGCTGGTCTCTTCAGTTTGCAGATGACATGGCCCTGGCCTCACTTTTTTGAGACCTGTTTGCAGCCATAAAAAAAAACCCATAATTTTTTTCTTAAAATTTTACACATTCTCAATTTAAACATTTGATATGTTTTTGTTTTATTGTAACAAGAATTTACATTTTACACAGTGTCCCAATTTGTTTTGAATAGAGGTTGTATATAATAATACAATAAAAATTTTCTCAGGTTCTCAATTAAAAGGGAAAGTAAAAGGCATAATTTTTGTTAATGTTCCTGTGTCTATTTGTGTTTTAGGTGGGACCCCGTGAAGCGCATGACTCCGGATGAGGGTATGCAGCACGAGTGGATCCACGAGGGCCGTCTTAACAGGCTCCGCCCTAAAACGAGAACAATCAGGAAACCTGGGGAGAACAATGCCAACTATGAGTTCAGCTACCGCAGGACAACCTTAAACAAGCTCGGTAAATGTCGACGTTTTTGTCTTTGTCAATTTTGTAAGTAAGGAACAAAATATTTGGTGGTGTGCTGTTATAAGAAAATTGACTAGGTGGGTTTTTTTTGTTTTCAAGCTCGACAACAGCACATCCTGAATATACAACACTAAAAGCAATATCCTGCACTTTTTATTCATTTATAGTTACATTTTATATTGTGGAAATAACCACAATATAGCCATATTTCCTTTCAATTGGAAACATCTAAGATTCCTCCATATATAGTATGTCAAATAAATCTCTCCTTACTGAAAACTAACATGCACTATATGGATAAAGGAAACCTTTCCATAAGATTGATGTGTGCTTTTCAAACATCCCAGTAGACATTTAGTCGCCATTTGCTGTTAGATTAACCGCCACTCTTCTGGGAAGATGTTCCACTAGATTTTGGATTGTGCTTGTGGAGATTTGTGCTCATTCAGCAATAAGGTCGTTAGTAAAATGTTAGTAAAAAGCTACTGATGTAGGTGAGGAGGCTGGGGTTCAGTCAGCACCAGTTCCAGTTCATTCCAAAGGAGTTCAGCAGGGTTGATATCAGAGCTTTATAGCAGGAGATCTTCCAGTCCAGCCCATGTAAAGCATATCTTAATGGAGCTGACTTTGTGCACAGGGGCACTGTCTTGCTGGAACAGGTTTGGGTCTTTTAGTTCAAGTGAAGAACCGCATATGGCTGGAAAAGACAAGTGTCAGCAGGAGATCTTCCAGTCCCACAGATGTAAAACATATCTTTGGGTCTCCTAAGTCCAGTGAAGGGAAAATTGCCTTCAAATTTTTGGTAACATTTTGGAGAGGAACCAAATATGGCTGGAAACTTCAAGTGTTCCAATACTTCTATTTATATAGTGTATTAATGTCCTCATGAATATTTATAAAGGTACAAACCAAAAAAACAACTGTGGTCCACTTGTATACTATGATTTGTTTTGGTTTTTTTCAACCACAGCGGAAAAGTCCAGTGGAGAAGACAGACTACTGAGAAGAGAAACCTCAGTGAAAGGGGGTAAAAGAGAGACCGCAGAGCGTCTGCGGCCAATAGGGGCGTCGGCAGAGGAAGAAACCAGTGAGGGAGTGGGCAACACTGCGGACAGCAAAGACAGCGAAGACAGCAAACCAGAGAGCCATCCACCGGCCAGCTCGGAGAGGAAATCGGGCAGCGGTGAGCGCTCCGTCGAAATCATCATCCAACATCAGTCTCAGTCGGCATCGAGCACAGACTCGGAGGATCAGGAGCCTCACATTCTACCACCTATCCTTTAACTTCATTATGTTTAGAGAATTCAGAAGTTTCAGAATTCAGAATCCGCTTGAATAGACTTTTTTTCCCTGAGTAAAGACATCTTTTTTGAAGATGTATGACAGAACTAAAAGTACTACTTGTATATTTTCTGTCTTTTGAATTTGATAAGTTTCCCAGCTGAAGGCTAGTTTGTAATGAAAGATAATTCAAAGTATATAAACATATATTACATTTAAAAGAATATATATATATATATATATATATATATATATATATATATATATATATATATATATAAAAAAACACTTTCCACTCACTTCGTATGTAATGCTGAACATGTAATGACAAGTAGGTTACAGTTTGCTAGCTAGCTAGAGATTAATATATATATATATATATAAAGCCCAAAACGCAGTGGTGGAGAAATTACACCATTCCTGTACTGGAGTAAAAGTACTAATCCCCTGCTTAAATATCACTTCAGTAACAGTAAAACTCTGTTTACTCCTTCCTACTTGAGTAAAAGCACAAAAAGTTGTCAGACACAAGTACCGAATGAAAAGTAACAGTAGTGGTGTATGAGAATAATAGTTTCAGTCCAGTGTTTCATTCTCCTGCACACCAGACCTTTATAACCATAATTTTCTATATTTAAACACAGTGAAAGAACCTTTACTCCATACACACTCTCACTAGAACCGTGGGGTTATGCTTGCCCTATCAAAACAGCTTTTATGCTCTTTATGTTTTTCCTTCAAATTCACGAGGAAAGGGATGTTCTTCTGAAAGGTAGTGGAGTATAAAAGTAAGATATTACACATTCATATGTAAAATACTCGAGATGGAAATATTACTTGAAAAAATTATTAAGGTACAGAAACAAAGTAGAAACACTTTCTTCACTGTTCACCACTGCGTAATCGAATTTCACTTGGTTTTTCATATCGCATCCCTGATGATTTTTTTTTATTTTTTACAAAAATTATGTACATATGACTTTTACTGGAGTTCAAACTGAAAACCAAAGGAACTGTACAATATTGTCTGCATGGACAGTTTGTATTCTGTTTCCATTTGACCTCTTCTCTTTTTTTTTTTTTTTTTTGTTTAGGTTGAGTTGTGCTTTTAGGAAAAGTAGTGCAAAGAGATCACTGAGAGTTTATAAGAGTTATTAAGAGTTTTTGAGTTTATCAGTGGTGTGTGGTTCTTTAAACCATACCTGATTCTGTTAATCAGTGATGGGCAGAGCTGGAGCAGAGATATACCTGCTATACTATACAACAACACATGTATTCTTTGTTGTGAGTGTGAACGATTTGCTAAATGAACTTAAGACATGATGATCAGGGGTGGACATATCTCTAGCCCGAGCGCTTAGGACAGATTGTATTTGCTGTTATTCCATAATTGGGGTGCCATTTAGCATGCAAAAAAAATCTTTGCACAAGGTGGCATTTTGGCCCTTAAATGTGTAACAGATATATTTTGGATAACACAGTTGTACATTTTAAAGTGGCATCATAAATATCACCAATATACCAATATAATATCAACACATTACAATACTATTACAAAAAAGAAAAAAAGATAAAGGAATGGGAGAATTTACTTTTCTACTAATTTGATCTTCAGGAAATTCACCAACACCCAAATATTCCATTGATGTGATGTGTTTAAATGCTGAAGAATTAAAATGTCAGTTTTTCCGACTTTGTGTTAGAGGACTTGCTGAAAAGGATGTTTGAAGCATTTGCATTTCAAATGGATTCAGATAAATAAAAAATGTAATTATTTTATATATTTTAAGGTAACGACAGGAGACAACATTGCTGCATGTTGTCGATTAGTGCTATAGAAGTGCTATAGATTACTTAATATTTAGAAATGATTTAGGATTCATTCTTCAGAACTATGCACCAAACACACTTTTACTAGATTTAAACTGGTTCCATTTAGATTTTCCTATTAATTCACAATGTGACAGGAATGGCACCCCATGTGTGGACTCAGACATTTGCCTTCATTTCGAACGGTTGTAGGTTCAAAATCACAGGATTGCCAAAATATTGCTGCTGGAAAAAGAAGGTTTGCATCTCATTGCACTTTGAATGTGTACATATGTTTAAACTTGACACGTCTTTGCCGCTTAGTTTTTTCATGCCGAATATATATATATATTTCATATAATATAAAGTCTGCTGTACTTACCAGAGTCTGCACTCATCAACCAAGGATGCTTTCTGCTCATTGCTTGGAATTACTTTGACTAGTTAAATACAATTGTTTACACTGTTCGCACAAAAATCTGCCCAAAAGTTTGTGGACACTTGACCCTGAACCCATATACATGTACTACATGTACTGTAGCATTACGTTTACAGCATGTGACAGACTCCCTAATCCAGAGTGACTTACATTTATCTAATTTATACACCTGAGAAGTTATGGGGTTAAGTTGTGGCAGCTTGGATTGGCTGGGATTTAAACTTTTGGATCCAAAGTCCAATGATTTAACTAGTAAACAAGCACCTCTCATTTGAATTTCTCTTCACTGGAACTAAGAAGCCCAAATAATGTTCCAGCATGACAATACCCCTGTTCTCTTTTAAGGCATAGTATGTAAGGTTTGGAGTGGAAAAGGTCAAGTGTCCTACACACAGCCCTGACCTTCTCAACCCACTGAGCATCTCCTAATAATATTAGATACAAAACTGGAACTGGTGCCTTTATAGTAACTTCACCAACATTGCAATCTGATCTCACTCATGTTCTTGCAGGAACAAATCAGATACAAGTCTTAACCGCCACAGACCAAGATCTAGTAAAAAAAACCTTGCTGGAAGCATGGAGCATGTTGTACCAGAAAATGGGGAATACATCTGAAATGGGATGTTCATCAAGCGTATATGGGCATCATGGTTTATTGTCCACATAACTTGGTTAAACTAAACAGGGACAAGGCAAAACAGAGCACATGTCATATATATATATATATATATATATATATATACAGTACAGACCAAAAGTTTGGACACACCTTCTCATTCAAAGAGTTTTCTTTATTCCTCTTGACTATGAAAATTGTAGATTCACACTGAAGGCATCAAAACTATGAATTAACACATGTGGAATTATATATGGAATTATATACATAACAAAAAAGTGTGAAACAACTGAAAAATTTCATATTGTAGGTTCTTCAAAGTAGCCACCTTTTGCTTTGATTACTGCTTTGCACACTCTTGGCATTCTCTTGATGAGCTTCAAGAGGTAGTCACCTGAAATGGTCTTCCAACAGTCTTGAAGGAGTTCCCCGAGAGATGCTTGGCACTTGTTGGCCCTTTTGTCTTTACTCTGCGGTCCAGCTCACCCCTAAACCATCTCGATTGGGTTCAGGTCCGGTGACTGTGGAGGCCAGGTCATCTGGCGCAGCACCCCATCACTCTCCTTCTTGGTCAAATAGCCCTTGATGCCTTCAGTGTGACTCTACAATTTACATAGTCATGAAAATAAAGAAAACTCTTTGAATGAGAAGGTGTGTCCAAACTTTTGGTCTGTACTATATATATATATATCCTTTAATAGACCATTGATTGGAAATAAAAACACGACCATTAAAGACGTCAAGAAGAGGATGATGAATCTTCTTCATTTATTGTCTGTTTGCTTAATATTTTTCATACATTGAGACTGACTTATGTCCGCTTGTATCTTTCGAACTGATGTGATGATTTGTCCATCCCGGAATGATGATGATGATGATGGAAGTAATGAAACCCTGCCCTATTATAAATGACAAATTAGGGCTGGGCGATATGGCCTAAAAAAAAAATCCCCGAATTTTCTCAAAAAATCCGATTTGCGATTTAAATCGATTTTTTTTCCCCCTGCTTAAAATCAATCTGCATATGACAAAAAACACTTTGGGTTAAAGTGCAATCAGAAACAACAAGCCAAAAATACAAGATGCAGGCCCTGCCTTTGTAAATTGTGAAAATAAAAAATAGAAATGTGGAACATGACTGAAAAAGCACCTGAGGTTTTGAGTGATTTTGCCTTTACTTTTCTCCAAAACTCCACAGTAAAATGAGATAAAAATTTAAGAGAGTAATAGACAGGGACACTGTAAATAAAAATAATTTGAAAGATTGAGCAAACCTATAAAGAAAAATGTTTTATGAGTGTTTGAATGTGGAACATGGTTAAAAATGCAGTGATGCTTGGAGTAATTTTGCCTTCACTTTTCTCCAAAACTCCACAGTAAAATGACTGATGAATGAATGAATGAATGAATGGTGATTTAAATGCTCTGATTGTTCTGGTTCTTAACGGAAACGCCGTTTTGAAGCGTCTTTACATGTATTTTGGTCGCTTTCACCACCCGTACCGTAAGTGTACGATTGGACGCGCAACACTAAACAAAGTGCGGCTGCTTTACTTTTCTTGGGAACGAGTTCTTCTCTGCTCGCTGCCATGTTGTTTGTGTATCTCTGTGGCAAACGCGCGGGGGGAGGGGGGCGGGGCTGAGTTCGTTCGAAACTATGGGAGCCGAGAGGGGAGCGTCGGCGGACATTAAAGAGAAAACCGCTTTTTATTAAAACAGATCGATGTAAACTACACGTTCGATTTATCGCCCAGCCCTATGACAAATGCTAAAGAAATGCACTGAAAATGTAAATAATTCAGTTCAACACTACAGTATTTCATTACTAATATATCAGTATATCGAACTCTTTTTTCTTTTCTATTTATATTAATACAATACTGAAATATGTTGTACTTTGACATGCACTAGACGTGTATGTCATCAGTTTATTAATCTTTAGACAAGGTTTTACTTGTTCATGTCCTGCTCGAGTATTAGGGAAGGAAAAAAAATTATGATTTGAGTGATTTTTTTTTGGTTTTGTTTGATATTTGTATTAGTGGTGGTCAATCGGAACGACCTCTAAGTGTGCTTCTCTGTATTGCACTGTTGCTTTCAAAGTCGAACACTGCCATTAATGACCGTGCATTTTGCATTATCGTACTCAAATCAGAAAGACGCCTGGTTCCAGGAACGCAGACATTAGCCTAGGATGATCTTATCACCTTCAGATTTGTACGCTTGCGTTTGCCTACTCGGACAGATTCTTTTTGCTTTGCAAATACGACTTGGTGTCATTTGTGAAATATAGTCGTTTTTATTTTTATGAGGTGAATAAACATTTTATAGAGATCAAGCTTGATTTTATGTTTGGGTCTTTGATTACGCGATTTTACGGTTTACATTACATTTGTCCTCCTTGGGTATATCAATCCTGAATTTAGAATATTGAAGGGTGTATCGGCTACATCAGTACCTGATTTTACTTATGCCCTTGTAATTGAATGAGCACAAATCTTTACAAGCACACTTCAAAATCTAGTGGAACATCTTTCCAGAGGAGTGGAGGTGATTATAACACCAATCCTAAGCTCAGGTGTCCACAAACTTTTGTCCATATTTATAATATGTTTGCTTTACTTTTAAAAATATGTTACCACTCTGTATTTACTTCAAATGAACTCAATGAAGACATAAGGTCTTCATAAGGTCTTTTGGATTTATTGTATTTATTTGTATCTGGTACAGTACAAGCAGCGCTCATTAGGTGAAAAGACTTGCAGGACAACCTGAAAGCAGCAGCACAACCAGCAGTTACTCTGCTTTTCTATTAAAAAAAAAAACCTTTACATTTGAAAAGGACATTGAGTCATCGCTCTAACATGCACTTGTACTTCTGCATAAATAGTCGCAACACACAACATGTAGAAGAAACAAGACGCAACACACAACATGTAGAAATCATTAAGGTGCCTTGAAGTGTTTTATTCTTCTTAAACAAGGTGGTATCAAAAAGTTTTAAGATTATCTCTGTTTTCAAGAAAGTGCTTTATTTATCTAATGTTTACACACTATCACATTTAAAACAGTCCCCTTACACAGTAATACTCCGAATGTTTTTAGCGTTCCTGCCACTTTTGGAACATGTCCTCAAAGTCTTCTTTTGAAAGCATCTCCAACACTTTCTGCGATTTGCGCTGGATCTCCACAACGGTGTCAAAACAGCGAACTTTGATCTAGATCTTCATCTTCGGAAAGAGGGCGAAGTCTGCAGGAGCCAAATCTGGCGAGTGGAGTGGGTGCAGAAGTGAGCAGCTCACGTGTGAGGAGAGCTCGCAACAGAGTGCGACGGGGGTCAGAATAGCTGACGTGGTAACGCACGTGGTCAGAATAGCACCAGTTGCACAGTTCCCGATGTACACAGGACGATATATTTTGGCGCACTGACTTATGAAGGTCGGTGCTCCCTGTGACTGTGCGCGCTGTCCTGTGCTGCCATCTGTTGGCGTGTTGGCAAAACTAGTCTTGAAACTTTTTGATACCCCCTCGTACAGTATCACAACCATTTGTCATCATAACAATAAAATATAGTTTGTATCTGTTTATAGTTACAATTAATTGAGTAATATGTTCATATTTTGTTCTTCAATAACTAATAGTTATGGCATCTGGGGCTTACATTTACAAGGTAAATAAACATTTTAATAACTCTTGTTATTTAGGAAGAGGGTACAAGTGCAGATATTCGTGTTAATTTATAGTACACATATAAAGTTAATACAAACAAAACTACAGGTTGCAAAGAAATGACAATCACAACCTGAACAAGCCACTGAAGAGCACGAGAAACGACCGCAATCATGCACGACGAACAAGAGACGAAGACTTGTGTCATAGGTAAGACGTACTGTACATACGTGCTAATCACTAGTGACAAGGAACAGCTTCTGAGTGATTAGTGACATGCGACAGTCATGTGGTGCAGTGCATGATGGGAATTACAGTCCAGAGTTTGGTTTCATCTTTTTGTTCATGTGAATCTGCAAAAATACGATCATTTTTTTGTCTTTGAATAGTTAAAAAAATAATAATAATAATAAAATATGAAACTGAACATTGTCAAGTTATCTATTAAAAATTTGTATTTACATTTTTAAAAGAAATGAAGTCATCCCACTAATATGCGCTCGACTTTTGCATAAAGAATTTGGTATATATAATAGTTTATAAAGGCACATGACACACAAAATGTAAGGAGTTGAAGCATTTGTTATGGGAAAATAATCAATGATGGGAAGTGTGATGATCAGAGTTACTGTAACAAGCAAAAACATTCTAATTTTTCAAATAATAAAGCATCCTGAAGTGGTTTATTCTCTGTATACAGTACAATAAACTACAACAACACATCAATGAATTGGCATTATGATTTTTTTTTATTATTTAAGATATTTTTTTATCCATTTATAATTTTTTTTTTATTTGAGGAATGTCTTATATTCTATTTATGGTGGATCTTTTTTTCCATAGCAGTCATGGCATCTGAGGCTTATTTTTATATGAAAAATTAGCATTTCCTTTGACAAAGCATGAATAACGGCTCTGTTCATATAAGAAAAAGTTCTTATTATAGGAAAATAATCAGTGACAGTGTGATTTGATGAGCAGTTACTAGTACTATTCAGACATTGAATATTTTCCAATAATAGTGTGTTCTGAAGTACGTTTTGGAGACAAGGTGAGGGAGGTGTGATTGAGATGGTTTGGACATGTGCAGAGGAGGGACATGGGGTATATCAGTAGAAGAATGCTGAGGATGGAGCCACCAGGAAGGAGGAAAAGAGGAAGGTCAAGGAGGAGGTTTATAAATGTGGTGAGGGAAGACATGCAGGTAGTTGGGTTGAAAGAGGCAGATGTAGAGGAAAGGGGGTATGGAGACAGATGATCCACTGTGGCGCCCCCTAATGGGAGAAGCAGAAAGAAGAAGAAGTGTGTCCTGAAGTGTTTAATTCTTCTTATACTGTTCCAAAGGAGCCACACATTATATTTTTATCGATTTATATTTAAAGCCAAGATTGTTGGAAAACCATTCCAGGTAACTACCTCATGAGGCTGACTGAGAGAACACTAAAAGTGTGCGAATCTGTCATCAAAACAGAAGGTGTGTACTTTAAAGAATATAAAATATAAAACATATTTTGGGTTATTTAACACATTATTGTTTGCGACATAATTCCACATTTGTTCTGTCATGATTGCAGTGTTTTCTGTATTAATATTCAATGGTAAAAACAATAATAAAAAAGAAAAACCATCAAAAAAGGAGGTGTGTTCTAACTTTTGACTGTCTAGTAAACAGTCCAAGACAGAACCTGCCTTCTTGATTAGCTTGTTGAGCTCATGTTTATTTATTTATTTGCATCTCCAGCCCTGATGCTCTCTCTCTCTCTCCCTCTCTCTCTCTCTCTCTCTCTCTCTCTCTCTCTCTCTCTCTATATATATATATATATATATATATATATATATATATATCATCATCATCATCATCAAGACATCAAGAAGAGGATGATAAATCTTCAATTATTGTCTGTTTGCTTTTATATATATATATATATATATATATATATATATATATATATATATATATATATATATATATATATATATATTTTTTTTTTTTTTTTTTTTTGTCCCTCTGCGTTTGCCGTACCACCGTTTTGGTGAGGCTTTTTTCCACTCACCCTAATTTAATAAGTCCCGCCTTCTACATTGTGGTTGGCTAATTACAGGTCTGTAAGCGGGGATGTCAAAATTTAGCCAATCATAGAACTGAAATTGAAGGTTGTATTGACAAATAGCAGGGAATAGGGCGGGTTTAGTCAGAATACGGGTAGGAATAATATTCTAAGTTTGGTTGACGGGGCGTCAAAATGGCGGCTCTCGTATGTGTTAGCCGTCCTGCGAGTGTCCTTCCCAGGCTTTCCAGTAAGTGTTTAATAAAAATAAAGATATATGTATCTATCTATAATATAGAAATAAAATGTTTACACTTTCGAATGCACAAAGAGATGATAATGCTGAAGTCAGAATGGGTTTTTTAAAGATAAAACTGGTGTCCTTTGCAGCTTATACCATGACCCTGCTAGCGCCGAGGCCGGTAATATTAGACAATATTGTTAGATTAGTGATAATAAATATAATATTAAGGTAATTTTAACAAAAAAAAACGATTAACTAGATATATAACTTATCTCAATTGCTTTCGAGATTATTTGAGCTGTTTTTTTTTCATCGTTTTAGTTGTCAGTTTCTCATTTAGTGTTGTGTTGATGATCTGGGTTTATATATATTTCTATAAATATATATATATATATATATATATATTAAGCGACCCAGAATATGTTTTATATTTGAGACTTTCCAAAGTATCTCTATTTAGCTTTAATGACAAACTCTTGGTATTCTCTTGGGATGTTTTGGGATGAGTTAGACCAGAGAGTGAAGGAAAAGCAGCCAACAAGCACTCAACATCTCTGAGAACAACAGCTTTCTGACACCTTTTGGAAAACCATATAAAAAGTTAAAATATTGACCACATATTTAAGATTTAAATGTATTTACAGATTTAGGTTTTTTTTTTTATTGACATGTCCATTACACATGGCAGCCGTCAATATTGATTTCGCACCTTTTAGAAGTCATGACATTTTGGTTGATGTTTTTATATGTTTTATGGGCAACAGTTTGGGAGATGAGTACAGTTGAGTACGAGATGAGTACAGTTTATTATATACTGAAGCTGGCTGGACTAGAGCAGAAGTCCCCAACCTCTGGGTCATAAAGATTTGCTTTGAGAACATTGATAGAGAGATTGTCAGATCATTTTGAACTGAAAACAAAAAACTGATCTGTGGTGTACAAACAGTTGGATATCATACAAACAGAGCAGATACCATGGCGTGTATAAGTAGTTTTGCACACTTCTATCCATTTCGTAATCCATGTGTCGGCATTTTGTTTAGGTGCCTGCTCTCCTGCGGTGCTTGCTGCTGGCCCTGTTGCAGTCCAGCACAGGCAGATCCACCATGCTCTCCTCCCTAAAGGCAAAGGAGGTCGTTCCTCCTTCAGCGGCGTAGCGGCCACCGTCTTCGGAGCCACTGGCTTCCTGGGCCGATATGTTGTCAACCGACTGGGTGAGTGTGTATCATACATGTAAAGCACCACTCATTTATTCCAGCATTTGCGACAGTCACCAAGCTGAACGGGAGGAAAACAAACCAACAGTCTGCCGTTCAAGTGCAGCAGGTCCACCTCAAATTGCAAGATGTCATTAGCGGGATCATTTTTTAATTCCAAAGAATGTATGCAAAGAATAGCTTTTGCAAAGATATTTAACTGGGGAATTTTTTTTTTTTTTTTTTACATTTATTTATACCACGTTGACCACTTTATTTATGGCATGCCCACTAAAAATACAAAGTTCCTAAACCAGATGTTTTTTCGAAATTACTAATAAAGAGACCGTTCTTTCAGTCATGTTGTAGTTTAAGGTGCACATTAGAAAAAATGTAAATAGCAAATCAAACATTCTGAAAAGAAGCATGATCTCGCCTGGCGCTAACTACAGTTACACTGCACTTCCCAAACGCTTCCAAATAAACTACAGATATACTTTATTTTCAATGTACTTCCTCCACAATACACAGATACACTACACTTCTCATACAGTTAAATTAGGTTAAAACATGCTCATTTTACTGGTGTGTGAGATCATGTGCTTTGTGTCCTCAGGACGGATCGGCTCTCAGATCGTGATCCCTCACCGATGTGACCAGTACGATCTCATGTACCTCAGACCTATGGGCGATCTCGGCCAGATCATCTTCATGGTGTGTAAACGTGGCATGCAACACGATTTTTATCCAGTCCGATAGTGTGGACCGAACAGCGACGCGATTTTTCCCTCAGTATCTTTGCGATCACCAAGGAGATTAGATTTTGTCATTTTAAAGATGTCTACCTGTGGCTTTTCTATTCCAAAAGCCATGAACACGAAAACATGTCTTCAGATCCAGCGCAGCTGTTGAAGAACAGGAGATATGTCGTCTACTATAGGAGTTCTAGTGCAGCTGAGTTCTGCACCAACTGTAACTTGTGTAGGAGTTTATAAGGAAGACCAAAAAAAAAAAAAAGGAGCATTGCAGTAGTCTGTGTGAGTTAACAAGAGCGTGAACTATATGCTTTAACTATGGCATCCGCCCGGCCCTTTCAATGATGAGCTACTAAACAGCTGTTTCTTTCGATATCACGCATCTTTATCAATATCCAAAGCAATTGTGATTGAGCTTCTTGTGAAACATGGTGGCGTGTGCACTACAATTCTCCAACACTCAAACCCAATTGTGTAGAGATTTCATGAATATCTAACTAAATAAACCTAAGAAAAGAAAAAGATGGGTGTCCTGTGCAACAGCATCCTTTTACCATTCTGTCTTTTTCATGTTTCAGGAATGGGATGCAAGAGATAAGGAATCGATCAAAAGAGCAATCTCTCACTCAGACGTCGTGATCAACTTGGTAGGACGCGAGTGGGAGACGAGGTACACAAGCGTTTGTTTGTACTCTTTATTATACACAAAGTTTCGGAGGTGAGACCGAGTTCGCTCCGCGTTCTGATATATATTTTTTTTTTGCACTCTGCAGCAACTACAAGTTCGAGGAGGTCTTCGTGACCATCCCTCAGCAGATCGCAAAGGCGTCACGGGAAGCCGGAGTGTCAAAGTTCATCCACCTCTCGCACATCAACGCGGACATCCGCAGCCCGTCGAAATACCTGAGGAACAAGGTACACACTTTTTATTAATTTTTTTTAGTTAACTAAAATAATTATATTTAATATATAGATTCTTTTTTTGAAGAAAGAACAAAGTAAAATATTACACACATAGAATTGACAGTGCTTTGCATTTTTTTTCTTTTTCCTTACACATGGAAAAATAAATAAATAAACATAAGGGTACACACATTTAACCCAGTTTATATTCTGTATAGTGTCAAGGTTTATTTATTTTTTATTATTATTTATTTTTTTGTTTGTTTGTTTTTTCCCCCTTTTTCTTTTACTCAGACTTTAGTCTAGAGTTTTCGTGCTCTTTAACCAAATCACACTTTTCTTTTGATTTGTCATTGGGCTTTATTTGTTAAACTCTGTGTAAACTAATTTTAATCATGAATAGTTTGAGGAAATGTGGTGTTATGAAAATTAAGGTTGGAAAACACTGTACACTTTGAAACCTTACAGCGAATTTGTCTATTTACATTAAAAGCAGACTCCCGAATCAATATCTGAGCTTGAATATATAAGGAGATTTGGTTAGATCATTAAAAGGTAATTAATGGCTGAGTGACGATTATCAACATGTACACCGTGAAGAAAATGAGTGTAAATCTGTTTGGGAAATTTTGCTTCATGTGGATATTTTTAATCCCAGTTTTCTTATAATTGTGATGAGACCTGAGATGTTGTCTGGTTTAGAGACAGTGGCATTGAGTAAAAGACAGGAGGTGGAGCTGGAGGTAGCAGAGCTGAAGATGTTGAGGTTTTCGTTGGGAGTGACGACGATGGACAGGATTAGAAATGAGTTTATTAGAGGGACAGCGCATGTAGGACGTTTTGGAGACAAGGTGAGGGAGGTGAGATTGAGATGGTTTGGACATGTGCAGAGGAGGGACATGGGGTATATCAGTGGAAGAATGCTGAGGATGGAGCCACCAGGAAGGAGGAAAAGAGGAAGACCAAGGAGGAGGTTTATGGATGTGGTGAAGGAAGACATGCAGGTAGTTGGTGTGAAAGAGGCAGATGTAGGGGGGGGGGATGGAGACGGATGATCCGATGTGGCGCCCCCTAATGGGAGCAGCCGAAAGAAGAAGTGTGTATCAGAGACGCACTGTAATATGGTGAAATTTGTTTCAAAGGTATGCAAATGGGCTACTGTTTTCTAGAAGGTTGTATCTGTAGACAATATTTAAATTTTGCAATTTTTTTTTTTTTTTTTAAAGCTAATACTTCAGATAACTCCATTTGTAATGGTGGAGGGATTCTGTCTTCTGAAAGAAACTCCCAAAGATTTGGAACAGTATGGGAGAGTAAATAATGACAGGATAAAGACTTTTGTGTGAACTATTTACTAAAATTTGGTGAACGTTCTCAATAGCACACATTTCCTACTATCTTTTAATTACTATGATGACCGGCAGAAACTAGCGCCCTCTCCTGGTTAGAGAATTAACATCCTAATATAAAAGCAGTCTTTTTTTTTTTTTTTTTTTTTTCTCTCTCTCTTAGCGATCGGCTCGAAATGATCGTTTGCCCATCTGTTTAATATAAATAGACTACTAATAAATTTTACTGTTAGAAATTTGTCCCTATAAGTTTCTCCTTGATGAAGGGGCCAGTGGGGATATTGGCTCTGGGGAAACTCATTGAGATGCTATGAATACAAAACATTAGAGGAACCAGACAAAAGACATCTGGATGTAGTAAGAGCAGCTTTATGCAAATTAACCCATGTTTTGTGTGTGTCTACATACATGTACATACATACTCACACAATATATAAATAAAGCTGTGGGTGGGGAAAATGTGATGACTGTTGAGAAAATGAGTATGAATGGTAAGAAAGACTATGCCAACCGCTGCTTTTGTGATTTATTTATTTTTCATTTTAATACGTAACCGTGTAACAAACAATGTCAGAAACGATATATGCAAACCACACGGGTGCACTTCACGTCCTTTTAGAAAGGATGTTCATTTTAATGAAGAGCAGTAAGCGATTTTTTTTTCCCTGTGTTGACCAGGCTGTTGGAGAGGCGGCGGTGAGGGACGAATTCCCAGATGCCGTCATCCTGAAGCCGTCCGAGTTCTTCGGAAGAGAAGATCGCTTTTTCAACCACTTTGCTAGTACGTGTCTAGTGTAATTAGCCCTTATTAATAAAGACGTTTTTATTGCTACTTCATTGTCTAAGTTTTGCAAGGTAATGTTAAATGATCATTTTATTTTATGGAATGCATCAGGATATAGCAGTAAAGTTATATTGAGAATAATTTTATTTATTTATTTATACTGAACAAAATGACAAACGCAACACTTTTGCTTTTGCCCCCATTTTTCATGAGCTGAAGACTTTTTCTATGTACACAAAAGGCCTATTTCTCTCAAATATCGTTCACAAATCTGTAAATCTGTGTTAGTGAGCGCTTTGCTGAGAAAATCCATCCACCTCACAGGTGTGGCAGATCAAAATACTGATTAGACAGCATGATTATTGCACCTCAGACTAGAGTCTCAGACTAGCCACAATAAAATGCTACTCTAAAATGTGCAGTTTTAATAGTTAAAAAAAAAAAAAAAATATATATATATATATATATATATATATATATATATATATATATATATATATATATATATATATATATATATAAAAAACATTAATATATGTTAATATATACATACATGGTAATATATACAATATAACATTAATATATGCTTATATATATATATATATTAATTAGAGTACAGACCGAAAGTTTGGACACACCTTCTCATTCAAAGAGTTTTCTTTATTTTCATGACTATGAAAATTGTAGATTCACACTGAAGGCATCAAAACTATGAATTAACACATGTGGCATTATATATGGAATTATATACATAACAAAAAAGTGTGAAACAACTGAAAAATGTCATATTGTAGGTTCTTCAAAGTAGCCACCTTTTGCTTTGATTACTGCTTTGCACACTCTTGGCATTCTCTTGATGAGCTTCAAGAGGTAGTCACCTGAAATGGTCTTCCAACAGTCTTGAAGGAGTTCCCCGAGAGATGCTTGGCACTTGTTGGCCCTTTTGTCTTTACTCTGCGGTCCAGCTCACCCCTAAACCATCTCGATTGGGTTCAGGTCCGGTGACTGTGGAGGCCAGGTCATCTGGCGCAGCACCCCATCACTCTCCTTCTTGGTTAAATAGCCCTTGATGCCTTCAGTGTGACTCTACAATTTACATAGTCATGAAAATAAAGAAAACTCTTTGAGAGGGTGTGTCCAAACTTTTGGTCTGTACTGTATTTTATAACATTAAAATAGAAAATAAACACATTCTACAATTTAAATATTCAACTTCCTCTATTTAAACTAAAACTCAAAACATTACATAAATACATTTTAAAATAGATCAAATATCTAAAATAAAACGCATTCATATATGAAGTTGTATATTATAAAGATGTTTTGATGCGCGTAATTTGTTAGCAATATTTTTTTGTTTGTTTTTGATGTGGCCAATATAAATAATTTATTACTTTTTGTGTTTATTAAATTAAAATCTTTAAAAAAAACAAACAAACAAAAAAAAAAAAACCTTACATTTTAAATCTCAGCTTATCATAATATTAATCATATTGCACAGTAATAATTGAAATAACTAATTATATGCGTAACTATTTAACATACCGATAATTATTACATCACAACGTAAATTTGCATAAATTGTTAAAGATCATTTTGCACTGTTATAATGTGTGTGTTTGTGTGTAGACATGCGTTGGTTCGGCAAGGCCGTGCCTCTGATAGCGATGGGCAAGAAAACAGTTAAGCAGCCGTGCCATGTGAGTACAGCACACATTCTATTTACTTTAACTGCTTTTGTGTCTTATTCTTGAGTCTGTCCTACAGAAGGTCCACCAGGTTCCTCTGGTCAGTATTTGCACTCATGGCCTCTCTGTTCTCTCTATAGGTGGTGGACGTGGCAAAGGCCATCGTTAATGCCATTAAAGATCCCGATGCAGACGGCAAAACGTACGCTTTAGTCGGGTAAGAGGCATCGTAATTATCTAAGAGCGCCGCTTTCAGTGCTGACCTACAGGTTATTCAGAGAACGCCGTCATCCATAACGCCGACAGATACAAAGTACACGATGATGTTATATTTCTAATACACACATTATATGATTAAATTATGAATAATTAATTACGTATATAATGAACATGTAAATCAACTCCCCATAATACAGAATTCGTTGAAGTTTATCGATACACAGAAGGGCGGAAAATTAGCGTAGACGGAAGCGGCAGTCTTTCAAAATATGGCGAAAGTCAATAAATCGTGCATTAGAGCGCGAAGTGCGCTCGTGTTTTCTTTTGTGAAGCAATATGGTGTGTTTCTCAAGTACTATTTGTGCATACAATGCAAATGGTTGGTTTCTGGGTGAAATATCTTTGTGCTCTGTTTGCTTGGTCTACTCTCTGTCTCTCTCTCTCTCTATTTCTCTGCCATCTAACAATTAAGACTTTCCCACTCTAGAGAAGTCTCATGACTGTTCAAATCACTGACTCTAGAGACTCCTTTCCATATATGTTAAACATCTAAGGGGGGAAGTCACATCACAAAGATCAAGATCAACAGGAAAGTAATGGCCGTTGGTACAAAAATGTAGTGCAGTTAAACATCAACTCGTTCCTTACCATGAAGAAGCGCTTTACACACTCTTGGCATGTGGACAGTTTGTTTCTAGAAACATTCAGCGGTTATTCTTAGCTGTGTCTCTCTCGTTGGAGATTTCTTTAAGATCCAGTTTATCCCAGACCAGTTCACTAGGATTTAGGTGCGGTGACCAGCCAGGACATTCCATGATGGAGAACACTCCAGAAGACCTCTTGCTCTCTAAATAACGCTTAAAGATCCTGGACGTATAAACACAGTCCAGACGGAGTTACATGGCGGAATGGGCGCCATGTTGGTTCCTTTCACCCGGAATAAGTCTCCAACCCTCCCTGCTTCAAAACAACCCCAAACCATCAAGCTTCCACCTCCAGGCAGTCTGATCAAATCTCTCCTGTTCTTCGCCTTGCATGCATTCCTCTGTTAGAGACACAAATAAATAAATAAATTTCCACTTGTTCACTGTCAAGTTATACAAAAAGATTTAAACAAAAGAACAAAAGTGTTTCCACAAGTTCTGTGTATTAATATAAGCCAAAACCCTACATGTATAATAGATATGACTTTCTGTTAAACTGGACAATCATTATTAGTGCTTTTGCCTATAAAAATGGGAATATAGTTAAAACACTAGTCTTTGGTTTTGTCCTGCTGTTTATTTAGTCGTTATGGGCTGTGAAAACACCCATTGTTTGTGTTAATAAATACGTATGTTAAACAATACGTTTTCTCCTGAGCACACACGTGTAAATATGATTATTCAGAATGTAAACAAATGGTCTGCGTTTTCTTGTTGGCCTTACAACCCCCCCCCAACGGCATCTTGTACAAACCGTGTCAACGCAACGCCGTGTTCTCTCTCTCTCAGGCCTAACCGATATCTACTGCACGACCTGGTGGAGTACGTGTACGCTGTGGCCCACAGGCCGTTTGTGGCCTACCCCATGCCACGCCCTCTCTATCAGTAAGCCCTTTACTTTGTTACAATGGTTTTCGGACTGTCGTGATCTCAGATGTTCATGATTAATGTATTTATTTATTTTTTGCCCTTCCCCAGTCTCGTTGCACGCTTCTTCGAGCTAAATCCCTTTGAGCCGTGGACGACACGTGACAAAGTGGACCGGGTACGTACGCTCTAATCAGAGTCTGAGATATGATAAGGATTTCGAAGTAATTGGGTAATCGTTTAAGGACTGTACACAGAATCTTGTACAAAATCTTGTTTCCTTCATGTTGTAACGCACGCTTCCGCATTGCGAACTGCGTCTACACTTGAAATCGGGCGTAAAAATAATTGCAGCAAGTGTGGCAGATCGTTAGTGAACAAAAGTCATTATTGTGTAATAAGCTGTAAAGCAGTTATGGTGTGCTCTAAAATAATAAACATTGAGAGTTGCTTTTACCTCTCAGATGAATTCTATTATTCCTCTTATAAAAAAAAACAGGCTTTTACCTGCCACAAATACACTAAAGCACAGTGAAATCCTTTTATTTGCATATGCAAGCTTGTTCGGAAGCTGAGGTCGGAGCACAAGGTCAGCCATGACGCAGCACACCTGAAGCAGAGAGAGTTAAGGACCTTGGTGAAGAGCCCAACAGTGGTATTATAATGATTTGGATTTTAATTATTGGAACTTCAGCACCACCCAAATTAGGACTGGTTCTCTAACACCCTAAAATGGTACGAGGGAGAAACCGTGAGAGGAACCAGACTCAATGGAGAGAAACCTATAGGCTCTATGAAAGAAAAGAAAATTGTATTACTTATTTATCACTGTAAATCTGTCCAATGTTGAAACCGCTATATATATAAAATTAGATTAATTATATCACAATGATTTATTAGAGGGACAGCGCATGTAGGACGTTTTGGAGACAAGGTGAGGGAGGTGTGATTGAGATGGTTTGGACATGTGCAGAGGAGGGACATGGGGTATATCAGTAGGAGAATGCTGAGGATGGAGCCACCAGGAAGGAGAAAAAGAGGAAGACCAAGGAGGAGGTTTATGAATGTGGTGAAGCAGGACATGCAGGTAGTTGGTTTAAAAGCTTCTGATGTAGAGGACAAGGGGGTTTGGAGACGAATTCTTTACCATTCTAACGTCACCACCATTTCTACACCCGAAGTGTGGATTTGTCTATTGTCCAAATTGCATGTAAATCGTTTGCTACTGTTGGGTCCAGTCCTCGTGATTTCCCTGAGATTTCCATACCATCTCCACACACCTGCCTTTGTCTCAGGTTTGCTTTCGTTGCCAGTAGTGCATGCTTGCTGAGGCCAAACGAGTGGCTCGTGTCAAGAAAGCAAACACCAAGCCAAAAAAAACTGTGGTGTTCTCATAGCCACGCAGGATCTCTCCATGTTTTTCGGTTCTTCTGATTTACATGGGAGTCTGTGATCAGGCCATGTTTAGTAATGATTCATTTAAGATGTGTGTAAATATTGTCGCACAATAAACTAATTCCCCTGTGGATTTACAAATATTGTTACGATATAATCCGATCCATATGCTGATCAAGCGTGATTACAGCGCAGCCGATTCTTTTTATTTTTATTTATTTATTTATTTTTCTCAGTGACACTCAGACAAGGCTGAAAATGTGTTCAAATGCAGTAAAGCAGCTCAGCCACTGCAACGCATTCGTTTTTACAAGTACAGAATAATGCTTCCGGGTTTTATACAGGGTTTCCATCGGGACTTAAAAACGAACAAATCGACATTTTAGATCTTAAAAAGGTCTGAAAAAATGTGAATTTGACTATAGGGTGCCATTCATTTTGTACTAATAGAAAGTCTGGTTTCATTGGTCTTAATATGTGGATTATGCATAGTTGAAAAAGAAACGATTTACAGCATAATGTGTGAATCAAATATCTTTATTTTCAGCAACTCTCTTATATTTAAAGCTGATCATCTGGAGATTAACATTAGTGCGTCGTCTTATGCATAAATTCATGCAAACAGAAGCTTTTCTGAAGGTGAATGATTTTCAGCTGTACTTCTTCAAATCTAATGGCATAAAATACAAATATTGACGTTGCTCTGCATTGCTCCAGTTTCATTTAACAGACATGAAGTACCCGGATCTGCCAGGTTTCGAGGACCTGGGCATCACGCCTTCCTCCGTAGAGCAGAAAGCCATCGAGGTCCTGCGCCGTCATCGCCGCTTCCGCTTCCTGGAGGCCGAGCTGAGCGAGACCAAGCCTGCCAAAACGGTCGCCTACTGAGCAGTCGGTCATCTGCTCATCTTCACACGTGGTGCTGTCTGGTTTAACTGCATCTATGTACATAAATAAATCAAATAAATAATTAAAGACGACTCGGATGTCGGCCTGGGTTTCTGATTCGAGAGGTGAAGGGGAATTTGTACAGTTGTTTTGCCACTTCAACACAGTTTGTTACACTTTTTATCTTAAAGATTGCTCTCTAGAAGAGTGAAGCTTGTGACATAACTGGTGTAGCTGCATTGCATTCTGGAACGTTGAATCTGATGTATGCTGTGTGGATTTTATTTTTTTTTTATTAAACAAATGTCGAAAAACTCATTGGAATAACAAAAATGGCGCATTAAGAAAATGGAACCAGAATCCTTTCATACTCTGTATCTACACACACCTTCTTTTATCATATAAACATTCTAATATTGTAGACATCCAAACTATGTACGTGTTGGTTTATGTAGTCAACAAAAATGTGTTCAAGTGTTGAGTGCTTGTTGGCTGCTTTTCCTTCACTCTCTGGTCCATCTCAGTTGAGTCCAAATTTGGTATTCTATATTTACTGTGTTTCAGGCTGAAAATTTTCGTGACTTTTTTCTTCTGCAAGATGTTTTTCAAAAATGACCACCCAGCAAAATTCCTTTAGGTTTCTCTCTTGAAAATTTGCCCCTCCAAGGTTTGATCCTGAGTTCAGCTTACTGTCTGTCCTGGGTTCCATGTGTCCTCCTCGTGTTTAGATCTGTCTTCTTGATGAGTATTGGTTTTCTCCTAGTATATAAAAACATGCAGCAGGCTATCTATACATGTGGAAGTGGTAGCTTAAGATGTTTGATTGGAAGGTTTTGAGGTCAATCCTCAGCACCACCATGCTGCCACTGCTGGGCCCTTGAGCAAGGCCCTTAACACTTAATTGTGAAAGGTGTCTGCAAAATTGCCTTTAAATGTAAATAATCCAGGGATGTCAAAAAATCTTGACACATGAATCTTTTTTTTTTTTTTGCAATTAAAGCTATAAAGAATTTGCTGAAGAGGCTACAGGTGAAGGTACAGTGTAGCACCTTTACAAAGTCCAAAGTCCAAGAGATTACCAACTCCTTCACAAGGCAAATACTTGGTTATTTTTTCTTTTCATTATTATTTTAATTACTACAGTCCTCATTTCTCTGCTGTCCAATGCTTTCCTCTACCTTCAACCACTCCCCTCGGCTCACTCCAAGCTCTCCAGTGCGCTGACGGGATGTACCTTCAGGTCCAAAGGCGGTCATGAGCACGTACAGTATGTTGAATGAGTTTTTTGTGTATGAGAATGAGAAGTCGAGGTTTCGCAAAAGCAGCGTGCTTCATGAGCACTTCTGCACTTTTGATGTACGTCCTGCTTTTTTCGACGATCTTCTCCAGAAATCCGTCTCCAAACCTCCTTCCCAGGCTGGAGAGAGAAAATGAACACACCATCCTGGACAAGCTCGAGGAGATTGAGCGTCAGATTAACCAACTCGGTGAGTTTATTGGATTGGAAATGAGCTTTGGTTGCGTATACAACTTCTAATAAGCACGTGCACCGCTTGTTAAGTTTGTTTATAGTGTCATTTATTTATTTATATATGTATGTGTTTTAGCTAATTATGGCAAGAATGGCATTTAAGCACGCGCATTCGAGTCCAATATGCATTTCGGTAGGGCATATATATATATATATATATATATATATATATATATATATATATATATATATATATATATATATATATATATATATATATATGCACGCGCATTCTGATTCAGTATAGTACAGTTTAAACAGCATGCATATGCAGCATATACTGTATGCATTTACTTTTATTATAGCATATAGGTACGCGCAATTAAATTTAGTAAGACTTACAAGCGCGCGCACTGAAGGCTCCCTATGGCGTATATGCACGCGCATGTAGACTCAGCATGTCTCGTAACGTTGCATGAAATCATGTGTTACACACAGGCTTGTGCTTTTCACCCGGACTCTATTAATCTGAAGGTAAACTTGTGTGGAAATGCACGGTATTGTTGCACCTGTTAGAGGAAAGGAGGGATGAACATGCGCGTTTTGATTTCTAGTCACAGAAACATAGATAGGAATATTACTGGTAAAGCAGTCAGCTTTATCATCATGTCTATTGCATGTCTACCAAATCACAAGTAAAGCTGCAGCAAAAAAAAAATCGGATTGATTGATATGTTAACAAATCAGTCTGTAATGAAATATTAAGTCCATGGTGCATCTTCTCATGGCACCTAAATATCCATCTTTCAAATGTGATTTCTCAGATTCAAAACATGATTTTGTTTCTTTCTTCAAATAAAATTTAAGCACGTGTCTGATCCTGCTATGTTTGCACGAGTAAATATCACTTCACATGCACTCAAATATAAAGCAATAAAACACTGGTCAAGAATGAAACAAAATCTGTTGATCTCTTTCTGATCGATCAATCCTGCTTCGATTTGATGGATCGGGCATTTAACCAAATAATGATTCCTACAATTGCCACAGTTTTACACTCATATGTCCGTCAGTGACCCTCTGATAACCTCAACAATGATGGGACTGTGACGAATAAATATCTAGTGATGTGGATGATGAGGATGGGCTCCCTTTTGAGTCTGGATCCACTCACGGTTTCTTCCTTAAATCGTCTCAGGGAGTTTATTCCTCACCACCATCACCACTGAGGGATAATTGAGCAATTCAAAATATATATTCTGAAATCATGTATTTCTGTAAAACTGCTTTGTGGCCATGCCTGTTGATATAAAGCGCTAAACAAACAACACTTAATTTAATGTTTTTGGAAAATGTTCCACTTAATCATTTAAAATTAGCATTAAATAGCATCCCTTTTGTGTGCAAGAAGAATTTAAGAAGTGCTTTCAAGTTTATTTTTTCTCACTAATGAATAATTGATTTCATTATTTTGGTCTTGGCCCAGGAATGCCGCATCAGCATGCCCCATTTTCATGAGAAGGCTCTTGCTGACTGGTTTCCAACAAAATAATAATCATATTAAATGAAGCTAATTAACTCTAATTATCGCTGGCTCACAATGCCAGGGTTCTGGGCTCCATCCTGAGTTCTGAGCTCTGAGGTGACTGCAGCAAGTCACATTTTATTGCAAGGTTTTGAAAATGCTAAAAATCATGTGCGAAACAATTTGTGCTGATGCAACACATTTTAATTAATGTTGGGACTAAATGTGGAATCAGATGTTGGAAAAAGTACATACCAATCTAACGCTCAGGTGTCCACAAACTGCTTTCATATAGTGGACATAATGGACTGTTGTGGAAGTTTGAAAAATGTTTATTTATTTATTATTAGTAGTATTTTTTACAGAAAATAGATTTATCATTATTCTATTTATTGTTGGCTGACCTTTAAACAGTCGATATGTAGCTGAAAAATGTTGTAAACCAGACATGCATGCATTTTGATCATTTAATTAGGGGGATGTTTTTCAACCTCTAATGTTTTATTTTTATTTTCTAACCCATCATTTTCCCAGAAGTGTATACTTAAGAGTGCATCAAATCTTGCTCTTTTTTTCTTTTTTGAAAGCTAAGAAAACCTTAAATATCCACCTCTAAAACCGTTATAAACGTGACCAAGATGCTCTGTGATGTTTCCTCAGCTAAAAATTTAGAGCTGAACATTCAAAAAGTCTCACAATTTGAAGAGCGTCCGAAGGTGACGCAGAAGCAGCGAGAGGTCAAAAAGTTGTTCCCAGACTCGGAGCTGTTCAGAACGTGGGGTGACGATCTGTCTGAGGACGAGCAGAAGCAAGCTGAGAACTTATTTCAGCTTTATGGCTACAACGTGTTTCTCAGTGACCGACTTCCTCTGAACAGGACACTACCAGACACTCGAGACCACCGGTATGAACCTGCACACATCACACCTGCTAACAGCTTACAATTTTACCAGATTACAGAGGTTTCACTTGGGGTGAGACATGACGAATTATATATATTATTATGTGTGGCGTTTAGAAGATGCCCTTATCCAGAGGAACTTACAGTTTATCTCATTTAAACTGATGGTTAAGGGCCTTCATAAATGGCCCAGTAGTGACAGTTTACCTTAATCCTATTATTGAAGTATGAGGATATTACAAAAAAATATATGAATTAGAAATTATTTTGCTAAATTATTACTTAAAAATATTAAGAAACTTCGAAATCTTTCTGAACAATGGGCAGTAGGTTCTGTCAGGACCAGAAAGTCCTTCTCTACTGGCCTGAAATTCTATCATTGACCTACATTTTAATATATTCTCCCATTTATATGTATTAAATGATTCCTATTAGTCCATTCTTTTCATTACATCGTGTTCATCTCAGGTTGCGCATCGCATCCGAGTGTAAGTTCAGGTTGGTGTTTCTATCCAATCAGATTTCAATGTTCACATCATGCGTAGAAATGAACAGCGTGGACTTTTCGTAGGTTCAAATCTACGGTGCTTCGACTCTGTTGCTTTAACCAATCCGACTCAAATATATTCATGTGGATTTAATAGCTGTTTTTTTTTTTTTTTTTTTTTTTTCTTTTCATTCCACAATGGCTGCCAGAGGAGAGGAAATTGATTTGGTCAAAGATATACTTATAAAGGACATTAACAAGAAGGACTTTTCAAGAAAAGTTGGACATCTTGAGGAAATTTCAACCGAAACAGTTGTTAAGCTTCACAAATTATTTATACTTTTGTGTTTTCTTTCCCATAGAATTTGCACAAAAACACACCATTTGCCTTAATTTCATACCCCTAGGAAAACACATGGTTTCCATTATCAGAGAACTCAGAAAATGCTACAAATATGCACAGAAAACCCGCGGTCATGTTCTGAGTTTGATATCGATGGTCCTGCTAGAGATGATGTACATGGACAGTGCAGATATGGCTACAGTGAAAGGAGACTTACTGATTTGTGTTCATTAAATTTCTTGCTTCAGTAATGATATTCGGTATCACTGGTTACGCATGGCCTGTGCATAGAATTCACCCCATTATTAGCCTCATTTAACTCTTTTATGACGTTTAATGATTAGCACTCATTCAGAAGCAAAACAGATGGAAATATGGCGTTCAACTGCCATCTGTTTGGTAACACAGGATGTTGCAATGCTGGAGTATTCACTTTATATGACGGAAACCTTTACACACACACACACACACACACACACACACACACACACACAAATACAAATGTTTGTAACTGAGCTCGGTTTAATGTCAGGTTTTCTTTGTTCTTGTGGGTTTTTCAAGGATTATTTTCAAGGGTGTTTCCTTCACGTCCCCCAAAGAATTAGTAGGTCAATTAGTGCAAATGGTTGCACTTGTAAAGCAAGTGTGTGTGTGTGTGTGTGTGTGTTTGTGTGTGTGTGTTTGTGTGTGTGTGCGGGTGTGTGTGTGTGTATATATATATATATAGGTGTGCTTCAAAGGTGTATCCGGAGCAGCTCCCGTCGCTCAGCGTTGTTCTGATCTATCTGAACGAGGCTCTGTCGATTTTAAAGCGAGCCATACACAGCATCATCCACAGAACACCTGCTCACCTGCTTAAGGAGATCATTCTGGTGGACGATCGTAGCACGAACGGTTCGTAACTTACAATGGGGTACAATAGTTTTTATACAGTTTTAATGCAAGTGAGGGTTTTTTTATTGTTGCAAGTAAGAATAACGTTATTCTCAGGTTTTTTTCATTCAGGTCAGTTCTCACACTTTGTGTTTATGTCTCATACATTTATTAATAATAAATTGAAGAATACAATTTACTTGTATCTGAACCTTTCTCCAGCTTTGTGAGAAATTCGAATCTGCTGTTTCAGGCGTTGCTGTAGCTACCACATTCAATTCTGCTAAATATTTATCATGACTGTTCAAGACTTGAAGTTCAAAACCCTCAAGCCATATATATAAGACAAAATGGAAGTTGGAAGTTGGAAATTTAGTATTGAATACATACATTTTAAAGAGAATGCAAAATTGGTAACAAATTAACCGTACACTATATAGACACAATTTTGTAGACACCTTGACCATAAGATTGGTATGTGCTTTTTTTAAACATCTCATTCCACATTTAATCACCATTTTCTCTTATAATAAGCTTCACTCTTCTGTGAAAATGTTTCACTGGATTTTGTGGCGAATACATACAATACCTCACCTACAAGGGTGTTAGTAAAGTCAGGTACTGAGAAGGTCTGGGGTGCAGAATATCTGGGGGGCAGTCAGCATTTTAATTCATCCCAAAGGTGTTCAGTAGGGTTGGAGATCTATAGCAGGTCTATATTTCAGTCTAACCCATGTAATGCATATATCATGGAGCCGGCTTTGTGCTACCGCATTCAAAAGCATCCTATACAATTTTCAGTATCCAAATTTGTGGTAACAGTTTGAAGTAGAAGCACATATGGCTGGAAAAGTCAGGTGTCCCAATACTTTATATAGTATTTATTGTGTATATTATATTTAGTGCCATTGTGTATAATGTTGAATTTAATGTCTTAATGAACCAGATAATGAACATGGTTTATAGATTTTTGTTTATTTATGGGCATTTAGAAAATATATTTTCTCCTAAAGATGCATGTTTTTATACGATAATATTTTTCATTCAAAGTCTATTAACGAATGGACGCTAATCCAATAAATTCTTCTTTTGTAATCATTGTAGAGGACCTGAAGGAAAAACTTGGTGAGTTTATTGGCCAAATGAATCAACAGAGGCCTGGATTACTCAAGAAAGTGAAGCACAAACAGCGACTGGGTCTGTCGCAAGCTCGTATTTCGGGATGGAAAGCAGCTGTCGGTGATGTGGTGGCCATTTTGGATGCTCACATCGAGGTGCATAAGCATTGGTAAAAAAAACACTTGTGTATCACTGTGTCTTTCAACTTTGCACAAACACCTTATAAGTCTTAAGTCAAGGCTTGTCATTTTTGACCATATAATGTTACAGTTTAGTTTGAGAAAAAAAAAAAAAAAGGTTGTTACAGGCCCACAGGGCTGGAAAAAAAACAACACAGATTGACATAAGACTACACAGACCTCTGGTATAAATAAATAAAGTGCACGGTGACGGCGCATTTCAGGGAAAACGTGCCATATAAATATCCAGGTAGCATCCTCATAGCATTGTAAACCAACGCTTTCATCTCTCTCACAATTTATTTCCTGCCAACTGACATCTATAAGAGGGTTTTGAAACATTCGCTAAACGACTAGCATACTGGATAACAGCTTATACCTAAAGTAATAAGTACACACAAGTTTTAACATATAAACAAGGCCTTCTTTGCTGGTCTAAAACTGCATTTTAATACATCTTTGTCTATGAAGATGTACAAAATTATTCCCGATAGTCTATTCTCTTCATTTCATAGCGTTTCTCTTGGGTGTGCGGCTACAAGGAGAGTCTGTATACGTTGGAATTTCTATCCAATTAGATTTCAGCCATCACATCACATGTTAGCAGGGTCAAAAGTATCTGCCTTGACGCCATCTAAATGACCAGTGCGGCGCTTGAAGGCTGTTGCTTTTTGCTTGAACAAATTAGTTGACAGCACAGAGGCCATCCGGCAGGCGTCCAATAACCTCTGCATTTTCACATCCTTTGATTATTTTTCTTTTCTTTTCAAGAAACGGTGGGCATCGTGAGAAAAGGCCGGAGTTGTTACGATTTTAAATTGAACTATTTATACGTTTGCAGGTTTTTTTTTTTTTGTATTTGCACAAAAACGCACAATTTTAACTTCGTTTCAAATCCCAAGTAAAACCGCAATGCTTGAAAAAATGCACAAAACGGTAATTTTATGAGGTTAATATCGATGCTTCTGCTAGAGATGATGTATGCGGGCCGTGTAGCTGTGGCTGCAGTGAAAGGAGGCTTATTGAATTGTGTTCATCAGTTTTCTGTAGTAATGACATTCATTATCATTGAATGAGATTCCTGTTTCTGATCCAGTGTTATACTGTGTTTCTCTATAAAATTGATGGTAATAAGAGGTGGATTGGTTCCGGCAGGACACCACTGAAGGCTTGGGTGAGAAATGCACGGCTTGCCACTGTATAAAATAAATATTTATCAGCATAATATGATCAAGACAACACAAAGGAAATGGTGTTCAGTTGAGAAGGAGAGTGTGTAACCAAAAGACATGAAAAATAAACCTTATCAGGTCCCTTTGAACTGACAATGACTGGCAAAGTACAGCGAACTGGGTATTGAGAAGTCTGATGATGGATTGTGTGAAGAAAGCGGTACACAGTCTGTCCATCAGGTCCTGAATTCTTCGCTGGCTACCTTTAGGTTGAAGAGTTTGTTTTAGTTGGAAGTGTCCCCACCCTGAAGCAGTGATGGGAAGATCATATTATTTTAGTGACTTTGGATCTAGCCATTTAGTTCATTTAATCCTTATCACCTTCATAGCGTCTACGGGAGTCGGATAACAAAAGGACGAACAACTCGGATCAGAGGACTCATTCGATGAAGTACTCAATTCTGTTTTCTGTGCACTGCACTGCATAGCATCTAGTGGAGTCACATGATAATGGAACGAACGACTCAGACTAGAAAAAAGACACTTCGAAACGACTTGTTCTTCTGAGTCACATTGAAGACTCGTTTAAAATGAACGATTCGTTCATGAAAGACCCAACACCACCCTGAAAAAGATTATGTTCCTTCAACCTTAAGTCATTTCTCATTTGCCAATGGTGACATTGTTCAATCATTGTAAAGAACAACATATTTTTAGTATGAATGAAAATATTTCTCTGTTAAGCAGTGTAAAGTCATTAAAATGGCCATTATTTCTCTGTACATAAATAATCATATAAAAACGAAATATTAACATATTTAATTGTATTGAATAAAGCCATAATGGGGGCGATTAAATTCATTGAATTTCTATTGGTTTCAGGGCAGAACCGCTGCTGGCCAGAATCAAAGAAGACAGAACGGTGGTGCTGTCTCCGGTGTTTGACCGGGTGGATTTCAACACACTTGAATTGACTCCGTACACTACAAGCGCCCATGCCTTCGACTGGCAGATGTGGTGCATGTACGAGTCCTTCAGGCCAGAGTGGTACAAACTCAATGATGAGTCCATGCCTGGGAAGTGAGTGATACCACTTAGATTTATAATAAAATTAAGTCATTTTATTTTATACAAGGTTCTGTTTATTTATACACTTTCCTAAATATAATGAAGAAACCTTTGGGGGTATCCTAGCTCGTAAGGAAGCTGGGGTAAAAGCCATGATGCAGCAATCCTGGACCAGAAAGGGTTAAGGGGGTGTTCATGAGCCCAACATTGGCAGCATGGCAGTGCTTGGGCTTGGACCCCCAACCCTTCAATCAGAAGTCCAACATATCTATACACTTAAAGGTTTAGTGCCTCAATCAATGGCCCAACAGTGGCAGCTTGACAGATGGTTTTTCATTCTTCTTACTTATGTTACAGAATATATAAATAGTCATTCTCTCACATGTTCCATCTCTTGAAATGACAATGTAGATTGTGACACTGAGAAACTGAGAATTGAATTGAATTGAAACTAGAAAGTCGCAAAAAAAATCCTCATAACAGAAAGAAATTTACAGAAGCAGCTTTATAATGTTATAATAAAGCTTTATATATTTATACTTACACTTATATTGTTAATATCTTGTGCAATTATGTGCAATAATAATTGTTACATGTGCAGAAACTTGTTTAACTATAATTGTAGTCTGGCTTTTTCACCATCTGTTTCGTTGCTACTGCAAATTTAATTGAACTTATTAATATATGACTTAATATGTATATTTATTTAAATTTTCTTTTTTATTTGACTTTAAACTCAAATCTTTCTGCAAGCAACTGCAACCCAACAATTTCTCAAAAGGATTCTGATTCTAAAGAATTACCTTTGAATATTATAGTTATATGCTGACATTGGAGTCGGCATCTGGAAACAAAAAAAATTTTATAAAAATGCATAGATTTATTTACTATTTTTTTGTAGAGCATCCACCATACAAATCCTGTGTAAATGCTACCATCTTAGAATCAGTCCATTCATATAAACGTGTTGTTCATCTTACAGATGTGTATCTTTTTTATGCTGCTGTAATTAAAAATGCCAACACCTTCTGTCTGATCATATTTGAGAATTCATCCGTGATATTCCTTTATTGCCAGGAGTCCTTCCGTCATGGGAATTTTTGTAGCCGATCGAGTCTTCTTGGGAGAAATTGGAGGGTTAGACAAAGGGATGGAAATTTACGGAGGCGAGAACGTCGAGCTCGGAATACGAGTAAGTTGTTTGTCGCATGTACAGTGATGAACCTAAGTATTTGAACACCCTGCTATTTTGCAAGTTCTCCCACTTACAAATCATGGAGGGGTCTGAAATTGTCATCGTAGATGCATGTCCACTGTGAGAGACATAATCTAAAAAAAAAAAAAATCCAGAAATCACAATGTATGATTTTTAAACTATTTATTTGTATGATACAGCTGCAAATAAGTATTTGAACATCTGTCTATCAGCTAGAATTCTGACCCTCAAAGACCTGTTAGTCTGCCTTTAAAATGTCCACCTCCACTACATTTATTATCCTAAATTAGATGCACCTGTTTGAGGTCGTTAGCTGCATAAAGACACCTGTCCACCCCATACAATCAGTAAGAATCCAACTACTAACATGGCCAAGACCAAAGAGCTGTCCAAAGACACTAGAGACAAAATTGTACACCTCCACAAGGCTGGAAAGGGCTACGGGGAAATTGCCAAGCAGCTTGGTGAAAAAAGGTGCACTGTTGGAGCAATCATTAGAAAATGGAAGAAGCTAAACATGACTGTCAATCTCCCTCGGACTGGGGCTCCATGCAAGATCTCACCTCGAGGGGTTTCAATGATCCTAAGGAAGGTGAGAAATCAGCCCAGAACTACACGGGAGGAGCTGGTCAATGACCTGAAAAGAGCTGGGACCACCGTTTCCAAGGTTACTGTTGGTAATACACTAAGACGTCATGGTTTGAAATCATGCATGGCACGGAAGGTTCCCCTGCTTAAACCAGCACATGTCCAGGCACGTCTTAAGTTTGCCAATGACCATTTGGATGATCCAGAGGAGTCATGGGAGAAAGTCATGTGGTCAGATGAGACCAAAATAGAACTTTTGGGTCATAATTCCACCAAACGTGTTTGGAGGAAGAAGAATGATGAGTACCATCCCAAGAACACCATCCCTACTGTGAAGCATGGGGGTTGTATCATCATGCTTTGGGGGTGTTTTTCTGCACATGGGACAGGGCGACTGCACTGTATTAAGGAGAGGATGACCGGGGCCATGTATTGCGAGATTTTGGGGAACAACCTCCTTCCCTCATTTAGAGCATTGAAGATGGGTCGAGGCTGGGTCTTCCAACATGACAATGACCCGGAGCACACAGCCAGGATAACCAAGGAGTGGCTCTGTAAGAAGCATATCAAGGTTCTGGCGTGGCCTAGCCAGTCTCCAGACCCAAACCCAATAGAGAATCTTTGGAGGGAGCTCAAACTCCGTGTTTCTTAGTGACAGGCCAGAAACCTGACTGATCTAGAGAAGATCTGTGTGGAGGAGTGGGCCAAAATCTCTCCTGCAATGTGTGGAATCCTGGTGAAAAACTACAGGAAACATTTGACCTCTGTAATTGCAAACAAAGGCTACTGTACCAAATATTAACATTGACTTTCTCAGGTGTTCAAATACTTATTTGCAGCTGTATCATACAAATAAATAGTTTAAAAATCATATATTGTGATTTCTGGATTTTTTTTTTTTAGATTATGTCTCTCACAGTGGACATGCACCTACGATGACAATTTCAGACCCCTCCATGATTTCTAAGTGGGAGAACTTGCAAAATAGCAGGGTGTTCAAATACTTATTTTCCTCACTGCATATTTGTCGCTGTAGTATTAAGAGTATTTATATAAACCTGGTGTCTTTTTTTTTTTATTAGGTTTGGTTGTGTGGAGGAAGCGTCGAAATCATCCCTTGCTCTAAGATCGCTCATATAGAGCGAGCGCATAAGCCCTACGCTCCAGATCTAGCCGAGCCAATGAGAAGAAACGCGATAAGGGTGGCTGAAATCTGGATGGATGAATATAAGAGAAACGTTCTTGTCAGCTGGAATCTTTCACAGAAGGTTGAATGTAGTAAACTCTGATTAGCCGTTAAAGATAAAAAAAAAAAAACACGATATAAACATGGCGTAGCATCTATTATATAGTAAAGTTTTTTTCCTAAATAAATGTATTTGCATTAAGTTGACTGAAAGCATTTTCAGTGTGAATTTGCACAGCGTCTTGGTTACAACTGGCTGTTTCTGTCACAAATCCTTTCAGAATTGTGGTTATTTAAGGCACTGTTAGTAAATGGTTCGTTCAATGTAACGAGTCGTCTCAAAGAGTAATTCGTTCATTTTCTGCTGGACACGCATGAGAAAAGCATCACTAAATCTCTGTAGGTTATTTACAGAAAACAGAATCAAGTAGTTTACCTCTCGACTTTTCTAGTCCATTGTTTTTTTTTGTTTTGTTTTTTGTATCATGTGATTCCCAAATACGCTATACAGCACATTAAACCGAAAACAGAAGTGAGTAGATCATCTCATGGGTCCTCTGGTCCGAGTCGTTCATTCTTTCTCACTTGACTCCCATAGGATCTACACAGTGCAATAGATCGGGTGTTTTTGGTCTGAATTATGAATAATTATGGGAGTCATGTGATTAAAGAACTAAAGATTAGGACCAGAAGATATGAGAGGTGAGCTACTAGACGTGTTGGAGATCTGCTTATTAAAAATGTGTTATATTGATTCGAAAAACAAAATTCATATTTGTTCATTTTGATGAAAGAGATTTGAAGAAATTTGGCTGAAAGAGCAGAACTCAGGTGGGCATCATCATAGGATAATCCATGACGATACTGAGAATTAATAAATCCCGGGTTTTGACACAGGTGAACGCAGTAGGAAAATCATCCAACTAGAGTTGAGACAGGACTACAATCAAAAAAAAAAAAAAAAAGGCAAACATGAGCCAAAATCATTATAATGGATTTAATGATGCTTTGAAAGGTATTCAAAGGTTGGGAATTTTCCTTATTATTATAATACCCAACCCTGGATTGCCAAGTAAACCTCCCTTTGTAATGTTTCTATGTTCTTGATAATGCTGTTTGTTTGCTGTTGTGTACTGAGGTCATGGGACGGCTTTATTTATATTGAGATCTTGCTAATGGGTCAACTCCATTCAGCAACTTATTTGACTTCTATTAAATTTGCCAACAGAAAAATGACCAATCAAGTATATGAATAAAAAAAAAACAGTAATGAACTGAAATCTCTCTTCTATTGCTATTTTTCCACTCGCCATATCTCTCTTGGTTTTTCCAGATGTCCCTTCAACAATTCAGTGTTTTAAAGTAGTATAAATTCTAGTGTAGTGTAGTGTAGTGTAGTGTAGTGTAGTGTAGTGTAGTGTAGTGTAGTGTAGTGTTGTGTACCTCAACCTGCTTTTGTACCATTTCAGATGTTATAAATAAATTACAATGAGCACAAAGAAAAGCTTTGAGAGTGACATATAAAACGAAATAATCAAATCCGCTTCACATCAAACCCTTTCAGAATCATGGAATTGATATCGGGGACTTGACGGAACGAAAGAAGCTGAGAGACCAACTTAAATGTAAGCCCTTCAGCTGGTATCTGAAAAACGTCTATCCTGAATTAGACACCTGGGATGATCTACTCGGCTACGGCACGGTAAGCAACACTTATTTCCCTTTTTATGAGGTTTCTCTTAGAATAAAATTGTGAAAATATATGATTTTATTTAATTTTGGAAAATCCATTGAGTTTGATTGGTTCACTTTGCCTTTCCTTTGTTCAGATACAGACAGAATTTATAGAAAATCACTGCCTCGATCAAGGTCCTGTTCCTGGTAGCGTCCCTGTCCTTTATCAGTGCCATTTCCTTAACCCTCAGGTACGTTTTTGGACTACCAGCACCAAACAAAGTTTGCATTACAGCTAC
The DNA here is from genome assembly GCF_946808225.1 of Silurus aristotelis. Lineage (NCBI taxonomy): Eukaryota > Metazoa > Chordata > Actinopteri > Siluriformes > Siluridae > Silurus > Silurus aristotelis. The sequence continues at coordinate 26,158,210 of NC_139587.1, read as the reverse complement.
TGTGAATGTTTGCATTTGAGTAAACCAAAAAAGAGAAGGGGTGGAAGCCTGTGTTTCATCAGGAGGAAGAAAATGAAGCACTCTAAAAAAAAACATGCTTCACTCAGCATTTGTACAATATTGTTTACTGTCTAGGTGCCTTTTGTGTTCTGCAGGGACGTTTCTACTCTTTTTTGGCACCTTAGATGAGATTCCTATTGTCCCCCGAATGGCTCCCCCGTCCCACCACAATACTCCACCCCCCCACACCGTACAAATGATTCGCAACTTTCCTTAAAAAAGGTTAAACACGTTTAATAATCACTATTGCAAAATTGCCCGAATTTAAGTACGTAAGCATATACTGTATATTAAACTTCAGGAGAAAAACAGGGAAAGAATTTAAATGCAAAATCTAGAATTACTTTAACCCAACAATATTATTCATTTAAACAATATATTCAATATTACAATAAATTCGAACAGAATGAACCGATATCATGACGCATTGCTTCAGTTCTCACACATCGTCATGAATGACGCAGTGACCGTTTAAAAGAGGAATTATGACTCGATTGTGAGTATAACACGTGTGACTTCGCTGGAGTTTTCTATTACTTTTCCTTCATAAAATATTGCGTGATGAAATCGGTTCATTCGGTTCACATCGGTTTTTTAATTAATCCTGTATATTTATTTTAGAGTTGGAGAATTATTTCAATTCTCTCTGCCAAAACCCATGAGAAGATTAAGATGGTGCTTGGTGTGTCAGAAACCAGAACACTATAAAGAGTGATCTAATGGTTATCAAGGACTATAACTATTAATGGTAAGAAATGATCTGTTTGCCCCATTTGTTTTGTATATAGTACTGCTACTATAGGAGTAGTGGGGAAATCTACATCGGAGGCATCACCTCTCACAAGTACAATAATAACCGCTGTCTGGTGGATCCTGGTGAGGGAAACACACCTTCGCTGCATAACTGTAAAATATCCAAGGAGAAAGGATTCCATATGTACTGGGACTTTAAACAGGTGATTACTTTTAGATTATGAATTGCTTCAAATTACTAATCGGCTTTGCACTGTTGTGTTTCACAGCAGGGTTTTAAAAAAACAACCTGCCACACAATATATTGACAAAAGTAATGGGACACCTGACTTTTCCAAGCCAACGTAGTTTTTCCACAAACAGTTCACGAAATTGTCTTAGGATGCGAAAGCATTACATTTTCCCTTAATATGAACTACGAGACCGAAACCTGTTCCAACATGAGAATAACCCTGTGCAGAAAAAGCCATGAAGATATGCTCTGACCTCAACCCTATTAGGAGGAATTGAAACTCCACCTCAGGCCTCCTAACCTCAACTTCATCAGTACCGCAAACTTTACTAACAACTTTGTACCTGAATGAGCAGAAATCTCAACATAATCTAGTGGAACATCTTCCCGGAAGAGTGGAGGTTATTATAAGAGCAAATGGGGACTAAATGTGGAACTTCAAAAAGCGCACACAAATCTTATGGTCAGATGTCCACAAACTTTTGTCTATATAGTTTAAATATATATTGTTACACCAAAGTTTAATTCTCAACCCTTATTGATCAGAAGATGTGGATTTCTGACTCATTACTAAAACAGCTTTGTTTTAATGCACTACTTTTTATTTATATTCACTTCTGTATGGTGGAACAGTTTACAGATTGCCAGTCATATGATAAGATTTTATTTAGTATATTAATGGAAGGAGACTCCAGTGTCAGAAAGGTCACAACGTTTTCTAATGATGGGAAATTTTTCAGAACAGGTTTCTGGTTTCTCAGAAAAATGACAGGAATATGACATTTGTTTTTTTTTAACCAAATTGTTCATTCCTAATCACACTGCTGCTTTATTTCTAAGTCAGGAATCAGTAACACAACAGCTATTTGTGTTGTATAACTCTTTATCTGTATCTTTACTCAGGGTCATGCAATAAAAAACAAAAACACCAACAGATGTCTCGAGATTGCTCAAGGAGAGGATTCGTGGTACCACCTTGTCATTCAGGCCTGCAGCGGGCAAAAATGGAGGATACAATACGTCATCAAAGAATTTTAACTACCTTATGACACCTGGGTTTAAATGACAACCAAAGGAAATGAGACATATGGAAAATTTGGGCATCAATGAGCTCTAGAGTAATGAAGCAAAGATTGACTTCCAGCACAGGTGGAACATTCAAACTGGAAAGGCAAACACAAAAGCCATTAGTACATCCCTGCTAGGCAACCAGGACATGTGCCTATGGAACTAGCTAAATACTAAAGTTAATGATTTAGCTAGATTGTGCGTGTGTGCGTGTGTGCGTGTGTGCGTGTGTGTGTGTGTGTGTGTGTGTGTGTGTGTGGAGCCTTTTTTCCCGGAAGGTTTAAACACTGTGGAAACAGTCAGGAAGTCAGGAATATCAACATTTACCTCAGGTGTGTGGGTACATGGGGGGGGGGGGGGGGGGGTTGCCTTTATTATTTGTATATATATTTAAAAAACATTTTTTATCTTGGTGAGCTAAAAATATATACAATGGATGATGTGAATCTGATCTCACAGCGCCACCTGCTGTTCATGGAGGACTCAGTTTGAAGAGATCTAAAAACCTTAATTTTTGTGATTTCTTTTTTCCAGGAGAAATCATCTTAATATCAGAAACATTTCCCTGTAAGAAAATTAAGTAGAAACGCTCACTACAATCCCACAGATGACTTTAGTTTTTAGTATAATAACGACTATCTATCGTTGTTGTTTTGCCAAAGAGATGCATCTCATCTTTTTTTTTGTTTTTTTTTTTTTATCTAAGAGAAAAAACATCATCTAGAAGCGTAAAAGTAACATTTTATAATTAGTTAAACAAGTTCAGATCACCATCAGTGGAGGTTTTTTTTCTCATTTAAAACTGTATTATAAAAGTTTTTGATTTTGATTCCCAAAAGTGTCTTACATTTCAAAAATAAAGAAACCTTATCAAAATATCTTCAATATAGTCAAATGTGTATCAAATTTTCTATTCCAATATATTGATAAACTAAATATATGATTCTTAAACATGTTTTTTTTTAGACATTTGAAGCTATTTTGTTTGATTGACATTTTGCATCTGAGAAATCGGCATCAAATGATCTGAAAATGTTACGTTTGAAATCATAAATAATGTCTGAATCGATTTACACACATTTGCACACACTTTTTTTTTTTCTGAGCTAAAACAGAATCTTTTGCTGCTACTCCTTTCGTCTTATGCCTTAAAAGAAAGTTTAAGGCACTTGTGGGAAAAACATGCTTTCAAAAATAAAACAGTTTATTTTTTTATTAATGAAAACAAAAATAGAGAGTAAATATACCGAATAAAAATCTAATTTAAATCAGTATTTGGTGTGACCACCCTTTGTCTAAAAACAGCATCACTTTTTTTCTAAAATCCTTGTCTTTATGTAATCCAAGACTGACTCCATGATGTTGAGAACAGCGCACTCTAGTGGCCAAATTTATTACTTCCATTAACCCTTGATCTGTATGCTGAAAATAGGTTCGACATCGGTGGCATGTTTGGGGTCAGGGCCGCTGGAAGTAATTTTCAACAGGGGGTGCTGTGAATTTATTTATTTATTTTTTAACAAAAAAACCTATGAGCCTATGGGCCTATTTAGAATACATAAAAAAAAATAACACAGGGCTGTGACGATGGCACTTTTTTTTTTTTACCACCACGGTGGTAGTGGACCAAATACCGGCGGTGGTTGGGGGGTTGTTTTGAAATAATAATAAAAAAAAAAAACCAAAGAAACAACACACTAAAGCCTGTAAAGCATTGAAATAAATATCAGTAAATACTGGTAACTTACATAATATAATAAAGTTAAATCCATTAAAAAAAAAAAAGTTTTTAATATATTTCCACACAAAGACGCGTTATAGCCTACCGATCTGCGCTTTGAGAGGGATGTGGAACACCAGCAGGAAAGAGACCACCGATCTCTTTTTCTAATATCTTCATGTTGTTGTAAAAGGTAGGAAGAGCTAATTTTATCTTCCACAAGGGCAAGGCATTTAGGCTATGTGTGCGCGCTGCCAGAGAAAGCCAAACTAAAATCACCTAAAAATTTAAATAATCCAAAATACACTTAATAGCCTACGTGTGTCAAAATCATTTCCGAAAATATCCATAAGGAATTTATAAATTGTGCAAAATATTTTTAATAGGCCTACATTTTTTAAAAATCTCTCTCTCGCCAATAGGGGGTGCTGCAGCACCCCCAGCACCCCCACTTCCTGCGGCCATGTTTGGGGTCGTTGTTCTGCTGCAGAATAAATTTGGGAAAAATCAAATGCCTCCCTCATGGTAATGCATGATGAAATATCTGCTTGTATTTCTCACCATTGAGGACACCAATAATCCTGACCAAATCTCCAACTCCATTTGCAGAAATGAAGCCCCAAACTTGCAGGAAACCTCCACCATGCTTCACTGTTGCCTGCAGACTCTCATTAATGTAACACTCTCCAGCACTTCAGCAAACAACTTGTTTTTTTTGTTGTTTTTTTTGCTCCAGACATTTATTTCAGATTTTGCCTCATCAGTCTAAAGAACCTGCTGCCATTTTTCTTTTTTTTTTAATTAATTAATTTATTTTTTAATTTTTGTACAATAATTTTTATTGCAATTTTTACATTTTATAACAATCCCATCCCACCCATTCCAAGAATCCCAAACCAGAACAAAGGGACATATGAAGAAGGTTCAACTACACATAAAAAGAGGAAGAGAAAAAAATATATATAATAATTAATTAATTATTAAATATTATATTATTTTTGTATTATTAATTAATTAAATTAAAATACAAAAACTACCCTTTAAAGTAGTAAAAGAGGGGAAAAAATTATACCTACCCTTAGTCTACCTCCAGGATACGTACATCATTAAAGTAGATAATAAATTGATGCCATTTTTCAAAAAATCCTTCTCTCCTTCATCTGACATTGATTTTTTTTTTTCAAGTTATAAAAAGAAAATTAAATCTTTAAGCCATAAAGGGGGTTCAGAGTATGCCAGGCATATGGGCCCAAGAGAACGCTAGGGGGCCCCACAATCATCAAATAAAATTTTTCCAATTAGTTTTTTTTTTTTAATCGTACATACACACATATATTTTAAATAATAACACTGTGGTTAAATAAAATAAATTCTCTGTAAATAAAATTTAACTATTTTTTTAGTTTATTATTAATAATATAACATTATATATATATATATATACGGGGGCCCAAAATTCTGTCTTGCATACCCCCCTTAAAACTGTTAATTGCGCCCCTGGTTATGGGTTAGAGGTTGACACTAAAATGGAACACCAAAAAATGGCAATTAGAGGGCAGATGTCTAACTTCAGAGACAATTTTAAAAAGAAGGAGTTCCAGAACTTCTACAGTTTGGGACTGAGTGCAAACATATGACTGAAATTACAGGGTGAAAGGTCACATTTTTCACATACAGTGGTGTGAAAAAGTGTTTGCCCCCTTCCTGTTTTCTTATTTTCTTTGCATGTTTGTCACATATATAACACAAGTGAACTCAACATGCAGTTATTAAATGGAGGGGTTTTTTTTTTTTATTATTGAGGGAAAACAAAATCCAAAACAACATGGCCCTGTGTGAAAAAGTGTTTGCCCCTAAACCTAATAACTGGTTGGGCCACCTTTTGCACCAACAACTGCAATCGCACTGTGGGGGAACTCATCTATGCAGAATTGATGTAATTCAGCCACATTGGGGGGTTTTTGAGCTCAAACCGCCGTTTTAAGGTCACGCCACAACATATCAATAGGATTCGGGTCAGGACTTTGACTAGGCCACTCAAGTCTTCATTTTGTTTTTCTTCAGCCGTTCAGAGGTGGACTTGCTGGTGTGTTCTGGATCATTGTCCTGCTGCAGCTTGAGGTCACGAACAGATGGCCGGGGATTCTCCTTTAGGATTTTTGGGTAACCAGCAGAATTGATGGTTTTATTTATTACAGCAAGTCTCCCAGGTCCTAAAGCCCCAGACCATCACACTACCACCACCATATTTTACTGTTGGTATGATGTTCTTCTTCTGAAATGCGGTGTTACTTTTACGCCAGACGGACACACACCTTCCAAAAACTTCAATTTTGTCTCTTCAGTCCAAAGAGTATTTTCCCAAAAGTCTTGGAAATCATCATGATGTTTTCTGGCAAAACTGAGACGAGCCTTTATGTTCTTTTGCTCAGCAGTGGTTTTCGTCTTGGAACTCATCAGACCATTTTTGCCGTCTCTTTCTTATAGTGGAGTCATGAACACTGACCTTCACTGAGGCAAGTGAGGCCTATAGTTCTTTGGATGTTGTTGTGGGGTCTTTTGTGACCTCTTGGATGAGTCGTCGCTGTGCTCTTGGGGTAATTCTGGTCGGCTGGTCACTCCTGGGAAGGTTCTCCACTGTTGCATGTTTTTGCCATGTGTGAATAATGGCTCTCACTGTGGTTCTCTGGAGTCCCAAAGCTTTAGAAACTGCTTTATAACCTTTTCCACACTGATAAATCTCAATTACTTTCGTTCTCATTTGTTTCTGAATTTCTTTGGATTTTAGCATGATGTCTAGCTTTTAAGGATCTTTTGGTCTACTTCACTTTGTCAGGCAGGTCCTATTTAAGAGATTTCTTGATTGTGAACAGGTGTAGCAGTAATCAGGCCTGTGTGTGGTGAGAGAAATTACACTCAGGTGTGATAAACCACAGTTTTAACAGGGGGGCAAACACTGATCTGAAACATTGAAGTGTGACAAACATGCAAAAAAATAAGAAATCAGGAAGAGGGCAAACACCTTTTTACACCACTGTATGTCAGGAACGTTGGGATATATTTTTCGATAATTTAGTCTTAGAAAGATGATCTCTATGGACCGTTTTTTAAAATGATATAAAACTGAGTCTAGCATATGACGTGGAAGAGCATATATTATCTAACACCCTGTGCCGTCAAAGTGTATATTCGAGAGATAACACCACTCACATGGGGATTCAATCCAAGCATCTTTTTCCAAGCAGATTTTGGAGGTAAAGAGGGAAACCCAGAAAACAGGGACGAGACACAATGTCTAATTTGAAAGAAAAAAAAAAAGAGAAGGAGGTAAATGGAGATAAGTTGGAGAAGGTCATGAAAACGCTATTAATGAAAAAGTGTTCTAAACGTTTCAGATCCTTCTCCTCCCAGAAAGCGAATGTAGAATCTGTGAAGGAGGGGGGGGGGGGGTATATTGCATATATGTGCCATGGAAGAGGCTGAGGTCAATTTAATATAACGATCAAATATTTTGAGAGGAACGCACTACTGGACTATCAGTATAGCGTGCAGCTGAGGTGGGAAGGGACACCATGGAAGAGTGGGGGCACACACCCAGAACACCAGCTTATAAATATTAGCTGCCCAATAATAATGCATGAGGTTAGGTAATGCAGGCCCCCACTTAGTCTGCATTTTTGAAAAAATGTTTTGGAAAACCTGGGTGTTTTTCCCGCCCATACAAAAGACAAGATTAAACTTTCTTTCGGCTTCTCCCATTAGGGGTCGCCACAGCGGATCATCCGCAGGTTTAATTTGGCACATTTTTACACTGGATGCCCTTCCTAACGCAACCCTCCCCATTTATCCGGGCTTGAGACCGGCACTAAGAGTGGGTGGGGTTGGTTCCCTGACCAGGGATCGAACCCGGGCTGCAGCGGTGAGAGCGCCGCATCCTTACCACTAGACCACCAGGGACCCTACAAAAGACAAGATTAGCTGGTCAATATTTTAGAAAAATTATTTAGTTAAAAACAAAGGAATAGACTAAATAAGATACAGAAATATGGAAAGAATGTTCATTTGAACTGTATTTATTCTACCAAGTGGAGACACCGCCGCCATTTTTCTTGCCTTGCCCTGCCTTGTTTCTATGTTGAAGGTTTTATTGCCTGCAATACTTCCAAGACCAGTTCTGCCCAGATTTGTCTAGACAGTAAATATGTGTACCTGGGTTCCACTGGTTTCCACCAGTTCTTTGTTGATAGTACTGCTGGACACCTGATGTCCAAGGGCTGTAAACATAATGTGTCTTTCATTTGCTACATTCGGTTTCCTTAAATGCATTTATGGTTCTCAACATTGCCTTTTTCTTCGTGCTTTTTCAGAATAGCTTGACCAGCACATCTTGAAATTCAGTCTGCTTGATGCAATTGACCCTGATCACCCACTATTCATTTTTATATCCGTTGTAAAAACCACAAAGATGTCTGATGTGTTCTTTCTTGTTTTGTAATTGAAGATCTTTGCGATAAGACTGTCTTACTTTAGTAGCCTTATGTGATTAAATTGTTGTGTCACATTTTCCACAGCTTTGCAGTGAATCTATTATTGTAAATATTCAGTTATATTAAAAAAAAAAGACTTGTTAGCACACATAGTAGTGTAGTGCATGCTTTAGGTGTACTTGAAGCTGAAATTTTATCAACAATAATCAATAATAATGATAATAATCAACCTCCCTTTATATCTTTATTGATCACATATGCGGATCACAAATGAGAATTTCATACCGGATCGGTCGAGGCCCGGGTTAACAACGACCGCCACAGGTATCGTTAGCCGACAGGGCTAACGATACAGCATCGGGAGAAAAACTTTCACCGGTGGCACACGAGGATGACAAAAGATAAACTCCCCAGAGAAATACAGTGGAATCTTGACCTACAAGTTTAATTCGTTCCGTGAACGAATTTGTATCTCAATTTGCTCGCACATCAAATCAGTTTTCCATATTGAAAATACTTAAAATGGCATTAATCCGTTTCAACCCTCAAAATGACACCCCGTTTTTATGTTTCATGTTATTAAATTGGAAAATACATTTCTAAGTAACAAATCTTGTATAAAAACATAATAGAAAGAGTATCTAAAGATATAATAAGGTTTTATTCAGTGTATTTTCCTTGGAGATGAGACGACTTGAGCTAACGAAAACACCGGTGTGTGTGTGTGTGTGTGTGTGTGTGTGTGTGTGTGTGTGTGTGTGTGTGTGTCACTCCTGTACACTACGTATCCCTAAACTTTAAAATATTTACTTTTTCTTCTTTGCTTATCTTCATTTTCGTCACAATTTTCACTTTCTGGATTTGCTTCGCCATCTAGCAGCGTCGTCTTGAGCTCGTACCTCAATTTTTTGCTCGCGTAACAAAGCAAAAGAATCGACCGAGTGACCGCTCGTACCTCGGAAAACTCGTACATTAATGCACTCGTAGGTCAAGGTATCACTGTAGTTGTGAAAGGAAGGAGGAAGACAGTGAACAATGACTTTCTCGGTCAGCTACTGTTTAAATACAAGCCGTTGTAGCGTGCTGAGTCTGGGTGAAGGGAGAGCTCGCTAACTCCAGTTGCAACAGAAATCATATAAGCACAGACAGGTTTCCAAAACTCGTGCCTTTTTATTATTCTTGGCAACAGCGTTATGGGTTAGTCAAAGAAACTTAGAAATTAAGATTATAATTAGAGATCTATCTATCTATCTATCTATCTATCTATCGATCGATCGATCGATCGATCGATCGATCGATCTATCGATCTATCTATCTATCTATCTATCTATCTATCTATCTATCTATCTATCTATCTGTTTTTAAATAAAGAAAAATGAAATATAGTTATTTAAAATAACAAACAAAATATATTTTTTTAAATTTAATTTTATTACTATTATTTCCATCTTTTCTGGTTAAACAACAGGGTTGGTTTTAACTTGTCAATTAAGTCAATTATTTGACTTTGATTTGTAGTAAAGTTACAGTAAAAGTGCCACCAAATGGATATAGTTCAGTAAAGTACAAAGAAAAGCGACTTATGTACAAATTACATTTACTTCTTTACTGTACACCACTGTATAATAGTGTGTTAATAATGTGTAGTTTTGGTAATTAGGTTTGAAACTTTAACTTAATTTTTTATTCCTCTGGAGTGGATTATATACAGTATATATATATATTTTTTTTTTTCTCAATATCTCTATATGAAGTTGCTTACAATGCATATTTACAGAGACCTTGTCAAATTGGTCCAAAAACAGAATATGTAGCAATCATACTATTTTATATAATATATATATATATATAAATTGTAATATACAATATTATATACATAATAATTATATATACAATATTTCTGTATATTTTATTATTCAGGTGTATCAAAAAGGTGTATCCGGAGCAACTTCCATCTCTCAGCGTGGTTCTGATCTACCTGAACGAGGCTCTGTCGATCATGAAGTGAGCCATACACAGCATCATCCACAGGACGCCTGCTCACCTGCTCAAGGAGATCATACTGGTGGATGATCACAGCACTAATGGTTTGTTTTGTTTATCGCTTACATTTGTGATACACTAATATACTGCGTGTGTGTTAAGTTCAGGTTGTACAGTTCGGTAACACACATTTGAGTGTGTGTGTGTGTGTGTGTGTGTGTGTGTGTGTGTGTGTGTGTGTGTGTGTGTAAGGTCCATTTCAGTTCTGTGTATTGAGAAGCCTGATGGCTTGCAGGAAAAAACTGTTACACAGTCTGTATGTGACGGCCATGTGATGGCAGGAGGGTGAAGAGTGTGTGGGAGGGGTGTGTGGGGTGGTCCACAATGCTGTTGGCTTTGCGGATGCAGTGTGTGGTGTAAATGTCCATGATAGAGAGGAGAAAGACTCCGATAATCTTCTCAGGTGTCCTCACTATCCTCTGTAGGGTCTCTGTAGCGATCCGAGACGATGCAGTTCCCAAACCAGGCAGTGATGCAGTTGCTCAAGATGCTCTCAATGGTCCCTCTGTAGAACATGGTCAGGATGGGGGGGGGGGAGATGAGCTTTCCTTTGCCTTTTTAGGAAGTAGAGATGCTACTGGGCTTTCTTGGTGATGGAGCTGGTGTTGAGTGACCAGGAGAGGTTATTCGCCAGATGAACACCAAGGAATTTGATGCTCTTGATGATCTCCACTGAGGATCCATCGATGATCAGTGGAGAATGGCCGCTCTGTGCTCTCCTGAAGTCCACAACCATCTCTTTGGTTTTGGCAACGTTCGGAGACAGGTTGTTTGCTCCACACCAGGCTGTTAACCGTTGCGCCTCCTCTCTGTATGCTGACTCGTCGTTCTTGCTGATGAGACCCACCACGTTCGTGTCATCAGCGAACTTGACGATGTGTTTCGAGCTGTGCATTGCTACACAGTCGTAAGTTAGCAGAGTGAACAGCAGTGGGCTGAGCACACAGCCCTGAGGGGCCCCAGTGCACAGAGTGGTGGTGCTGGAGATGCTGTTCCTGATCCGGACTGACTGAGGTCTCCCAGTCAGGAAGTCCAGGATCTAGTTACAGAGCAGGGTGTCAGGCCCAGTAGGCTCAACTTCTCAATCAGGTGCTGAGGGATGATTGTGTTGAATGCTGAGCTGAAGTCTATGAACAACATTCGTACATAAGAGTCCTTATTGTCCAGGATGGGTGAGGGCGAAATGGAGGGTTGTGGAGATGGCATCGTCCGTGGAGCGGTTTTTATACGATATGCAAACTGCATGGGTTCCAGGGAGGGTCGAAGCTGGGTCTTAATGTGCCTCATGACGAGCCTCTCAAACCACTTCATCACGATAGTCATTGAGGCCGGAGACAGTAGACTTCTTCGGCACAGGAACAATGGCTGTTGTCTTGAGGCAGGTAGGAACAACGTTGCTGCTCAGGGAGATGTTGAAGATGTCTATAAAGACATCCGCTAACTGTTCTGCACATTCCCTGAGCCCTCTGCAAGGAATGTCGTCTGGTCCAGCAGACTTCCATGGGTTAACTCTGCATAGAGCAGCTGTGGTTAGACAGAGCACCTTATATGTGCTTTTTGAACATCTCATTCCACATTTCGTCACTATTAACTATTATAATGCGCTCCACACTTCTGGGAAGATGTTGCACTAGATTTTGGAGTGTGCTTGTAGAGATTTATGGACATTCCTTTAGTCAAAAGTTTGTTAGTAAAGTCAGGTACTGGTGTAATTGAGGTGAGGAGGCCTGAGGTGCAGTCAGAGTTCCAATTCATCCCAGTGTTCAATAAGGTTGAGGTTCACTCCAAGACCACATTAAGCAGATCTTCATGGAGCTAGCCATGTGCATTGTCATGCTGGAGTAAGTTTTGGGTCTCGTAGTTCAAGTGAAGGGAAAATTTCATGCTACCACATCCAAAGACGTCCTATACAATTGTATGCCTTCGTGGTAACAGTTTTAGGAAGATCGCATATGGCTGGAAAAGTCAGGTGTCATGCTATGTTTGACCATATAATGTATAAATATTTATGAATATAAAAATTTTATTTAGTTAGTTAAATTAGACTACATGAATCTAAAATTAGTTCATGTTCCTTTACATATTTTTTTTTTTACGAATAAAACATTTGAAACACTACTTTATAGTTTGTTAATATGAAAAAGGTTACTATTGACATTTATTCACTTAATTAGATCATCAGTTTACATTTTCTCCACAAAGATTTGGTATGGCTGAAGGTTTGGAATGAAAACACGACCACATTGTCAGTTGCTTGCAATGAGAATGTCAGTCAGAGTTTGCTGATGTCACAATGCCTCAATCATTGTGCTACACAGAGGACCTGAAAGAGAGTCTTGACTCCTACATTGCCACCACACTGAAGGAGCATCCTCAGCTGAAAATCGTTAGAGTGAGACACGATCAGCAGATGGGCCTTACACAAGCTCGCGTCTCCGGGTGGTCTTCTGCTAGTGCCGACGTGGTCGCCATTTTGGACGCACATATAGAGGTCAATGTGCAGTGGTGAGTATGAAGTCAACTAATACACAATACTAATCAACGCTAAGATGCACTGTGGTCTCGCAGCTGCAGGGTCTGGGGTCTGATGCATGCATGTTCCATTTGTTTTTTTGCAAAAAAACAGGTTTAACCAAAAATATATTTAAGTGTACGGAAATGATATTTTCTTGGAAAAATCCTCCTGTTGAATGGTGAATCCATAGTTGGGGGTTTTTATGTAATTCCTGTGCTTCAGAGGTTTTCTTTGCCTTCAATGAAATGCACAGTAGGTTGATTGCCAACGATTTTTGCCAACATTGTTTGTAGTGTGTGAATGAGTGTGTGTTATTGTGTTTTGTTAATGGTTGGCTACCAATCCAAGGTAGCCCTATTCTCCAAATGCTCTAGCTCCCCTGCCAACCGATGGATAAATATCAAATATATCAAATGGATGGATGAACCGAGAGCAAATGTCATCTGTTTCATTGTTGTAGTTTTATTATTTACATGCTTATTTTGCTTTAATGTCACCAGGGCAGAGCCGCTGCTAGCACAGATCAAGGCAGACAGAACGGTCGTTGTCTCCCCTGTGTTTGACCGAATCAATTATTATGACCTTGAAGTTGTTAAGTACAGACCTGCTGCTCATGCCTTCGACTGGGCGCTGTGGTGTATGTATGAGACGTTCAGACCTGAATGGTATAATCTCAAAGATGCTTCAAGTCCTGGAAAGTGAGTAGCCTGGCATTGCTAACTTATAGCTCACAACACAAACCTACTTGATAAATGAAATACACGTCGCTAATGACATATATGCACTTATGCCTAGCTAAATATGTAAATGCTACAAAGCGCTGACACTGGCGACTCCTTCGATAATACCACATTAACAATGACACATTTTCTTGTTTATTATTGCAGCTTTTTTATTTTTAAGTGTATATCTTTGTAAAAGCTATGTTGCTATACAAATGATATTGTATTAAAAGAAATTCAGTGTTACTTTTATAGACTTTTTACCAATCACAGTAGAGAATTCAGCAGCTCTCTGGTGTGTGGTGATCATTGTCTCCCACCAGGTCACCTTCTGTTATGGGAATTCTGGTGGCAGACAGAGCTTTTTTGGGTGAAATCGGCAGCCTGGACGGAGGAATGAAGGTCTACGGTGGAGAAAACTTCGAGCTTGGGATTCGAGTGAGATCCGTTATGCTTCATGTTGGTTTTTGTTACTTTGTGGCCTAAATTCACATGTAAAGTGAAATCTGATCTGCTTTGGTGTTCAGGTATGGACATGTGGAGGGAGTATTGAGATTGTGCCGTGCTCCAAGATCGCCCACATTGAGAGAGCTCATAAGCCATACATGCTTGACCTGCACGCCGCCATGAAGAGGAACGCACTGCGGGTGGCCGACATCTGGATGGATGAGTACAAGTATCATGTGAACATAGCCTGGAATATTCCCATAAAAGTGAGTGACTATAATGGGTACACATGCAAGTTGAAAAACTACTTACTTATCATAATGTAAATGACCTGTTTCATTATCGATCACTTTAGTTTAAGTATAAAATAAATGCACCATTATGGAAAAATAATCAACCCTGAGTTGGCATGATGAAGCTGAGCAAATATGAATGTCAGGAAGTTTCTTTATTTTTTTCATTCCTATGGGGTTGAGGGCCTTGCTCAGGGGCCCAGACAGACACATCATACATTTTGTTTAAATATAGTTAGTTCTTGTTCTAGCAGCTATAAGCTATCATTTTTTTTTTTTTTTCATCTCTTCAAGTTGAAAAAAACAAATGCAGCTTTCCACATCACAAAAAACCTTCTGAATGTATATAAAAAAAAAGCTTATTTATCCATTGCTATAACAAATTTAAGAATAGGTTCACATGAGCCTGTGAATTACATATTTACAAGTTGTTGTTAGTGAAAATTAATCCATAGCATTTAACCAATCAGATTTTAGTATTCAACAGACAGCATATTTACATATATAAAAAAAAACAAATATTATTATCTATGTACATTTTTGAGGGATGGTCAGATTGACTGTTACAAATAATATTAATAAAAGATATTTCGATTTTTTTTTCCTATACAGGATCACGGAATTGATATCGGGGACACTTCAGAAAGAAAGAAACTCCGAGAGAAACTAGGCTGCAAACCATTCAAGTGGTATTTGGAGAACGTTTATCCCAAACTAGACACCTGGACCAACATTTTGGGTTACGGAGGAGTAAGTGTTCTTTTTCTAAAAAAAAAATAAATAAATAAATAAATTGTCTGAATATCATAACAATATTTTATTGTCTAATTAACTCCATTTAATTGTATTATTGTTTTTGATTATTAAACCACAAGCCACACATCACAGAGCCAATTTCTGGTTTTCGGTTTATAGATTTCATATCTTGTACCAGATGTACAGTTGATTGCAATATTTTGCATACTGCTCAGGTGAAATAAAGAGAATAATAGTGTGAGATTCAGGGACTGATAAGTTCATAAAAGCGCACAAGCTCATTCACTAACACAAGTCTGAACACTCTGAAATCATCTTAGTATATTAGAACAGCGTTTAATGATAAAATATTCAGAAATAATTGTATATTTGTTTGAACAATGGAAATGCGGATTTTGCTTAAAAATTTATCTGGAACTCAGTGCATTTCTACATTAAATACTGAATAGGGTTTTGGAGAAACGAATTATAATAAATACATTGATTTTGTGCCAAAAAATGAGAAATGCAGCTTGGATGTGTGTAAATTAGTGTGACAGAAGGGCAGGCATTAAAATAGTCGGAAACTTGTATTTGCCAGAAATTGTATTATTTACTTAAAATTTACCATAAGAAAGTTGAACCAAATTATAAATTATTGTTATACATTCGATTATAGTCCTTTATTATGCTTATTAATGATTAGATAATTCATCGATAATTAACCTTCTTATCTCCACAACATATAATTCTATAGTTGTGTGTGTATATATATATACAGTATATATATATTAGTATAGTAGAAATTTTAACAGCTTAAGTACAAATTGTGCAAAAGTTATTTATTCATTCATAAAAACTCATTCTGATACATTCCCTCATAGTTCCGAACATCAAACATGGCATTATGCACTCCATATATCTCCATATATCTGAATTATGCACACTAGCTATACAAACAGTTTGCTATACCAGCAAACACCTTATTATTGTTGTGAAAAGCGCTATACAAATAAACTTGACTTGACTTGACTTATTAATAATATTATGTAGTACATTTAATGTTCCTTTTTGGATGCAAATGTGGCCAAATATTTACATTAACTACATTTCTTTTCGTTTTTTTAGTGTAGAAATAGAACCACAATTACACAAAGGCTTGACAGGAGGAATTATGTCTGGATATGTATTACTTTTGTGTGTGTAAGACCGTGATGGCAAAAGTACACACATCCTTCAGAAGTACAGATAGTGTGTGGGACAGTGTGTGTGTGTATTTGCCAGCATTCACATCACTCAACTTCACTGATTCAAATAATGTTTTTTATTGTTACCATTTTAAGTCTAAAATGTATTTTTCCAACCAAAAATTGCCATTTATTTAATATATCCCTACATTTTTGTCACTTGAAGTTGACAAATTTAGATGCACAACTGTGCTTGGATCAAGGTCCTGTACCAGGTTATGTTCCTGTCGCCTATTCATGTCACTATTATGATTCTCAGGTAAGTGTTTGTAATGACAGCTGCACTATTTCATCACCTGTCACACACACACACACACACACACAAACACGCTGTCGGAAATTTCTTGTCTCTTAGACCAAGTTGCTTCCGACGTTAGTTGGCACCACACACACACACACACACACACACACACACACACACACACACACACACACACACACACACCTCTGCCTACAATGACTCATCTCTCTATTTGCTTTCACAGAATACCATTTACCGTGAGAGCGGCGAGTTTTACATCGGTGGAATAAAATCTCATAAACACAATGACAACAGATGTCTGGCGGATCCTGGCACGGGGAATGTCCCTGGTTTACACACATGCAAAGATGCTGTGATGAGGAATATAAGCATTCACTGGAATTTTAAACAGGTGCTGTGACTCATTGATCTGAGACTGTTTTTTCTTTTTTTTACAATAAGAAAATAAGAATTGTATGTTTGCGAATTAGTATGACAAAAGTGAAAGCATTAAAATAGTCAGACGTCTGTTTTTACCAGTAGAAAAACAAATGCTGCTATTATATTATATATATATATATATATACACACATATACACATATACGTATATTTTTTTTGTTTGTTTTTTTTGTTTTTTGTTTGTTTTGTTTGTTTTTTGTTTTTTGTATATTCTGTAGGAGGACAGTTGAAGCTTTATACTGTAAGCTCATCCTGGTTGTGTTGTCTGCAGGGTGGTGAGGTGCGCAACCGAAAGACAAACAGATGCTTGGAAATTCATCATCACACTCTTCTTATTCATGACTGCTCAGGACAGCGCTGGGAGATTAAACACATTACTCAACCCCTTTGATGGATTTTCTGTTCTGTTTGCATTTACTGTCAATTTCTCTGCTTGCACCATGTTCATGTTAAGCTCTAACATGATGTTTTACAGTTTGCAAATACCCACAAGGCTAAAGATATACAGTATATATATATATATATATATATATATATATATATATATATATATATATATATATATATATATATATATATATATATATATATATGTATATAAAAAACATTTCTCAGTGATGTATTACAGTTTATTCTGTTGCTTTAAAGCGTTTCTCAGATCAGAAATGAAATTCTCAAAACTACTTGTTCAACTTCCACATCATTAAATCATTTGTGCTCATCGTAAGAACATTTTTTTTGTTGCTTCGATCGAATTGTAAATGCATTTAATGGATTGTGTACGAGTGTCTGCTGTTTCCTACATTATCAGTTGTTTATGTTCATGGTAATCGAAATATATTATACTGGTTTCACTGGTTTTAATAGTTTCAACCCCTATAAAACATCTCAGCATCGGTTCACTGTATACGTCATTGAATGCAAAATGGTTAAACCAGCTGTCAGAATCTGAACATTTTTATTCAACTTTTTTTCAGTAAATGTTTCTTTGCGCGAGTGAACGGCATCTGATCAACCAACGATCGACTAGTTCACTAAAACAGGTCAAAGGTGAATCTCGTGAACCTTCAATTGGAGAATACAGACAAAACACAGAATCGCATTTTCTGAAAATGGATCAACAACTAAGAAACGGAAACCAGTACAGTACAGCAAAAGTGTGAATCCTGTCCGATCTCCTATAATTAATATGAATCAAATATGCAGTTAAATAAATACATTTGTGCTGCTGAAATTCATAGATACCAAACAGAATAAATTCCACCGTATGCATTTTCAGTCACTGTGATCCAAACTGTAGTTTATATCAGGAAATACTGAAACTGTGTACCCTCATAATGACAATATGACCAAATACTTGATGACCTTGTTTGTGTAAGAATATTATATTCAATTCAGTTTTGTTTGTATAGTTTTTTAACAATAAATGTGTAGCAATGCAGCTTTATAAAGCTAAATAGTTAATAAAATGTGAATTCGTACGTTTACTGCCATAAGTTTATCTCTAATGAGCGAGTCAGTGGTGACTGTGAAATTGAAAAACTCATTGAGACTTCATGAGGAGAAAAACCTCGAGAGGAACCAGAATCAAAATCATCTGGGATGACACCAAATGTCTAATATATAAGTTAGAATTTATCATTTCTTAATGGACCACATGTCATGTTATAGCGTCTGGCACAGGTCATTTAGACTTCATGTCCCAGGCATTCCTTTTAACCTATGACATCTACATCTCAATCAAAAGGTGAAACCTTCATTGGTGGTGGTGTATCCGTAAAGTGTCACACTCCCCCTCCGAAGACACTAAACAGGACCAAACCCTGAACTCTTGTTTAGTTTGCCAGGACCCATAAAACAATAAACTCATAAAACTCATTAAACAATCCAAACTCGAAACTTGATCCAGCATGGCTGCTTGTGACAAACACACACAACCGGAAGACTGATAACACAAGCCAGTCTCTATACCACACACACACACACACACACACACACACACACCACCCCGAAAGCCAGATAACCCCCCTGGCCTCTCTGGTTGAATTCACAGCGACCCTCAGACCATAAAAAAATTCACTCCCGGAACTCGACCCCAGTACGTCTGTTTGTGACACACACACATATGCAGACACACACACACACACACACACACACACACACACACACACACACACACACACACACACACACACACACCAAAAGTGAGCATTATTTTATTATTTAAATAATAAATAGAATGTCCCACCTCACATGATACAAACATACATCTTGTTTGTATCTTCTGCTATTAATAAAGCAAGTGTTTAACTCTACATCAATATTATTTAAACCTTAAAATGTTTAGTAATATAACTCTGTGTTAAATGTTGTCTCTTCTCTTCTTAAGGCTTGACTGACTTAGAATTATCTGTTCTTTACTTTCCTGACAAGGGTGCATTTTATTTATCATAATACAACATTGTATTAACATCAGTTAATTACTGATCTCTGTAAGTTAATGTACCTCTGCCTTATACTGTCATTCCTTTTCATGTTTAGTATCCAAATGACCGCAAAATTATTTGTTTCTTTATTTTTCAAACAATGATGCATTTTATTTGATCATGAATGTACCATACCGTCTTAATACACTTTAAATAAAACTTTAAAGTCCTCCAAAAGCAAGTATAGCCTGGAAACCATGCCCACAGATGCATGAACAAAGGAAGTTTTTCCCTCCAAAATTTCAGGCCATAGCATTGGCCATTCCCCCAAGGATGGGTGGGCTTTAGAACCTTTAAAACATCTTGAACCCAACTAATCATGGTCCAGTCAGAGTGCAGTCAGGTCCAGTCAGAGTTCAGTCAAGAGAGCTACTCGCTCACTCGGCTCGACCGGAAAGGCTCGGACCCCCGGGGCCCGAAGGCCCGGGGGCCCGATGGCCCGGAGAGTCAGACGCTTCAAACAGCTCAGCAGTGACTCTTCGGGACGAGATCTCAAATCTCTTTTGAGATCTTCCAGCAAGCTTTATCTTAAAAACACCAACTGCTCTGATCTTCAGGAGAAGCTGGGAGAACATCTGACTCCATCCTAACCGACTCGTCCAAGATTCTTTTGTCTACCGCATCCGGACTCTTGTGCAACAAGTCAATGCAAGTAACCGGTTTACCAACTAATTTAGATGCGTGTTAAGTTTGAACCCCTTAATATTAAGGCGAATTTAAATTTCCGTGACGATTTCTCAGTTAGGATGTGATTAATTTGAAGTAAGCTGCCTTTCCTTTCTTTACCTCCTCCTTCCTTTTCTTTCTCTTCCTCCTTCCCTAGTTTCAACTTTCTTTTTATTTTCTTTTAATTACAATTTTCTTTTTTTCTTTTTGTTTGTTTGTTTGTGTAGTTAGTTTTATGTTGTGTTTGTCTCATTCAATAAACGCCATATTTTTCATAAGTGATGGTCTCTGAGTGCGTTCCATAAATGCGAAGTTCCTGCAACATCAGGTCTGAACTACATGCTCTATTTAATTTAATTTAATTTACGGTATAAAGTAAAAGGGGGTAACGTCTTTCTTGGCCAGGGAGATACCTCTTTTATAGAATTAATATAAAATTATACTGTCTGTTTGCCGGACAAAAACAGACAAATAAGTGTAATGATAATTCCATTACCGTCAATTCAACTTAATTTAAATATTTAGGAGTAACTATAACCCGTTATAATTACTTATAATGCGGGCAGACTGTGCTTCCAACTATATACTCAATTTATCTGTATTATAAGTTTGTCCCTCTTATCCCCCAGTCGCTACATGTTTTAGAATCTTCCCAGAACAGATCAGTTCAGTGGGTGGAGAAGAGTGATAGCAGGAGTGATTTGTGATAGAAGAGTATCTGCAAGAGTGAAAGGGAAAGTTTATTGGACTGTGGTGAGACCTTACAAAACACTAAATGGTATAGCTCCCAATTATCTTTCCAGTCTTCTAACACGCTACAATCCTTCACGCTCCCTGAGATCTCAAAACTCTGGACTTCTAAAAGTTCCTAGAATAGAAAAGTCCACTAAAGGTGGTAGAGCATTCTCATATTTAGCTCCTAAACTTTGGAATAGTCTTCCTGACAGTGTTCAGGGCTCAGACACACTCACCCAGATTAAGTGCAGAATAAAGACATATCTTTTTAGCGAGTCCTGCACATAACACACATCACATATCATAATCTTGTGCTCCAGAACATCTGATCACATGCACATTATCAACTTGTGCTGTTAATATCATGAACAGCAGCTACGCTAATTCTTCTCCACTGCTTCTCTTTCTTCACCCATCCCGAGGCATCCTGAGGTTGCTCCAGCCCCAGTCACATCCCACCTTATGAAGATTGGACCTTTAAAGAAGTAAATGTTGACCCCACAAACATCCCGAACCATCTAGAGACGTACCTGTGTCGATTCGATCCCACTTCATGTGGAGTTTCGACATTGGATCTCCTTGAGTGTTTAAAGGCTCTGGCATGGAGAAGCTGGTGTTGGATCGTAATAAGCGCTAATGTTGAGCTATTTTATGAGTTGCTCAGTAGCTCCTGGTTTTATAACCATAAAAACTGTAAAAGACTGTAGAAAGAACATTACTTATAATCTTATACTCCAGTGCTCATGTTAGTTCTCACGCTCCAGTGTTCTGTATTGTTTAAAGATTTATAATCACACTCTTGCTGTCACCTAAATGAGGATGAGGTTTCCCTTTTAAATCTGGTTCCTCTCAAGGTTTCTTCCTCATAACATCTAAGGGAGTTTTTCCTTGCCACAGTCGCCATGGCCGCTCATCAGGGATAAATACACACCATTCACCTTAACTGTTAAATTCTGTAAAGCTGCTTTGAGACAATGTCTGTTTTGAAAAGTGCAATAGAAATAAACTTGACTTGACTTGACCTGAGATGTTGTATGGTTTAGAGACATTAAGTAAAAGACAGGAGGTGGAGCTGAAGGGAGCAGAGCTGAAGATGTTGAGGTTTTCGTTGGGAGTGACGACGATGGACAGGATAAGAAATGAGTTTATTAGAGGGACAGCACATGTAGGACGTTTTGGAGACAAGGTGAGGGAGGTGAGATTGAGATGGTTTGGACATGTGCAGAGGAGGGACATTGGGTATATCAGTAGGAGAATGCTGAGGATGGAGCCACCAGGAAGGAGGAAAAGAGGAAGACCAAGGAGGAGGTTTATGGATGTGGTGAGGGAAGACATGCAGGTAGTTGGTGTGAAAGAGGCAGATGTAGAGGGGGGGGGGGGGTGTATGGAGACGGATGATCCGCTGTGGCGCCCCCTAATGGGAGAAGCCGAAAGAAGAAAAAGAAGATTAAAAAAACTTACATGCAAATTGCAAAAGTTTTTGATTCCATATTAAAAAAAACTCATTACTATAAACATGTGATATGCCTTACAACTACTGTCAGAAATGCTGACCAAATAAGGGTTTTTGGATGATAATTTTGAATACGTCAAGCTATTAAAAAATATTCTAAAAAGATATATATATATATATATATATATATATATATATATATATGTGTGCGTGTGTGTGTGTGTGTGTGTGTGTGTGGATAAAAGAGTAAATGTAAATTTAAATAACTGCATCGATTGACTGCGGAATCGATTCGTGAGTCGATTCCGCGTCTCTTAGCAACCGGGATTGTTTGCAGGTCTAGCTCGACGTTCGGACCCGAGGCAGATCCGCAAATAATCCGGTTAAAATAAAACTCATTCTTGTTCTTTTAAAAGTTGGTGAAAGTCATAATCAGGCGCAGGTGACCAACATGAAACGAGTGGAGCTTGTATCTGATCGAGTCGCAGCCGCTCGTCTGGAAACCAGGAGGAACCGGGAGCTGCAGAGACAGGAGCGCATTTTCAACTCCAAAGTCCGGACTATAGGAGTGAGTACGAGCTCAGAAATTCATCTCTTCTCTATTAAGTCCAATCTGACATGCTCGTTCTAAAGTAGTCATCTGTTTCCGTAGATCGATAAAGAAGCTGTTGAGCATCAGGTGCAGGAGAAAAGATCTCGACAAGAATCAGAATCCAGAGCACTCAGGGAATATGGTGAGGAACACTCCATTAATCCTGAAAAACCTTCAGTATTATTACTCTGAATATAACGTCATCATGGTGTCAGTTCGATACTCGCCTTCTCTTTCCCCCTAAGAAAGTTGAGCTTGTGTGTCCCTATGACGTCAATCGTGGATTTTTTTTTTTTTTTTTTTAGATACAATTAATTATGGGCAAAAGTCATCTGACTTTTTCCAGAAATACGTGGTTCTTCCTTCCAACATTGTTCAAGGTGCACGATTGTAGAGGATGTCTTCTGGTTCCAGCATGACAATGCCCCTGTGCACAAAGCCAGATCCATGAAGATATGCTTCGCATATGTTGGAGTGGAAGATCTGCTATAGAGCTCAAACCCTAAACACTTTTTGGGATGAATTGGAATGCTAAAACTATAATAAATGGACAATCGGTGCCTCCCCCAGATGAGGATGGGTTCTATTTTTAGTCTGGTTCCTCTCAAGGTTCCTTCCTCATACCATTGCTTGCCGCTGTTGCCACTGGCTCGCTCATTAGGGATAAACTTATGGTTATTAAAAAAGTCAGTTCTCAAAGTTGATGTTATTGGGAAAGACTAAGAATCTGAGCCACTTTGACAATTGACGACTGAGAAAGAGCATTCTCAAAATAGCAGGTCATTTGGAGTTGTGACCTTCTGGTCAGAAGGCTAACATCCTAACCTCTGAGCCACCACCTCCCAAAAAGTGGTTTGAAGATGGACAGTCAGTGAACCAGTGAGTAGGGTACATGTGGATCATTTATGTGTGTGGAGTGAAGACTCTTATTCACCCATACTGGCCCAGATGATTGTTTCCTGTTTGGGACGCATTTGTGGTGACACCATGACTGTTTGACACACAACTTTGCACTTTTATAACTGTTTGTGGACAGCAGTTACATTGTCATATGATGGGAGATGATCAATCAAAAGGACATTTAATGAAGATTAAACATTGGTCTAAAAATTCGTTTCAGTCATTCAGAGTCTCAGTAACATCAGTACACATGGATATGTTTATCAACTTTTTTCCATTCTCCCAGCCGACGAACTCATGCGCACCGACCGAACCGCTTGTCTCCTGGAGAGCAGGCAAAAGCAGGATGAACGTCTTCTAGCGGAGACCACCTTGAACTTCCGCCAGCAGTTCCAGCAGCCCAGCAGCAGGCGCGAGTTCGATCTGAATGACCCTAACGTGCTGAAGAAGCAGGAAGGTGTGAGCATTTTGCCCGGGTTGGCAGGCGAGGACCCGGACAGTGCGGACAGGAAACGGAGACAGCGGGAGCAGCTGAGAGATTGGAGCTTACAGCAGCAGAAGGAGCTGGACCGTGCGAAGGAGCTGCAAAGCCTGCAAGGTAAGTGTGCTTCATCAGATCTTAGTTAGTAGCTTCCTTGTGTCTCAAAAGTTGCGTCTTCTTCATCTAGAACTTGATGAATGCCACCTTTAGGAAAGGTCTATTGGATAAGGTTCTGAGATGATTCTTTTCTTCTCAGATCAGAAATAAGATTCAGATCATGGAGTCACTTGTGCACATCAAAAAATAATGATGTGAACCTTAAATTTCTATTAAAGGTTTTTTGTCTTGAATTGATGAAATGTGCAAACGAATGGCGAGTGAACGGCATTAGATCAACCAATGATCAACTAGTTCTCTAAAACAGGTCAAAGGTGAATCTTGTGAACCTTCAATTGGTGACAGACTAGATCTGAGAGAATTTTCCGTGATTCTCATACATCTGAAACTAGTTCATTCCCCATCAAAGGAACAAAAGGTCCAAAATATTGAGAGCGATCAACCCTTTTAATGAACTAAGAGTGTGTTTCTGTTCAACAGCTCAGCGGTACAATCAAAGTAGAATAACCCTGGATAACCGAGCCATCGACCTGCAGAAGATGGAGGAAGAGCACAAAAGAGCCACCAACATTATCATCAAGAACTTTAATCGAGCTCTGGTGAGTCAAAAGAGCTCAGCTCAAGCTCGGTGCCTTGTCTCAGCTCATTTTCTCGTGCTCAGAGAAATGATGATCAGACACTGTGGGCCTTTTGGAATCGTGTCCTGATATGCGCTGATATGTTCTCTGAAGAGTTTTGTGCACGTTTCCTTCACGTTTCAGGCACTGGACTCGCGAGAGCAGAGAGAAATGGACCGTCATCAGGAAGAGGAGAGCAACTGTGCTGATATCCTGAACCAGCTGCAGGGGGAGCTGCTAAGCGAGAGCACCAGAACAGGAAGAGACAGCTTCAAGGGTATGACACCCGAGCAGGTCCAAGAATTCATCAATTTTCAGAGACAGCAAGCTGAGGAGAAGAAGGTAAACGCAACACATACCTGATCGACGTATTTTTTTTAATTTACAAATGGTTAATTGGTCTTCATGGGACTTCACGTAGTGAGGAGACGATTAATTAAGAATTTTAACAAGTCGTTAGTATACTAGAGGCGAATCATTAAAAGCCACGTGCTGGTTGCTTTTACGCGCGAGACTGCACGCTGCACGGAGAGCGCTATATTACATTTATTATTTATTAATTTATATTAATATATATCAATTTATTAATTATATAATTACACTTATTGACGAATATATTTATTTCCTTTAGCACATTTTCATAATTCAGTACTGTTGTTTTGTTTTTGTTTTTTTGTGCTATTTTACATGGAGTGTAATGTTGTTTTTTATTCGGTATCAATTTTAAAATCGGTTGATTAATTAGTTATCAGTAAAATCCACTATCGGTCGATCTCTAGTTATTAACAGCCTAATTATTTGTTAGATTCACTGACCAACCATATGCACAAGTAATTATTTGGATTTTAATAGCAATGAATATGAAAAACCTCATTATGGTTGTAATAACTCTCTTTTAATATGATTTATATCTTTATATATCTCTTGAAAAGTGATGCTGATTTTTCTGTACGGTGCAGAACAAAATGATAAACTAGTCTAGGATTAGAAGTCAAAATCTCCACAATAATACCGGTAGTCACTTCGGAGTGTGTAATTTATTGTTACAGACCGGACCCCCCATTAATGAAAGGAAAAATTATGTGGCCTTACAGAAAATATTTTGGGGACCCCCTTATAGTGAGGGTCATGGTCACACTGATTAGTTAAATGTGCAGTATGTGAAGGGCAGGGTTTTGGCAGAATGTATTAATTGTGTGTGTGTGTGTGTGTGTGTGTGTGTGTGTGTGTGTGTAGCATGTTTGCATGGAGCAAAAGCAGAAGCAGTTGCAGGAGGACCACCTGAATGCTGCTTTGGCTCGGGCTGCACTGCTACGGGAGAGACAGCAGGCAAGACTTTACAAGGAGCTGCGCAGCGCTGTGGATAAAAACAACATGCAGCTGGCCCAGGCTCAGAATGAACAGTCAGTAGCACACACACACACACACACACACACACAGTAGACTGCATACTGTACACTGTATGGCTATACAGTAACACCCCCCCCCCACACACACACACACACACACACACACACACACACACAATCTTCACAAACTAAATGATTTAGTTACAATATATTGCAGAAGAATTCAATCCCCATCAAATTCGTTCATGTGCCATGAGAAGTCGCATGTTTACTACGTGTCATTGTTACCCGAACACTAATTTAGAGATTGGTTGAGTAGCACCATGGTAAAGATTTGGTTGTGAACTTTTCCCTCTCAGTCCAAAACTAATACATTTGATAAAAATCATATGAATCACCAAATCTCACAGGACAAGACGCCTCCTGTAAATCCTGTTGCGTGAAAGCTCTGACCCCTGCATTAGGATCCAGAAGTCATATTTATCAAAGCATGTGAAGAGCAAGGTCTAGATCAGAGCGTAACGATAGCCCATATACGGAACTTGACATCATCATCATTGCTCCACAGTGGCCATTCATCAATGCGACACATATTAGACTGCCCTTCGGGTGAACAACCACCTTTATTCGCATTACGAAACTGCCATATATAGTAAACCACTTCCCAAATGAAAAGGCAGAGAATTGTTCTAGATGCGCTTTATATAGGTAAACGTCACATTTGCTTAGCGTTATGCAAGATCATGGTTAGTTCCCCCTCCCCCTCTTAATAAAAGAGGGGTAAATACAAGAATAAATACACTTTATACACTGATATACTGCATACCCCATTTTTTGGACCTCTGAGAACTGACAATAATTGCAAAGCAGCTTCTCACAGAGTTCATCTGTAGTTACACTTTTCTACCACTAGAGGCATCTCCAAACTCATGGTCATATTGTTGATTAATCATTGATGATGATAACACAGCCTGATTGATGATTAATGGTTTGTGGATAACCCCTGGACACATCTGTTTGGAACTTTCCCCAAAAGCACTAACTGTACCTATAATATGCGTGTATATATAATTTGCAAGACGTTAAAAAGCTGTGTTCTGTCTTCATCACAGGAGGAAGAATGAGGTTTACACCAATATCCCTGATGAGAGCTTCTTCTCCCAGTTCAATAAGTGCAGCAGATGAAAGGTTCATTACCTACAATTAGCACCAATGATGAACAAATAAAATGATGTCAAAAAAATTTGTGACTAGGTTTGGTGATTTGAACACTGACTGAACACTGGTTTTGAATTGATTTGTGATGTTTGTGTGTTGAGAGAAAATTAAATAATACCAGCACATGAGTTGTAATGATAGAGAGACAGGCAAAAGTTCACCAAGCAGGGCTTTCTTTCTTTTTATTTTTTTTCCTTGTTTACCCTGACACTTTTCTTTCCAGTTCGAATGCACTCGCCGGCCGGCACGTCTTTCTCGTCCACTTGGTGGCGCTCTCTACCCTGGGCTGGCGTCTAGATCCTCTTTATTGGCGTCGCCGGACTGAACCAAAGCGCACTGATTAGTCTCATCAGCTTCAGGTGTTTCTTTCCACTCGTTCTTCCCTGCTTCACCCTCCACTCGCTCACATCTGGAACAGTATAATTTACAGCAGCCATATCGAGCAGGAAATCAGAATAAATGATTATTATGACCATCTACAGGATCTCATCTGTTCGGACCAGCCTTCGCTTCTCACAAGCATCAGTAAGCCTCATGACCCTGTCGCCGGTTCACCACTGTTTCTTCTTTGGAGCACTTTTAATAGACACTGATGACTGCAGTCCCCTTCCCGTGGGCTCACCACCTGCAGGAGGGACCATAAGGGACGGTGCTGTGAGGATTGGGCAGCAGTCGAAGGCGGGGGCCTGCTTAGACTGCTACCCCCGCGACCCGAATTACGGGTAAGCGGGAGAAAATGAATGAATAAATGAATGAATGACTGCAGACAAGGAACATCCCACAGCTGTAGTTTTGGAGATGCTTTGACCCAGACGTCTAGACATCACAATTTGTCAAAAATGCTCAAATCCTTACGCTCGCCCTATTTTTCCTGCTTCTAACATCAACTTTGAGGATAAAATTCACTCGATGCCTAATAAATAAATCCACCCACTAACAGGTGCCATGATGAAGATCATCAGTGTTCTTCACTTCACTGCTCATAAGGTTATAATGTCATTGTTATGCCTGGTCGGTGGACATCATGTAATAGACAGCCGTGCATTTAAGCCCAAGACCAGGTCTGATGATGAGGCTGCATTATAGAATAATGAATTAAGTTTTTGGGCTTGTATGAATGAAAATACAAGAGGAACAAGACCAGATTTGAAACCCCTTCAGCTGTAGTAACAGATTTGGGGATTTAAACAGATATCAGTATCTTCTTAAACGTCTTTTTAGTTCAGGTTTTCAATAACACAATCCAAAGATTTTTGTCTTAAACTGTTGAGTCTAAGGGCAGATGTTGCAGCTCTTATAATCTTTAAAACTTGTTTAATTGCTCGCTCCATGGCTGAAGTGTTGGATTTTGATTTTTGAAGGTCAGGGGGTTCAAATCCCCCCCAAGTATGGGTCCTCACTTGTGTA
>NC_139587.1:26101666-26124166 GCF_946808225.1 Silurus aristotelis | reverse complement strand
TCTAAGGAGTGGAGAATGCGTCCAAAAACAGATCCGATTTTAGATCGAAAAACGAAAACATCAGAAATGCGTTAGTTTTCGTTTTCCGATTGCTTTTTTTTCCTGACCAGCTTCCGTCCTTTTTGCTCTGTTTATAAGCCAAAATGTCTTGAGACCTGGCAACCCTGCACAACACCGTAAATCAGCTCACATTTTTATTGCACAGCTTTCATTTTCCTATCCAAAAGAGCGGTTAAAACCAATACAGGGTTCCTACACATTATTCCATTTCAAAATTCCACACTCAAATATGTGTAATAACCATATTTAAAATCTGAAATACTGATTTTAAATTACAACGTGCGTTACGTTACAATCTCTGATGCAGAGTCAGAAACGCTGACGTATGCTATTATATTAACAAATAATTGGTGGAAGGTTGTAGCTACTGCAACTCATACAAACTCCACACCAACTCACGATCGATGCACAGATTTTCATTAAAACTGCAAATCTAAAACAGTGCAATGTGAATTATTTAGAAATGTCATTTTTAACCTGGAAACCTTTTACAGAAACAGAAGGATTTTTGTGCAATTCACCAAGACCATTAACAAAAACAACTTTTGGCCACGTCCACATTAATGTATTTTTCGGTCTATAAGCTTTTTCCCCCACGTCTTGAACCCCCACGTCTTGAACTCCACGGCTTAAACAATGAAGCGGCTAATTTATGTGTTTTTCCCGGTTTCACAATCTTCAAGCCAAAAAACTGAGCCCCATAACATTAGACCAATGAAATTTCAGAACGGGTTCCGGTGAACCAATGAAATTCTTTATCAAATCAGATGCGCTCCCACTGAATCGGGCCGCACCACATCATAAATATGGATGATGTTCCTCTGACGTTTGACCTGCCGCTCACTCGGACTGTCTACAGGAAATGCGAATCATTCGTCACGCTGAAAACAACCGGGCATGAAAACACACACTTCACCTGTGTTCTGAGCTGCACGGCATCGGGAGAAAAGATTCACCGGTGGTGATTTTTAAACGCACGACGATGCCAAAAGATAAACTCCCGAGAGAAATAGTTGTGAAAGGAAGGAGGAAGACAGTGAACAATGACTTTCTTGGTAGGCTACTGTTTAGATACAAGCCGTGTAACAGACACTGTCTTTCATTAAAGCCTGTGTAAAGTTCCTTAGTTTCAGTGTGAACACCTGCGGCTTATAGACAGGTGCGGCTTATTTATGTTCAAAATAAAAATCTTTGTCAAATTCAGTGGGTGCGGCTTATATTTGAGTGCGCTTAATAGTCCGGAAATTACGGTACGTATTTTTCTCTCCGTTTTGGCCTTCCGTCTACACCGAGACGCCGTTTTCAGTCGACGAAAACGTAGGTTTTTTGAAAAACGCTCCTCGAAGAGGAGACTTTCGGGAAACGACGCATTTGAATTCGTTGCTGCGACGTTTGAAGTAAATAAACGGCTGGCGGAAACGACGCAGGTTGATGTGTGTTACGTTTTGTTCGAGCGCGGTGCGGGAACGCAATCGTTTCCAGACGTGCGGATGAGCAATGTTTGGGAAAGTAAATAAAATTTAAAAAAAATTAAAAAAGCGTGATCGCGCCGCGTTTTTAGACGTAAGCGTTTTCGAATGTATCCGAATTTATTTTCTTTTTTTATATTTCAGAAAACCGAATAGGGCAATATTATGGAAACAGAAATATTTTGCAATACTGTGTTCTTTTTCATACTTTTAGTACATGCGTAAAACCCCTGCTAATAACGCTTAGTTATTACGTTTTGATTCTTACGCGTTCATGATATTTGGATATTTGAATCCATTGAAATGTATAGTATTTACTTTGTATTTTGTATATCAGTTCATCCCTTCATTGTGTTATACTCACCAAGTCAAAGCCTGCCATGACTTCTGGAAACTTCTTGTGCAGCCTCATGGCCTCGTCGACCACCTGTACAGCTTGGGTTGAATTTAAGCCTCTTACACACACACACACACACACACACACACACACACACACACACACACACACACACATAATAAACCAATTTTTGCCACTCCAATACCCTTACATACCCATAAAAACACTTGACTCGTTATTAAAGACCAACCTGTGGACGGTGAAAATGATTCGAGCTCCAAAGAAGCCTGGATGGTGAGCCTTGAAGCGTTTGATCACCTCCGAACAAGCAGCCAAGCTCCATTCCCTAGTGTTCGTTCTGCCGTCCAGCTCGTACGTCTTAAAGATGAGCGAAATCAAACGAAATTCATGACGTTCTTCTTTCACAATGCGACAAAAGAGAAGAACAAAGCCACATACCGACGGCAGAAGAGCTCGGATCTCCACGTACATGATGTTGTCCTCGTAGAACTGTGCGAGACCTTTGTAAAGGTATTCCTTGAAGACCGGAGCGTACGTGACGAGCCCGTAGGCCACCAAGAAGGTTTGTTCGAACCTCTTCCAGACGACGTCCTGGTTGGGGTACTCGCTGTCTGGGTCCTCAGTAACCAGCGTGAGGTTTCGAATGAAGCTGCAAATGCAAGAGCAGATTTGTTTAGTTTTTTTCGTGTCAACAACCTTTAATTTTTAGTGTTTTTTTATTCTTCACCTGTTATCCAGCTCGGTGGAGTTGAGTTTCTCCCTCAAGGTTTTGAGTAATGCCCATGTGGAGCAGTGAGGCAGCACTTTGGGCTGCACAGACGAGAAGACAAAGCGAACAGAGTCCTCGTCGTTGAAGCACACGTAACAGTTCTCCCTGTAGGTCACGTTCTTCACCAGCCACTCCACTTCCACCATGGCAAAGTCATGCACGTGTAGAGCTGCACCTGAGACAGACAAAAGGGAACTTCTCAAACACACAAAAGATAAGTTTTTTTGTTCTAGAATTCTTATATGCTGTAAAGCTTTAAAAAGCGCTATAGTAGAAAAGTAGCTGATAGGAAGAAGGTACCGTTTGCCCTCTGCCACATACCTGAGCTTATAAACACACACGATTGGCTAATGTCCCCTCAATAGATGGACAAAAAAAAATTGTGGACATCTGAGCACCTCTTTTTTGAACATCCCATTCCACATTTTGTCCCCATTTGCTCTTAAAATAACCTCCACTCTCCTGGGAAGATGTTTCACTGGAATTTCTGAAGATTAGTTTGCGACTCATTCAGCTACAAGTGTTAGGAAAGTCAGGTAATGATGTAGGAGACCTGAGATCATCATCCCAAAGATGTTCAATAGAATTACAGCTCTATAGCAAGAGAGCTCTTTCTAATCTTTTTTTTTCTGAAGACACTACAGGAACTTCAAAAATGAATCCTGATGCCTAAATAAAAAATTCGAGTAGAAATAAACATTAGCGCACCCTTGGGCATCTTCCGTAGAAAGCTGTAGACTTGACTGGCATCGATCAGTGGCTTGGCTTTAAAGAAGTGCATGGCAGGTGGGAAGTCCGGCGCTGCCATTTCCTTCTCCTTCATCTGCTGCAGCTTTTTATCCACCAGCTTTTCTTTCTCGTTCAGCACCACGCCTCCGCCGGTCGCTCGGCTCGCCTCCATCCTTATCAGAGCCTGGCGTTGGTGTGGGTCAGGTCTCGAGCTGCAACGTGGCGTGAAGCTCAGCAACCACAGCAAGCATGTCAAAACCAGCGAGGTCGTCCTACACGGCACATGCATGACTCACAGTGAGGAACCCTGCTGAGATACACATGGGTTAGAAAAGGGAGATTAGTGGGTAAAAAGTTGGTCTTCTGTTCAGAAGGTCATGAGTTTCAATCCCAGCACCATAGTGCCACTGCCATGGTTTAGTTCTATAAATCAGATACACACTTTTTTAAACGAACCACATACTTTAACAGATCATACACACAGAAACACACACGAACGCAAACCAGAAATGAAACATACCACCTGCTTGCACTTCTCTTTCTAATATTGAGTTTCTGTCACATTGCTGCTGATTTTACCCCCAAACTGTACATTCACCTCCACCCGCAGGCTGCACTGATGGAAAATCTCACAGCTGGGTTTCTGTCGTTACCTTTCTAAACAGAAATCTTTACTTTTTTCCCTCACTGCATCTTCACACAACTCCTCTTCAGATTTAGCGAATATCTGTGAGTGTTTGAGCTTCAGAACGTCTTAAAGAATATTAAAAGGCACTGGATGTACCATAGAACACTGTCAAAGTGGAGAAAATGTGGCACCACAGAGGTGTTACAAAGATCAAGACGCCCATCTAAAGTTGATACGATGATGAGAGAAAACGTATCAACCGTGAACACTGAAGGAACAACAGCGAGTTCTTGCAGGTACTGTTCACTCCTAACATGTGACTACCATACCCTGTATTCTACACCAGTCTGGTCGTAGGATGGAAAGACAGAAGACGTTTTTTTTTTTTTTTTTTACGAAGGAGAATATGCAAACCCTCCTGAATGATGCCAAACTATTCATTCTGTCACACCAAACCATGTGGGAAAAAGTGTTACGGTCTGTAGTATTGACTACAGTGTAATGTAGTAGTGTTGTAGCTACTGACTCTGCACTCACCCTTTCCTCTCCCCTTTAAACTGATCTTGTAAAGCACATTAAGAAGGCAAGTAATGTCACTAATGAACTCATGACAAATCACACCTATGAACTAAAAACCATTCCAGATGACTGTCTCATGAACCTGATGACAGAACGCCATGAGTGTGCCAAGCTTTCATCAAAACTTCATGTATCTAGTAGGAACAATCTAAAATCTGAAACATATTATGGGTTTTTGTTTACTACGTTCTTCAGTATAAATGACAATCACACTGGGACACTTTAATCTGTCCTCTGTCAATATACATATATATATATATACTATTTTACTAGTATGTATACATCTATTATATTATTCTTAACCTAATGTTCATACTTTATAGATATACTTATCTTTTTTATCAACTTTATATTTTATTTTTACCTCTTTTACTTAATTTTATTGTTATATTCTCTTTCTATGTTCACGTTTTACACGTTGTACAGTCGTTAAAAATCATTTCACTACATGTTGTACTCTGTATCAATGTGTATGTGACCAATATCATTTGAATTTAAATGTACAATAGAAACCATTTGCTGTAAATAAAAACAAAGCAAAAAAAAAAAAAACATCAACAACAATAACAGAAGCAGCTGCTGCCAGTGGCAGTTTTTAATGTGTTTTGGAAGCAAACAGCTGGATATGATCACGTGAGCAGGTCGAGAAAAACAATATAAGGTATAAAATCTTACTATTCATTAGAGTCTTACCTTTAGGAAATTACAGCTGAAGGTCCGGATTATTGTCTGTAATATTGAGGATTAAATCGTAAACAAACAACCGACTGCTGAAACCACACTGTCAGTTAGCCCTGTTGTGGTTGCCAGATTGTGACTTTTATATCTTTTTGTATGGATTAGAATGCACCTAATTCTTGCTAATACTGTAAAGACTTATAAATGAGTTTAGGCTATATTTAATTTCTGAAGGCTATACTATATTTTATATTCACCACATATTGTGTTTAAAGTTACAAACTTTAAACCCAAATTGTTTTTCGCTTGTTTTTTTGTTGGTTTTTTTGTGGTGGAAGTCAGTCTTGGTTATACATATACATCTTAAGTTCCTGGACACGGGATTTAATGTGTACATTTTTTTTTTTTAAAAACAGGTAAATTACCATAAAAACCCATTTCCCAGGTCGAAATAATAATAATAAAACAAAAATCACGTTTTAAGGAGTTATTGATAATATGGCAACCCCATGCCTAATCGACTCTATTTATTCTCGTTGAACTGTACGTCATTTCCCGGAAATCTTTGATTTTGTGGCACTGTAGATTTTTTTTTATGTTTTTGGCTGTATTTTGATTTTATATATATATATATATATATATATATATATATATATATATATATATATATATATATATATATATATATATATATATATATATATATAAATAAAAATATAGTATAAGTATATTAGTATGATATAGTAAAGTTAAGATGAAGGAAATGACTCAAACATGTAATTCATTTACATATATTAATTAAAAACCTACCAAAACACAAAATAGATTTACAAAACCTAAAAACAAATCCTATAAACCTCTTTTACAATCAACAAACAAAAACAAATCGTTTAAATTTGTTCATTTTAATGTACGTTGTTTTGGCACATCTTTCGGCCCATACACACTTTAGCTTGAAATAAAACCATAAAATCCCTCAAAAGCCTCATTTTTATATCAATACGTGAATGTATTTTACATATTTGCACAAAACAAAAACATTTCCAAGAGTCATCGCTTATAGTTTTTAGTAATGAAATGATATTATTCGTACTTTAGTCACAAACTTTGCAAGAGGTTACATCATTCAGACATCCTAACGATCCTGAAGAATAAAACGTCTCTCTGGTTTTTTTCTTTATTTTGAAACATATTTTGATATTGGCTTTATAAGACATCGCTTTATTAAAGTGCAATAATTTTACCCAAATTGTATTATTAAAACTAAATGACTCACGTGAAATCGGAATTTCCTGAAGAGAAAGTGAAAGGAGATCGGTGCGAAAATCGTCAACGGATACCATCTGTTGTCTGTGTAAAGAGGAAGACGGGATTCTTCTCAGGAAGAAGAGCATTTCGATATGTCACACGTCCATGTTTAGTGCTATTTTGTAAAAAGGGCAGGGCCAGTGACGCCACCTCACGTCATTACCCAGCAATTACTAACTTGATAACTCTTCTCACTGTGCTGGGTATTTTGTCACTTCTCTGTGTTGCTGGAGTTTTGAAATATGCCATATTTTGTTGGTTTACGTCAAAGTGACGACTCGTGTTGTCAATATGGTACACGGATGGCAAATGTCGACTGTGCCGAGCGTTCGATACGTCACACGTCCACGTTTGTGACTTCAATATGGTATTCACCCGGATTCTTTTTTGTATTAATTTGTATTGACCCCCACTCTCTCACACACACACACACACACACACACACACACACACACACACACACACACACTGGTGGACAGTAATGCAGTAAATGTTTTTTTTTTTACGTATCCGTACTTTACTGAAGTGTTTCCATTTGGGGAGACTTTTACTGTACCATACCATACCATACCATCTTCTCCCGCTTATCCGAGACCGGGTCGCGGGGGCAGCAGTGTAAGCAGATATGCCCAGACTTCCCTCTCCCTAGACACTTCTTCCAGCTCTTCCGGAGGGACACCGAGGGGTTCCCAGGCCAGCCGGGAGACATAGTCTCTCCAGCGTGTCCTAGGTCTTCCCCGGGGTCTCCTCCCAGTGGGACGCGCCCGGAACACCTTCCCAGGAAGGCGTCCAGGAGGCATCCGGAACA
Organism: Silurus aristotelis; assembly: GCF_946808225.1. NCBI lineage: Eukaryota > Metazoa > Chordata > Actinopteri > Siluriformes > Siluridae > Silurus > Silurus aristotelis. The sequence goes on along the minus strand of NC_139587.1, from coordinate 26,116,780 downwards.
GATGCCCGAGCCACCTCAGCTGACCCCTCTCGATGTGGAGGAGCAGCGGCTCTACTCTGAGCTCCTCCCGAGTGACCGAGCTTCTCACCTTATCTCTAAGAGATCGCCCAGCCACCCTGCGGAGAAAGCTCATTTCGGCCGCCTGTATCCGGGATCTTGTCCTTTCGGTCATGACCCAGAGCTCATGACCATAGGTAAAAGTAGGAACGTAGATTGACCGGTAAATCGAGAGTTTCGCCTTGCGGCTCAGCTCTTTCTTCACCACGACAAACCGGTACATCGACCGCATTACTGCAGAAGCTGCACCGATCCGTCTGTCAATCTCCCGTTCCACCCTTCCCTCACTCGTGAACAAAACCCCAAGATACTTAAACTCCTCCACTTGCGGCAGGAACTCTCCAGCAACCTGACGTGGGCAAGCCACCCTTTTCCGACTGAGGACCATGGCCTCAGATTTGGAGGTGCCGATTCTCATCCCAGCCGCTTCACACTCGGCTGCAAACCGTCCCAGTGCGTGCTGAAGGTCCTGGTCTGATGAAGCCAACACGACAACATCATCTGCAAAGAGCAGAGACGAAATCGTGTTGTCATCAAATGGGGATGTCTTTTACTGTAATGTCACTAAATTTGAAGTCAAATATTCCTTTTTACTGATTAAGATAAAAACTAAACTGGTCAATCAAGCAGCCAGCCACCAAACAGGGTCGAGCGTGCGAATATCATAACAATTACAACCAAACTGCTCTAATTGGACGGTAGTTAAACTCACACTTATTGATTTGGTTCCCTTTAATTGAGGGTGTCATAAAGGTTTTCGGTAATTGTACTGAAAAGATCCTGAACTGAGGTCAGTATGGAGAATCTCCAGTGCAGCTTAAAAGATGTATATTATTAAGAATATAGATGTTGTATGTATCTTATGGATACAATTATCCAATGAGTTGTTTGGTTCTTGGTTCTGAGAGTTTGATAAATTGTGCACAATGACGTGTATTTTATTGTGCAATAAGGCATTTAGGGTGATATTTATATATGAAATGGAGCTCAGAAATGTATCTAAATTTATGGACTGCTCTGAGAAAATGTTTTACTCATCCAGTGACTGTAGCTGAAGCAGAGACGAGCTTTTCAGAGCTGAAACTCATCAACGGGGGAGACGTTGGGACATGGCGTGATTCACCCAGTGCTTCATTCGAGCTAAAACCGCCATTGTCGGATGGTGGAATCTATTTATCACCAACATACAGTTCAGCATCAGTTCAACATTAAGAAGAACATTTAGAGAGGAATAAATGATGTAGAAACTCCAGACTCGAACTCACACAACACACGTTACCTCGTTTACATAATTTGTCTGAAAGTAGTTGAAAAGAAGTTTTGGGTTCATTTTAATTGTAATAGAAATTAATCAGTGTTTGAGTCATTAATATCATTATATTAATAGATCAGTGTGCCGAGAGTCACATTCGAGTCTTTTCACATAAACTGAGGTGATTACAAGAGTCTTGTGATAAAAATGATAATAGGAACATTATAGTTATAATAAATTATAGTACTTTGGATACTTAAGTACATTTAAAGGCAAAATTATTTGTACTTTTACTGAAGTGAAAGTTTAAAGGGACACTTTTACTGTTACTGAAGTCGTATTTTATCTACTGTATCTCTACTTTTACTCAAGTACATGCTTTGTGTACTTTGTCCACTACTGCTCACACACACACACACACACACACACACACACACACGATGGAGATCCCAAATAACAGCAAAATGTATTTTTTTAGTTTTTTGTTTTTATTCTAAGAAATGTACAGAGTATAGAAAACACTTCGGTCCATTTCCAAAAAAATAAGAACCTGTAAACTTCACATCAAAATATAACATACAAAAGTCGTTCTGATGCCGTTGTGCTACTGAGGTATCAACAACTGTTTTAAAAAAAAAAAAAAAAAAAAAAAAAAGATTAAAGAGAAATCACACGTATAAAAACGAGGCCAAAATAATGTACAAAATGTAAAAGAGCAAATAAATATGATTTATATTTAATCTAGATGTTTCACTAGTGTAGACAGAAATACAGACAGCAAAGATGCTCAGGAATCAGTAGGTGTGTATCAGTCCCTAACTCACACTTTACAAAAAAAAAAAAACCTGTACAGGGGGAAATAAAATAATTCACATCCTCACAGTCCATAAAAACTATTTGGGGTTTCATATAATGGGAGATCAGAGAGCAGACAAACAGAGCAGAACTAATACTAAAATATATTCTATCTATCTATTTTATATATATATATATATATATATATATATATATATATATATATATATATATATATATATATATATATATATATATTTATATATAAAAAGCAATGCAGACTTCAGGTCAGCTTCAGGTCGCTAGTGATTTCTCCTGCTCCTATTATTTTTTCCCCACACGTGCAACTGAAAAGAGAAATAAAACATCACCTGCACACACCCTCCATGCCATAAGCAGCTGGAAATCAGTTTATGGACAAAAAATTAAAAAGTAAGAGACAAAACTAAAAAAAAAAAATAAAATAAATAAATAAAATAAAAAAACGCTGAGATTTTCCAGGAAGTTTTGAATAGATGTTAAAACCTGGTGTGGTCCTGACGTTGTTATAATAAATTAAGGCTTATTTAGTCACAGGTCTAGCTGTGTGTGTGTGTGTGTGTGTGTGTGTGTGTGTGTGTGTGTGTGTGTTGGCGTATATTATATATATATATTTATATATTATATATATATAGTTTGTTTGTTGGCAATGCAATAATGAAGAAAGTGTGTATTGTTTTGTGTTTGTGTGTGTGGGGGTGTGTGTGGTGCCAGACTCCAGCGCCATGAGGTAGATAGTTGTTTGGATATCAGCACAGATCCAGCAGTCAATTGTACATACTACAGCTAAAAATTAATAAAAAGTGGGGCTAAGTAACACACACACACACACACACACACACACACACACACACACACACACACACACACACACACACACACACACACACACACACACACACACACACACACACACACACACACACACACACACACACACACACACACACTCCATGAAATCCTGAAAATGTCAATGTAAAGAATATCCCAACGTATCCTTCCAGTCTGCTCTGTTGGTGGGTAAAGAAGGAAAAGAAAAGAAAAGAAAAGAAAATCACAGCTTTCAGGTTCTTTCCGTTTCACACAAAAGGCTGCAGAAGGAGACGTTTAATAAAATAAATGTCATCGAATATAGAAATCAAGTTGAAAAACAAAACAAAAAAAGAATCACTGTCTTTACATCAGCTGAGGTGCAGTAATCATCACAGTTCCAGTCGTAGTCCCATTTTCGTCAATTCCCCTTTGAAAAGTTGATTCGTTTATACCCGTATTAAAAGCGCGACACCCTGAGGACGAATAGAGTGAAAGAGGAAGCACCAAAATATAATAAAAAACAAAACAAAAAAAACCCTAACATTTCTGATTTAAAGTGATCTAAGAATGTCTCGTACTTTCACAGTTGTAAAGATCGATGCTGTTTTCCGACACAAACTGTAAGGATTATATACATGAAAAAAGGAAGAGTGGGACAGTTTAAATGTCTCCCCCTGTTGGCTGGGTGGGATATATAAACTAGCATACAAGGGGGGAAAAAAACCAAACAAACTCTTATTGATATACACAGTAGCACACGTCTACATCCAAGGCCACTAAATTCCAGTAATAACGACTATCTCTAGTGCATAAAAGAGGTGCGACGAAGCGCTCTGAGTCTGAACACATTCTATAAGCCGAGACAGGGTTTAAAGATTGCGAGAGCCTACGTTCACATCAGCATCTACTTTTCGATTGGTTTCGATTTAGACACACCCACTTTTGTTGCAAATTTGTTTACGTTTGTATTTGCTTTTTATGTTAGATGTTCGCTTGCAGTTTTGGGAATTGGGTGTATTAGTTGTGTATACAACGATGCATGTATCCGATATGCATTTGAAAGGAAACTGAAGAAACGGACCATGTGACCAGTCTGATGAATCATTTTGATTTGTCAATTTACCGCACCGATTTCGAATGCGGCCGTCGTATGAACTTGCAGAACTAACGAACGATCGCTTGCTAGTGTGAACGTGAGCTAACATATTGCAGGATAAAGTGGAAAAAAGTCTGAATGAGGACAGTCAGCTGATCCACTCGCCATACTGGGCTTTTACATTAGCGTCAGTCCACACACACACACACACACACACACACACACACACACACACACACACACACACACACACACACACACACACACACACACACACACACACACACACACACACACACACACACACACACACACACACACACACACACACACACACACACACACACACACACGACATTCAACGATGATGCAAACGCAAAGGCAGCGGTTTCCAGTGTGTCCGTAAGTAAAATGGAGACGCGTCCAAGTACCTCCCCCCCCAAGCACCTGAGTTTAACTTTGGAAAGGAACAAATCCGCACGAATCCGCAAACCCTCCTTTGATGTCCTTCCTTTTTCGCTGTGCATGCAGAGGATACTGTGAACTGGACTTCCTACCGGGTTGGAGGGTCAGTACTCGCCACCAAAGTGCAGAAGCTCTCAGATGTCGAAAGCATATATACATTGAGGGCAAGCGGCGGTCCTGACAACGTCTCTGCACTGATGAGCGTCAGAAAAGTCTGGCGGTCCCCGTAGCGCTCATCTTTACGCAGTCCAGAGGAAGATTTACATTTCGAACAAGTAAAAAAAAAAACACACCAAAGAAACACATGCGCCTTTTCGTTGACGTGTGAGTTTTCCGTTTTGTGATTGTTTTGTCCGTTTTTGTCCTTCACCTGCATGCATACGGAAAAGTGAAAAACGATTTAAAACGTGTTGCGACAAACATTGTACACTATATTGCCAAAAGTTTGTGGACACCTCTGTCATTACTACGGTATGTGCTTTTTGAACATCGCAATCCACATTTAGTCCCAATTTGCTTCTATAATTCTCTCCACTCTTATGAAAAGATGTTCTACTAGATTGTGCTTGTGGACATTTGTGTTTATTAGCCACAAGGGTGTTAGTAAAGTCAGGTACTGATGTAGGTGAGGTGAGGAGGCCTGGGGTGCAGTCAGTGTTCACATTCATCCCAAAGGTGTTCAATTGGGGTGAGGGTCAGAACTCTAAAGCAGATGAGATCTTCCACTCTGACCAATGGAAAAGCAGCTCTTCATGGTGCTGGCTTTGTCATGCTGGAACAGGTTTGAGTCTCCTAGTTTAAGTAAATGATACCGCATATAAAGACGCCCTATACAATTGTGTTCCTCCAACTCTGTGTTTGGGACAGTTGGAGAAAAAAAAAAAACATATATGGCTGGAAAAGTCAGGTGTCTCAATACTTTTGTGCATATAGTGTACATTTACAAAAACAACAACAAAAAATTGTGCTTGTGTCCAAATCCTACCTTTCACACTCCCTGCTTGCTGCTAGGACCAGGGGGAACTGGCGCACCCATCGGGTGTTGCCTATCGCACAAGACATGATGTAGTTACATGTAAATCGATTAGATATTAGAGTGCATATGGCAAAACTAAAAGCCAAAATGAAAAAGAGAACATTCCAGTTTTAAACCACAATTCTAAATCACAAACAACATACCGTGGATGAAACAATCGATCGGGTACCATGCTTCTCTGAGGAAACATCATGTCTTGGAAGTGGCCTGCGGCATGCGGGTGCCTGTACATAGTCTGCCCTTGCGAATAGGTCAGGTGCTGGGGCCGCTGCAGTGCCTCCATCAAGTGCGGGTGAAGACTGTGAGGACCAAAATGCCCGCTTGGGTTTTGAGGCCTTGAATATGGTCCACCTTGTACGCTATGAATTGGGGGCGCTCCGCCCTGCTGCATGCTGGGATGCATGGCCCGAGGATCATAGGGGTAGTTGTGTTGAGGCTGAGCCGAGGTGCGTCTGTGAGCTGCCGCATTGTGGCTGTCTAAATCCAGTATCTCTTTCGGGCTTTCTGGCAGATCCGAGCTCTCCTCGGTCCTGGCCTGTTTTGCCGGCGTGGCGCCTTCCCGATTCTCAGTGCCTTGGGATACATCGGGGACAAGATTTGGCGATACAATGGAACCATCCAAACCGAGAGGAGACATGGTGTTGTCCTTCTGCCGACTATTGATGCCAGGACCTGCAGGAGGTAAGTAAGCATTGGGCATCATGGAGGGATGAGTCTGAAACTGGGGTCTAGGCCATTCTCTTGCAGGGAAACTAGGTCTGGTGTTTTGCTGGTGCTGAGGATAGTACTGCTGTTGCTGCTGGTACGAAGCGTGCATGTTGGGATGCACCTGAGGGTGCTGTGGGCCCATGTGATACTGATACACTGCACCTTGCTGATATGAAGAGCAATGGACAGGATTGTGAGGGCTCATAGACTGTGCTGCTTGGTTTGGGTACGGTGGACGGCCAGAAGGGGGCACTGGTCTGCCTATGTATTTGCTGTAATGCAGATTGGACATGCCATACTGAGCCACAGAGTTGCTTTCAGGACCGTGAGGCTGGTTTGGTGGTGTCTGACTATGTGCTATCGACTGTTCTGGCCTGTTTAGCTGGGTTTGTGCCTCTGTTTGTTTGTTATGTCTGCTGGCATTGTTATTTTTTATACTGGGACCACCAGAGCTCCCCTCGGGCTCCCGAGTAGGCTCACTAGGTCTCTGGTCAGCACGCTCCCCAGGCGATGGCTGAGCAAGTGGTTGGGAAACAGGGTGGCTGGGGGGCAGTGAAGTAAAAGTGGCAGGGTGTTGAGCACCAGGTTTTGAGCCCTGAAGAACAGACTGAGGCATGCCGTGGAGAGGCCCTGGCTGCTCACCTCGAGCAGATCCGTTTTGGGGTATCTGCTGGTGTGGAGCATTGAAAGACGTTTGTAGTGATCCCCCTGGAGGGACCTGCTGAGCATGGCTCTGCAACATTCGTTGGGGAATATCCTGTAAACTATTTTGAGAAAACCCTGGAGAAATAGTGGAAGACATTTGTTCAGAGATATCCAAGGTTTTCTGAGTGATATTCACAGTACCGTTATTAGTAGGGTGCATAGAGGAACCATGACTTTGAGTTTCAGACTGTGGTTGATTTTGAGAAACAGGACTGTTTTGGGGTGGGAGTAGATTTTCCTCTCTGTTGCTCTCTCCTTTCAGTTGTGGCCCGTCTTTTTTTGGTGTGGATAGCAAGGTTGGTGCAATCTCTACTGATGTCTTGTGGGGTGAGCCACCCCATAGTGATGCACTAGAGCTCGGTTGGGTACAATTGGGGGGTTTGGGGACTTTAGCTGGACCTGGATGAGGTGAGCAATTGGACTCCTCGCTCTGTGGTTTATTTGCCAGGTCTACCGCCAAACCTGTTAAAATGAATACACTTTCTTCATTAAGGCATCACATAAACAATGATTAATCATTCACAACACTTTACCTTGTATAGATACTAGAAGATAAGCATTGTTGTCATAACCAAGGGACAATTTATTTATATATTAAAGAAACCTCCTACCTTTGGACACACAGTCATCACTTTGGTTATCTCCAACAAAGTTCTGGTTTTCAGGAGCTGCTGCAACACTAGCATTCCTAGCTGGAGGTGGTGGGTAACCGACGTTGAGACAGGACGATGATGCGGACAGCTGCTGCAGGGCAATCATCTCCGGGCTGTCCATCATTGATCCCACATGTAGCCTGGGCTCTTGAGGGGTCATCTGAGGTCTCTGGGCCATGGGTCCCTGGGAGCTAACTGCTGCTGGCATCCTGTATTGACCATTGGAAGCGGGATATCCGGCACTGTGTGGGGGACGAATCATACCGTGAGTGTATGGACCATGCTGTCCACCACCCATAGCCTGCTCCTGCATCATTGGTTGTCTAGGCTGCTGCTGGGTCGAGCCTGGCCAAGAGCTGTATGGAGCAGGTGGAGGGCCGTAAGGTGCGAAGGAGTTGTGTAAGGGTCGAGGGTAGCTATTTCCCATCGGGTGCATGGGCTGCCCATCTGGGTTATGGTGAGGTCGAAACATGTCACCCTCGGATGGAGTGGTACACAATCCTCCAGACTGAAGAGCGACTGGTCTTGGGCCCAGTGATGGGCCATGAGTGGGGCCGATGTAGGAATGCTGTTGGTGTTGAGGCTGAAGGTGGCGAGAATCTGGCCCCATTGGGTATCTTGGACCAAAGTGTGGACCGTTGGTAGGTGGACCCTGGGGAGCAGAAAGATTATGTGCCAAATATTTAATAAAACCTCATATTTTGTACTTAAAAGAACATCATTTACAAAATACATACATACATGCATGCATTCATACCTTCAGTAAGTGTTTTGGAAGCAACAAGGATAATAATTACATGTACTATGACTATTTTACATTTACTATTACATGTAGCTATGTCTATTCATCCATGTCTATTCATATACATTATATTTCCAAAAGTATAGGGTCACCTGACCTTTCCTGACGTCTATGGATGTGGTATAAAAATCTTTTGCATTCACTTGAACTTGAAAACAAAAACCTGTCCCAGCATTGGAATGCCTCTGTGCACAAAGTGAGCTCCATAAAGACAATTTGCATGGTTTGGAGAGGAAGATCTTAAGTGGCCTGCTATAGATCTCTGATCTCAACCCTACTAAACACCTTTGGGATTAATGTGAACACTGACTGCACCCCAGGTCTCCTCACCTACATCAGTACCTGATTTTACCAACACCCTTGTGGCTGATGAACACAAACGTCCACAAGCACACTCCAAAATCTAGTGGAACATCTTCCCAGAAGAGTGGAGGAAATTTTTGAGCAAATTGGAACTAAATGTGGAATGCAAAGCTCAAAAAGCACATACTGTACTGGTGACCAGGTGCCCGCAATCTTTTAGCAATATTGTGTATATCACAAGTAGATGTATGGTATAAGATGCATCACAGTCAAATTGTAAGCAATAAGAGAAACACGGGCGCTAACAAAAATTCTTACTGTACACAAAAAAAGCCTTATGCCTGAGAAAATGGACATTAAATGATTTGTATCAACCTTCAAACATTTTTTTTCTTGCTTTCTAGTGATCATGATTTAATTTTCAGTCTCCCAGAATTAACGAAATTTATTTGAAAATGTACAATGATGAACGGTCAATTTGGAACCTGTAATTATTCACTACAAAAAAAAGGTTATAAAGAAGTAATACTAAAATCTGCTGAACACCACAGTGATTATTATAACCCAGGAATGTCAAATGTTAATGCTAATATTAAAGCCCTCATACCTGCATAGGATAATGACCCATGTGTTGGGGGCCATGCTCTCCGGGACCCCTACCCATAAAAGATCTCTGTCCTGGGTATTGATATCGGGGGTCCATCATCATACCCTGGCCATACATCCCTGGACCTGGAGGTCCTGGGTGCCGCTGGAGCTGTTGCTTTGAAAAAAAGTTTAAATAACTTTTATGGTTTATAGGGGCAAACTTATTACAAAATTATTCTTTACCACCTGACAGAAGGTACATAAGCGTCCATCACCAGTTCTGTCCCAGAGACAATCAGATTACTAAACACCTGCTGCCTCCCAAAGTTTAGTTAACCCTTAACCCGGTATGACTTAATATCACAGCTCCTCTTCCTCTACTAAAGAGAGGACAAACAAACTATGAAGGTGCTTTGGGACAATGTCCATTGTTAAGAATGCTCTACAAATAAAAATTAAACCTAAAAGCATTGGATGAAGCGTAGCCATACCTGCTGTGAAGGATGGTACATGCCGTGCGCTATATCGTTCCCAGAGCGAGGCTGTCCTGGGTTTAGGTTGGGAGGGTACCCGGGTAGATTGTTAAAGTGGAAACCAGGAGGTCCGGGGGCGGATTTGGAGCCGTTCTCCTGGGGATGGTTGACTCCTTTAATCCCGCCGGATGTTTTACGTTTCTGCACTTGTTCCGTAGCCCAGATCAGGCTCTCGGGCCCTGACTGGCGACCGCCCTTGCTCTTTTTCTTGTCCTTGCGCTCACGGTCACGGTCCTCCTTGCTTAAATGGAACTCCTCGTCGGTGTCGCCTTCCTCGGGGGGGAAGTGTTTCAGAAGGGCTCGGCTGAAACAGCGCTCCAGGGACTCCGCCATTATTGTGTACTCTGAGAAACGCAAAAACATACCATGTCCGTTTAGAGCAATCAAAACACGCACGCACGCAAAAACACACACAGGCTTCCTTCTCCGAGTTGGTCCCCTGACCAGGTCATGGAGCCACAGTTGACCTTTGCCCCTTCAGCCCCTCCCAGGGAGGGGGGGGGGCATTCTGACAGATGGATGGCTCCAGAGAGAGAGAGGCCGCAGGGATGGAATGTCTGTGGCACTGCAGGACTCAGTGCACCGGAGAACAGCTCAATCACTCACCATTAATCACTGTCAGAGGCTCGACACACACCACACACACACTTTCTCACACACACACACACACACACACAACAAGCAATCACAATAAAAACTGCTTTTTCTCGCTAATATTTACTAACAGTCTATTTACCGCTCTCCTCTCCGTTGTACTCGAGGCAGTTCTTGAACATGAGCTTCACGTCAGCAATGAACTCATCCTTTGCAACGTACTCTCCTTCATTCAACTTTCGCTCGATGGTGGACAGATCCATGGGAGTCTTTGCAAAGAAATATTAATCAGATAGGAAAATTGACACTCATACTGAATATAACTGCAGGGTACGACGGCATTTAAAAAAAAAATTTTTAATATAAGATTACGAGTATAAAGTCAAAATATTTAGACTTTATTCTCGTATGTTTTACTTTTTTCCTCGAAATATATGTAATTCGTCGCTTTTTTGCGTATCTGTATTTTACCGAATTCTTTTCCTTCGGGTGAAACTTTTACTGTAACTTCACAACATTTCAAAGTAAAATATTTTCCACTGACTACATTTTGTAAAATCAGTCGTTCCTTTTTATTTATGAGGATAAAAACGTAACTGGTCAAACACGCATCGAGTCGCCAATCATTGTAAATGTGTGCTTGGTGTATCTACTGATCAACATACAGTTCAGCATCATTTCAACAGCAAGCAGAACATTTAGAGAGGAATAAATGATGAAGAAACTCCAGACTCGGCTTATTTGCGTAGTTGAAAGTAAGGTTTTAAGCTCATGATTACTTTAATAATAATAATAATAATAATAATAAAAAAAAAAATCAGTGTTTGACTCATTAATATAATAATAATAAACATTCGAGTCTTTTTACATAAACTGAGTTGACGCCGTAATAAAATCATAGTACTTTGGACACTTAAGTACATTCGAGGCAAATACTTTTGCACTTTTACTCAAATGAAAGTGTAAATGGAGCCGGTTTTCACCTCCTGGTGTTCATTTCGACACTTGTTGTGAAACCTGAGAGTGTAAACATCGAGATGTTGAGAAGCTAACCTGGATGATCTCGTGATAGTTAGGGGCGTACGATTCGTCCACAGGCTCCAGGAAGGGCCAAGCATCTTTGTGAGCCTTCAGAGACTCCAGCACTGAGGAGAAAAGCCAGGAAAAACAAAAGGGCACAGGATTAAAGCACAAGAAATAGTGCTGCTGAGAAATGAGGAAACGTGAGTGAGGTTGTGCTGCTGCTGGTGCCAGGTTTCTACACCGCTACCCACCTTTATAGAGGGCGGCGTAGTCGTCATCGATATCGTAGCTAAAAGAGAAAAAGAGAACTGGAAGTTAGCGAGGGGGAACAGAAGCACAGGATAGAGAGGAATAATCAAACAACGGTGCAGCCGTCATGTCAGTGCAATTCCACATGTACACACTGAGACCGGGTCTTTGATCGTGACTGAAAAGGAATAATATAATAGACGAAACCGGCTTCTAAACAAGAGTAGATTCAGGCAAACAAACGGAAAAGGTGGAATTTCAAGTCAAGTCACGAGGTACCAATACGCAAAGCCAACACGTGGAATCATATTTATAATTATTGCATCAATTCTTTCTTTTTTTTGTGTTTTGTTACATAAGAAATTCAATGCGGTTAAACCAAAAACAATCAGTATCAGGGGAAATGGGATGCCACCCAACATGAAGTCATTCACCAAACCCTAACCATTTTATGATAATTAAAAAAAACTTGACTTTACGCTTTAAATCGATTTGTAGCTACATTGAACGTTGTGAAATGTCTGGAATCCCGAGGCTTTAGAAGCTTCAGAAGAGAGAATTATACTTTTTTTTTATTTTATTTTTTATGTCCAGCACTAAATTGGTTCAATTTTTACAGAAATCCTTGTGTGCAATTTCAGCCCAAAAAAAAGGACCAAACGACGTTCAATTTAAGAGACCAGTCTTTCTTTCTCTTGTTATTATATTTTATATATATATTTTAATACTAGTATTGCTCTTAAATATAGAAAAAGTACTTCTTATCCGATTACTCGACTACTCGATTACTAAAATAATCCATAGCTGCAGCCCTACAGCAGATATACAAATTTGTTCCCCCACCAGCTCTCATTTTTTGTCTTCATGGGGACTTTTTGGGGGAAACACATGGAACACAGTGGTAAATTTGTGCCGATTCAGCAAATAATAAAAAAAAAAAAACTAAATAGTTCCCTTTTGTTCCCTACGGACAGACAGACAGACGGCTTTATTCATCCCAATGGAAAATTTACAATTTTCTTCTCTTGTAATTAATAAAAAATTAAAATACCATTTCCATTGTAAGAGAAACTACAAACAACTTCATGCTAATCACTTTATTAATCACTTCGAATTGCTAACACTAGAGACTCCTTCAATCAACGTGATTTCTTTCTAAAAATCTAATCAACCCCGATCTTCCCAACGCTCAGGTTTTTAATCGTTTAAAACCAAATGTTAGAGTTTGTAATGGTGTAGGAGACGCTGTCTGAGATCTCAGCGCATGAGTAATAAAAGAAACTCTTACAGCTCGTTGGTGCGGCGTGTGCGGCGGACGGGCGAGTGTGGTTCCAGGTGGAGTAGCTCAGCCGGCAGGTCCTTCCCCTGAGAGAGCAGCCACACCCTCTCCTCGCGCTGCTTTCTTCGCCGAGATCGTTCTGAACACAGGGATGCCATCGTGATCACGTGCACGTCTACACCCGTTCATCGGTTCAAATGCTTACAGACTTTTTTTTATTATTATTGTTCGTTCTCCTTAAAAGCACCTGTTACTCGAACAAACCAGTTCTGCTTAGTCTTGTTAATTCAGGGCACGAGAGGGAAACCAAACGAGTGACTCAGCGAGCAGCTTTAGAAGGCAAACTAGATCAAAAGGCTTGTGTGAGATAAAGAACCGAGCTGGTTTCTGTGCTGATATGAAAGGCTGTGTCAGGCACACCCTGCTGTGAGGATTAAAGAGGTTCGGGAATGGAGCCACTGGTGAGCTCCTGAGGCTACAACCTTCATTCATTATACATTAACAAGCAGAGCAGCCCAGTGCCACAATCAGGAGATAAATAACTCTGGTGCAGATATAGGAGGAGAAACCTGAGGGAGATTGGGGTGATAAATGAGCTTTAGAGAGGTGTGTCGTGCCATCGAAGAAGGTTTTTTTTTTTAAGCAAAAGTTGTTCCGTGTAAAGAAAAAAGGGTTTCTGTGTGAGAAATTAAGTTGGTACCTTCGGCTGCTTTGGCCCGCTCCAGCTCCTCTCGCTCTCGTTCTTCTTGCTGGAATAGCTCTTCTTCTCGCCGATGTTCGGCGAGTAAAGCCTGCCTTTCCATGTCCTCCTCTCTCTGTTTTAGGTCCACCTCAGAAACAGCCTACACAAGACAAACGGCATTTAAATCTCTACATCTATGAGGGGCGTTCAAGTCAAACCGGGACTTTTGAGTTTATAAAATAAAAACACATTTCAAGGAGTGGAAACTGCATTTTTTTTCTCAACGTTCTTTCCCCCCCGGTACATTTATACACCTCATCCCATTTTTTTTAATAACTAACGCCTGGAAAGATTTAGTATCCGTGGCCTTCGTTCGCAAGAAACGTCATCACCACACGCTGTTTCATGCAACAACACTGTAGTCTGCCATCTTGATTAACGGTCTCTGGACCGGCACACGACATGTGCGCCACCTATCGGTAATACGACGCACTAGTCACTTACTAAAGGGCTGCATTGGGATTGGGGTCCCACGGGACCCGACGCAAATCTCGCGGGAGCGGACGTTTTTTTAACTTTGCTGTGGGCGGGAGGTCAAACAAATACAACACGAGCCCCGCCCTCCTGCAGATCCCGCTAGTTGTAATGTTTTGTTTTACATTTTTTTTTAAGGTCAATACATTTTTTCTTTATAAAAATCCCAAGGAGTTTCTCACATGTAGCGCTTTACTTGAGCATTGCTTTATTTTACTATTATCAGTTTAATGATATGTTATAATTGTGTAAGTTGATTGTGTAAATGTTTGTGTACACAATCTTCAGAAGCTGCGACAGAACTTTTGCGGGAGCAGGCGGGAGTGGACACACAAAAAATTCAAATAAAAACGCGTGAGCAGGCAGGAGCTGAAGGTATATATCTCAACACTTCACCAAACAAAAATACATGACGCAACATTTCAAGCGATTTAAATCGTAAGGGACACGTACCTCCTCCTTATTCACGACATGCTTTTCTGGAAGTCTAAAAAGAGAGTTCCGTGCAGGAGGATTCATCAGTTTCTGTAGCTGTTCTTTCTCCTGAGAAGTGAGAATTAAGAGTGTCAGAGGAGGTCACCGAGGGTCAAGTCGTGCTCTTATCCTTCGCTTCACGTTTGGCAGGCGCTTTAACGTAAACAAGTAGATTTGCAAAAAAAAAAAAACGAAAGCTGAAATATATGACGAAGCCAAAGAGGTGACAAGAGGGGGTGAAGTCATGGTTTATTATGTAAGAGCCTCATGGTGGCATAAAAAACCTCGGAGTGTATTATTACAGCGCACTTAAATTTGTCAGAGAGAGATGAGCCATTAAGAGGTCACCCACCCCTACAACGCTGCAGGCTGTCAGTCACCAGCTCCTGGCTGTCTGAAGGTGAGAGCCTGCCTCCTTTCAGGGCCTACATAAA